>NC_138961.1:191427500-192027500 GCF_055761805.1 Camellia sinensis | reverse complement strand
TATTTATTTATTTTTTTGGATATGTTATTTTTTATATAATCGAAAAAAATATTTTTTGAAATTTTTAAAATTTTTTATGTGCTTTAAAATAATTTTGAGTTGTATGTTTAGTTATAAGTTGTAAATTTTTGTATCAAATATCAAATGTCACATTAATAATTCCCCACTCAAATCAAAACTCTTTTCAAAACTATTTTCAAAACTCTTTACCAAACAAATTTTCTACACTTAAATCATAATTCCACAACACACAAACTCAAAATACAATTCATACTCTCAAATCACATTTACAAAACTCTACCAAACGCTACCTAAGTTTTTTAGTAGGACCATATATAGTATAAGTCTCCCTAATAGGACTTATAAATAATTTTTCTTTGTATATAATACATTTATACATTACTTCACATATATTTTAACACATTTATTGTACCATTTTTTACTCTCTAAAATTAACAAATTCTCTACACATATTTTTAGTTCCTACTTTTATTATTTTTTATTCTGTAATACACTATTTTTTACCCACTCTATTGTAAATGCTCTTAAGTTATCCAGCCACCCTCATTAATACCAAGTGTCTGTCTCTCCATTCAAAAAAAAAAACAAAAACAAAAAGATAAAAGAGGAACGTGAGACTCAAATCTTAAATATGAAGAATGCCCATGCTATTTGAGTAGTATATAATATATAATAAATATTTTATTTTATTTTTGTTTATTTAAATTGTATACATATTACATATGTCAACAATATACAAATTCATTTAGGAGGGCTTATATGCCCAATTTACTTTTATAGGAAAAATTTTAGTGGTTTGCCATGCTCAGTTTTATAAATATAAAAAAAAGGTCATTATTTAAAAATAGACTACTTTAATAATTTTTAAATTTTTTACGCAAAGATCTACAAAAAAGTAAAGAGAATGATATGATAATTTATATTAATTTTTTATCTAAAATATATAGTTGACAAACAGGATCCAAATAAAAATCAACTTAAACCACTTAAAAAAATATTTTAAAAGTTCAAAATATATCAAATGAACTTATTATTTTTTAATAAGTATTATTTCTCATTTATAATATATATATATATATATATATATATATTTGGGGATGGTGCTAGTTAGATCATCTCTAATGGTTCATCAAATTTAAATTTTATAAAAAAAATTACTTTTTGCGCCTTCAATGGTTCATCAAATCCATCATCAAATTCAAAATTTCACTTTTCGTTTATCAAATTAAGAATTAATGTGTCTTTAATCAAATTACTATTCATTACCATTAGATTTTCATCACTAGATATTCCGGAGTGACCACCTCAAAGCAAAAATTTATAAAAAAATTACAACACATTATCCGGTAATTTAATGAAATTACAAAATCTTTCATTGGGATACTTAATATCAAAAACAACTTTTACTTAAATTTTTATCCAAACTTAATAAAAAAAATTGATACATAATTAGAAATGTCGTTATGGATAGATAACATATCTCTTTCCTCTTTTACCATTACAACAATGCTTGATAATTTAAATTTTTATAATTCAAATGATTCGAATACCTTAAAATAATATTATTTTAAGGATAAAATAATAACTTTTTGATATATTTGAGTCACATAAATTTAGGGATTTTTCTTACCCTTAATAGGAAGGTGACGACAGGTGGCATGATGGGTATTGGGGGAACAAAGGAAATAAAAGTAACTGGATAATAACGAATCTTCTTAATCCATTCGGAATATATATCCACCTGTATATGCAATGCTTTACCCTTATCTTTCTTTCTCCGCTTTTCCTTCCTATCCTCCCACTTCTTCCTCCTCATCATCTCAGTCTCATATTTCAAAATTATATATATGCACTATTACCTATTCCATACCAGTACAATATACACCTTGGACTCAGAGAAAACAAAGCTATCAGAATCAGTTATATTTTGAAGCTGAATTATATATAACAAGACACAAGACTGAAGAAAGTGTTTGGATGATGAGAATGGGATCTAATTCTCTCAAACAAGGAAGAAACCATGATGGGATCATATATGAGGAGGAGGAGGAGATAGAAGCTGATCATGTTGGAATTGATTCATCTCCTTCTCTTTCTGAGGTTTCTTGTAGTGTTGAATCTTTGCAGTCAGGTTTAATGGAGGATGATGAGGCAACTTCTTCTTCTTCTTCTTCTTCTTCTTTGGCTGGTGGTCCATTGCATGACATGTCTTCTCTCATGCAACATTTACCCTTGAAGTATGCTTTTCTTTTTCCTTTACTTTCTGTTCTTTTGGTACAAGAAAAGTTTTAGCAAAATTCCATGAATATTAATGACATATTAACAATTTTTTAAAGATTTTTCAGAGGTAGTTTCTTGTGATTTTTTCATTTTCAATCAAAACACTTACTATTGTAATTTGTGTTTCTGAAATGTCACTAACACACCATTTGAATTTGTTTTTAATATAAATTTTTTGTTTGTAAATTATTTTCTATAGATTTTTTATATAGATTTAAATTTTATGTTTGCTAATTTTAGATACCCAAAAAATATATATTTAAATTTTTATCTAAAAAACCAAGTATAATTCAGATTAAATTATTATGTGGTGGGTTTCATAGAATTAAACTAGATCATAAATTATTATTTTGAATTAAGTTCTCAGTTTTTTTTTTTTTTTTTTTTTTCTGATGAATCCCCAAATTATTTTGCAAGTGCTGTGTAAACATGAGAAATCTACATATAATTGATGGAATCATTTTTTTTTTCTTTCTGGATTTGTAGGAGAGGGCTGTCAAATTATTTTCAAGGGAAGTCACAGTCATTCACTTCTCTATCAAATGTGAGGTGCTTGGAAGACCTTGTCAAACCAGATAACCCTAATAATAAGAAGTTGAAATCATGCCAAAGCTATGGAGGATTATCATCAGATCAATCTCATCAGAGCCACAGATCATCAGCACCATCATCATCATCATCAAACCACTTTCCAAGAACTATCACTGCTTCCTCCTCCTCCTCCTCATCAAGGTTCATATCAAGAAAGGCAATGCCTAGGGGATCATGTTCTTCACTTAGTGCAAAGAGGACTGCTAGCTTCCTTGCCAACAGACCCCCCATTCCCCCTCCCCATCCTCATCCTCATCCTCATCCTCACGGATCTACTGGCACAAGTAGCTTTTCTAATCAGACCCCTTTGTTTGCTTGATGTCATTTGGGAATTTGATCTGTAATCTCTTATCTATAGGTAGTACTATATGTAAGAATCATGCTATTTGATCTGTAATCTCTTATCTATAGGCAGTACTGTATGTAAGAATCATGCTATTCAACAGATTATTTCCAACATTTCGCAATGGCGGATTATTGTAGGAGAGGGAAATACCTTGCGATAGTAAAAAGATATAAAAAATAATCCAGGGTTGTGGCATTGTGATAAGGTCTTGGGGTTTAAATTCTAAGGTTACAAGTTCAATTTTCTTCTTGGGCTAATCTCTTGGGCGAAGCACTGTTGGTTAGGAGGTTGGACCTCAAGAATGCCTAATCAGCTACTTGGTGTGGGTTTAATGCTCCCTCACTGTGCGAGTCATGACTTAATCGAAACTTGCCTTGGGAGGTCGGGACAAGCTTTCAGGTTATAGTCTCTTCTCTTACTCGGAACGGACAACAAGATACCCTAGTGATCTCCTCATGGGGCGCTGTCTTGGACCTGCGGGAGGGTGAGAAGATTTCCCTGTAACAAAAAAAAAAAATATATATATATATATATATATAATTATATAAAAATAAGATTTATTACAATAATATGATGAGTGTCACATTAATTATAATTTATTTTTTTAATAATTTTTTTGTTAATTTGTAGGGTATTATCTTATTCAAGGTTTTAGTAAAATTACTTGTGTTTGTTAATTTTTTCAATTTCTCTGTTATTAACTTTTGAGGTAGTGTTTGGTTTGTTCGAATAATTTTGAGTAAGATTGGAACAATTACTTCTTAATCTCTCAATGAAATAATTATTTTTTAAAATTGATGAATGATGATTCTATTTAAAATATTTATATCTTTTATTAACCTCAAGGGTTAGTTTCATGGGTATAACTTGGGTTTGGAGTGTGATCTTTTCAAATTTCAGATTCAATACTTATTAATTCATATAGGTGATAGAATTGTTTTTCGAGATTAATAAATTAATTCATACACATGATTATCAATTGTGAGGACATATTTTGTGAATGACTGCACGTGGCCGAGGTGACGCCAATATGTCAACCAGAGTGCCACGTGGGTTGGTCATGTGCGAGTTGGTTTTGGCTAGGCTGAAGTTATCTTTGGAGATAACGGAATCTGAGGTGAACGGATAAGGGACCTAGAATAGGAAGGGACCTAGAATAGGAGAGGACCTCAGTCTGGATAAAGATAAAACTCTTAGGGAGTTTATCTCTATTTAGCTGGGAGTCCAAGATAAGCATTGAGCCAAAGTTCATTAAAGCTAGGCTTCTAAAGGGATCAAGTTAGTGCTGACTATAAAAGTAAAGCACTCTCGTGGGTCTAAGGTATATTTTTTATACTATGTCTAGTGAGTTAAGCGTTATTGACTATCTTTGAGAGATAATTACTGACTTGATCGTCGAAGTGTCCTCGGGTGGACGAACCATCGCTAGATTCTTATCTTTCTGTGACAAGTTGTTCGGGCTTAATTTATTATATCCGTGCTCTCCTGCTGAGTTTTCCCATTTAGTTGTGCGGTCAAAAATCAGGACCCACAATTTGGGGTCGTTTATAGGAACGTAAGGAGAATAGATGGCCAATGACGTACAGAAAGAAAAGGTCGGGGATGATATCCCTAGTGGGAGTAGCAAGAACGCCGATCCTAATGTGGAGGAGGAGAACAATAACGAAGGACCTCGAGATCAGAATCCCGAGGAAAAGGGCAGCGGCCAAGAAGGAGACGCACCGAAGAAAGCAAGTCAGGGTGGGTATTACAACGAAGCGACCTCCAGGTATGGAAAGATAGGTGCCTGAGGAGGGACGGCCAGATGAAAGGAATGACAAACAAATTGGCAAACCTACAATCGGTTGTTAACTTCATAATGCAGAACAACATCATGCAACCACCGTATCCATTGAAGGACACGCCGATTCCAGCGGCCAAGAACGAAGCCCAAAAAGGGGGGCAAAAAGCAATCCCAACAGCCCCTCAGCATTACAAAGTAAAGGAACGCTCACATTAGCCTTCACGAGATGCCAAGTGAACAGAATCAATGAGAGGAGAGTCTCAGAGGACGTCTCGTACCAAAGAAACTTATGCCAAGGAACCTCAATATGTTCAAGGGAAGGAATTTTGTTTTGACACGGTGAATGGAGAGAAATCCAAAAGGACGCATAACGATATCGGGAGCAGTGCACCAAAAAGGCTAAAGTCCGTGGACAGCCGAGCTCCTGGTTGGACTAAAGAGGATCTAAGGGGCTACCTTCAGAGGAAGAGGCAGAATGCTGAGGTCACATCCCTGTAGACGCGCCTGCGTGAGGCCTTCGCGCTACAGTTCGGACTCAATTTGTGTCACGGTTCTTAATCTAAACCAAAGAGTCCAAATCTGGCAAATCGTTTTGAGAAACAGATTTTTTGAAAAAGAAGTGCCAAACATGGACTGCTTTGCCAAATACAGAGTCGCCACCTAAATATTTTATTATGGGGGAATTTAGGAAACCCTGACTCGGTGCCAAAGGCCACGTGTCCATCATCACCAAAGTTGCCTCGGCTCGGGAGCTTGGGTACGATTGGGGAAGGTCAGCTATGAGCACCCCCTCTCGCCCGATCCGAAGATCGGCTTCTACTAACCGTGATATCCGTTTTTGAAAACGTTATGTGTTCTTATTCCGGTTATTAGCCTCGAATTACTATGTTATGCGCACAGCAAACAAGTATAGACCAAATTGCCTAAATTGGAATAAAACATTTCATATCCGTTTGTTTGAAAAACAATTTGAAATTTGCTACTCGCAAGTAGGCTAAAGCACGGATTTTAACGAGTTGTTCCAACTCAAACAATCTAACCTTCACCCACAGGTATTCAAGCAGTTTAATATCACATAAGCATCTAGCCACATGGTAGGCATGCTGTCATGGCAAACATTCACACTCATGCAAGATGCTAAAGCATAAAAGCTTACATCGTACTCCGTGCCAAAACAAAGAACTCGTTAGCAATCAATGCATGATCCAAGTCCATGTTTAAATGCCTAATGCAACGCATACAGAATGTCACTAGAGTAGGCTTGGCTAGTCTATGAATGACATGTGAAAATGCACAAATAGCATGTATTCAAGTTAGATTTTGAAATACTTATGCAGTTAGCATGATGCGCCGAGCCCGGCGCATGCAAGACTAATGAATGATGCATGCATGCATAGCATAAGGTATGCTAAAGTAAACATGTCCTAATACTAACCATCAAAGCAGGTAAGTAAAAGGGAGAAAGAAGTGGGGGTTGGAAGACACGTACACACTCACCCACACTTATTACAAATTTGCCCTCGCTCGGAGGGACCGAAAGAATAATACAAATTAACTGACTCGCAAGCTAATTAATTATTACAAATCACCTAATTAATTAACAAATTAACTAAGCTAAGAAAAGCAATATAAAAAAAAAGGGGCCTCGGGAAGAGGGTCCAATGCACTCATGCTCGGGTCTTGCTCGGAAGTCCAGTGCCATGCACAAGCCGCCTCTGTTTTCCCTGCTCTGCTTCTCTGAAGACTGCCAAAGTCTCAGGATGTGCTCACTGGATGTTGGGGAATGCCACCGGCTGGAGGGAATCATCATCGGCTGTGATTTGGTGTCGATCGGCCAAAAATGAATCCATCGGCCACCGATGGATTGCCGGTCGGCACTCTGTGCAGTCGATCGGCAAAAAGTTCCTGCAGAATCTGTTTGACAGCAGTAGAGGACAGAGCTTTGCATGGCAATGCAATTCAAGCAATGTATGGACCAACCATATCCCTTATCATGTTTATGACTCAAAGGGACATGGTCTTTGGTTCTCGGACCATCAATCGCGCATTTCAATGCGTGATGGCCCAAGAGACCAAGTTATGCATGTTGATTTCAAATGCAACGCAAACCAACAAACAAAGGCCCAACTCCCATCACTAAATCAAGGAACAAGGCATGCATGCTAGATGGAGTGCAACCTAGGCATGTGAACTAGCATGCAACATGGGCATACAATGCATTTATGCAAGTATGCAAGCAAACATGCAAGGTAAGCATGCAAACAAGCAAAGGATGGACTTAAGCTCGTTTGGGCAGCTCTTAAGGAAGCCCAAAACAGTGGCCATCAACCAAGGAGATGAGGCCAAATGCACATGCAAGCATACATGACAACATGGACCAACATTTAAGCACATAAAGGCAACTTTTAAGCGCACTTTAAAAGAGGCATAGCATGGACAGTTAACATGCAAATGAAGCTCTGAAAATCATGCTATAGGAGGTGCCAAACCAACTAGACAAAGCAAGCATATCATGCAACCAAGCCCAACGCCTAAGGCTCACCAAAGAGGCATTGGACTACACTTATCAAGACCAAACATGGCATGATTTAAGCAACTAAAATCAAGGTTTTAGCATGTCAAAATGAACCTCAAAAACCACTTAGATGACATCTAAATGACTTACACATGGAAGCATGCACAAATGCACTTTCAAGGAGCATGAAACACAAACTCTTGAAACATCAAAGAGCCATGAAATGCAAGTATACAAGCATGCTAAGTGAACTAAAATGACATGAAAAATAGTCCCAACTCACTAAATCAAAGCAAGTAATGCATGCTATACACTCACATACTTGAAGCCTACAAGCTAAAATGCAAAGGGGCTATGTAATTCATGCTAAAGTCGACCCAAACAACTAAGGATAGACCTTAAATATGGCAAAATAAACATGAAAGCTTCATAAAGCCAAGCCTAAAGCATGCTAGAACAATGGTTTACAACCTAAGGCATGTTAAGGCAACAAAATGGCATTACAAGGCATGTATGCTAAGCAAGCATGGTGTACCAAAACTAACTTAAAACAATGCTATATCATGGCATAATAAGCATAAAAAACAGCCAAGGCATGGTCAACATGAGCCTAAGCTAGGTGCTCCCTCAAGAGCAAAAAATGATCCTTTTCAAGGACAATAAGGAGAGGGGGTGGCCCTCTCCTTCTTGGGACCTCAAGACATCATCCTCACCTCTGAAATCCCTCAAGATTTCAGTGGTGAGGAGGCCCAAACATCAAGGTCTCAGAGCTCACCCAAAATGGCACAAAATGGAGCCTTACAAGGCTTAAGAGGGGTCAAACAACCCCAAAGCTTGAAGCAACCTTAAACAACTATTTAGAGGGCCTAAAAATAGAACTTTTTATGTTATACACTAAGCTCAAAAACAGATGCAAGATAGGCTAAAAAGCTATGCAAAAATGAGGTAAAAATGGGCAAAAGTCTTACCCTTGTAGACCCTCTTCACAAATGGTGGATCAGCAGTCTCCTTAGGTCCAAACTAGCTTCAAAACTTCAAAAAAAACCCTCTAGAACCTCAGTTCCAAGAGAAAGGTGTAGTAGTAGGTGTTTGTGTACAAAACTAAGGCTTAAACACACACAATACAAGAGAATGAGAGATATAGATATAGGATAGATATAAAACCCTAAACCTAGAACCAGAGCTTCTCTAACAATCTTTTCTAACCTTAATGCCAAGAGAGGAAGCCTCTTTTTATAGGCAACTCCCTCTTGCAAGGCTTCCAAAACAAGCCATCCAAGAGGGAAATCCCTCCATACACGTGTATGGAGGAGAACAGAGTGGGTGCCAGCTATCACAGCTGGCACAAAATATCTACTAAAAGTAGATGAACAGTGATCGGCCATCCAAAATTGCCATTTTGACAAAATAAATGGCCAATCGGCAACAAAAAATGCCGACCGGCAATATATATTGCCGATGGCATAAAATCACTAGCCGGTGGCCTCGAGCCATGGCCGGTGATGTGTGGGGATGCCTCACAAGGCATTCCTTGCCCCGTCAAGGCAAAACACAAGTGTTTGGTGCAAAACCAGACACAAAACAGTCGAGTCAAGAGATCCTGAGGCAAGGCGCGCAACCGAGACCTCCGGGAACTCAAGACGAACACAAACATGGATGATCACCGAGTGTTTAAGCGGTGACATCCAAGTCTTGAGGACGGTCAAAAATGAGGTGTCTACAGTTGCCCCTCTTTGACAGAACTCGAAAGTCATAACAATGACGGGCGTGAATGTCAAAGCCTAGAGACGACCCATTTTTGACAAGGCCGAAGACTTAGACAAACATGCAAGACAGACAAGATATGCACCCGAAGGCAGGGGCAAAATGCAAGACAATGCACAAAGCCGAACATAACTTATGATCATGCAAAGAAAACTGTAACGAAGCATAATAATGCAACAGTTTTAAGCTAGCATACACCAAACTACACTACAATGCAGAAAGAATGTAAGAGAATTATGCAATTCTCAAAACGTCTCACTCGGAGAATACAATACCTGCGCGGTTCGTTTGGTTGCACCAGCCTCAAATGAACCGTACATACAATATCGTGCCTGAAAGAAAGCAAACTTAACAAGTACGGATATCGTTAGCAATATGCAAAATGAATGCAAAATGATATGCGATATACAAAACTATGTATAGTAATGCAGATGAAAATGCAATGCAATTGAATCATAATCAAATTATGAGCGGTTCAAAACCACACAAATGTCAAATAGATTGATGGAAGTAACAAGTCCGTCTACCATAGAAAAGGTGCCGCAACCCTCAAACCAGCATACCAACGTGGAATAGGCGCGTACACATGCAGAACTATGAGTGATGTAGACGAACACAAGAACAGGTAATTGGGTGGAATGACATAAGTGGGGAAATGACCCGCTGAAGAAAGACTAATGATCCTAATGCTGGATGCAAAAATTACACTACAATGTAATATATATAATGGATATGGCGCGCGGGCCAAACCAAATCTTGCCTAGGAAAGGCATGGACACAAACAAACCACGTCTAACATAGAACGGTCATACAGAACTATGAGTGTATAGACGTGAAAAGTATGGGCACATACCAGCCCAAGCTCAACAAGGAAAGGCGCAAACCCTAGATGGAAGTGATGCAGTGAATGCATGTAGGCTGCAATGCACTACTTACAAATATGCAATGGAATGGAATATTTACAGTAAAATGCATAACATATGCAGTATTTACAATGATGCATGACATATGCACTATTTACAATGATGCATGACATATGCACTATTTTTTTGAAATGCGCGACAGCGCGCGGCGTAGGACGCATGATAATATATGAACTTTAAATGCGCGGCAACACGCGGTTATTGAGATACATGACAATGTAAATGAACTGTGCACATCAATGGACTAAAGGTCTTGCACCTTCCGAGGATTTAAGGTCTCCTAGACCGTCGTATGTACAGGACGATGTGATGCGCAAAATAGCGCGATGGAATGCATGCAAAATGCAAGGGGATGCGCAAGATAGCGCGATTGAATGCATGCAAAATGCAATAAGATGCGCAAAACAGCGCGATGCGTTAGACAACGTGAGTGCACAAGACAGTGCGATGCGCAAGATAGCGCGATGGAATGCATGCAAAATGCAATGAGATGCGCAAAATAGCGTGATTGAATGCATGCAAAATGCAATAAGATGCGCAAAATAGCGCGATGCGTTAGACAACGCGAGTGCACAAGACAGTGCGATGCGCAAGATAGCGCGATGGAATGCATGCAAAATGTAATAAGATGCGTAAAATAGCGCGATTGAATGCATGCAAAATGCAATAAGATGCGCAAAATAGCGCGATATGTTAGACAACGCGAGTGCACAAGACAGTGCGATGGATTTGAAATACACAAGACAATGCGATTGACATGAGTATGATACTTACAAGATATGTGCGCAACAATGCGAACTAGATAACGCATAACCAGCGCGCATTCACGACAAAATGTCTTAATGCAATGCAAGTAAGGCAACTTTCACATCTTGTAAGGGACAAAAGGATACAAAAAGGATACTCCTCGCACATATTCGAGTGCCACGCACAGAAGACACGGTCCGAGGCCAAAACGGAGGCCGATTGAGCTTCGGAAATGCCTTTTCATGTACTATCTTGAGCAATGAAGGCCCCAAACTACAGATCTGACCCAAACAAAGTTGTAGGAGGCTTACCGGCCGGAAGGGGGAGTCACCGGCTATTCATCGGCCATCAAAATACATCACCGGCCAAATATTTGGCCGGCCGGCCAAAAATGTAGCCGACCGGCCAAAAATGCCTGAATCGGGGCAGTTTTGACTTTTCACCTCGGGTCTTTTAAAATAGGGTTCTAAACCTTATTCTATTCACTTTCCTTGGCCGAAAACACTTCCTCTCTCTCTCTAGAGCATTTCCCGAGCCTTATTCCCCGTTTTTCTCGCGTTTTACGCCCGTTCCATCGTTTGATTTGCGAAGTTTATCGCATTTCGAACATTTTCATCCGATCAAAACTTCGTTTCGGCGCTTCCTTTTCGATTTCCACTTCTTGGGGTTTGTTTCCCCCAAGTTTTCCTTGATTTTCCCACATTTTCCATATTCCGGCTTTTCCGGCCATTTTCCACCCTCTCGGGGCTGACTTTTCGGTTGACCTTTTATATTCTAGACCGATTTCCTCTCTCTCGACCATTTCCACACCACTTTTGTCATGGCCGACGATATTCCACAGGGCGGGACTCCCTCGGATCACGAGATGGACCCTGGGGCCGAGCTCCTCCGCTTGAGCGTCTGCCCGTTCGACCCGGCGACCTACCGGCCGGCGATTCACATCCTGCCTCCTGATGGACTGCGCCAGTTCAGGAGTTTCGAGAGGGGCGTGCCTCTAGAGCTTCTCTTGCGCGAGCCTACATCTCATTTGTCCTTCGGCGCTTCCGAGGTAACATTCTTCCCTCTGCTTTACTTTTCGCAATGTAGAACACCTAGTTGCCATAACTGATTATGCTCTTTAACTGCTTGACCCAAATGCACTGAGGCACTGTACACTGTAATCGACCGTGAACACACTTGCGACTGTTATCTGTTCGAATCTGGACACGTGCACACATACTGCATTCGCCCTGAACCACTCAAACAAACTGACACACCAGTCACTGTAGTTCACTACGAGCACATCGGCAATGAAAACATGTACACATGCTATACTTGCACTGAACCGTTCAAACACGCCGACACATCACATGTTGCAGTTCACTGTAAGCACACCGGCACCCGGTATCTATTTGAATCTGAAAGACTTGCACACATGCTGTATTTGCCTGAGTTCTGAATGCCTTTCAAAACTAGTATATTTATCATTGCTTCGCAATTGTCTATTCGAAAATAGGGAGATTCCCATACCGTCCGGGGGTATGGGAACATCGCCGCTCATGATTGGTACGCAGAGCTACCTGATGCGGTCCGCCACATCGTGGACCAGGCCAGTTTTGGTGCATTCTGCAGAGGGCTGTCTAGACTTACTACGAGCAGGCCTCTCCTTGCTGCTCTAGCAGAGAGGTGGTGGGACACCACCGACTCGTTTCATCTTTCTGCGACGGGAGACATGACGATGACTCCCTATGATTTCTCGATGCTCACAGGCATCGGGGTAGGGGGTGATCCGATCCCCTTTGATACTGATATGGACAAGTAGACGGCTGCTCAGATCCATCTACTCGGCGAGGTGCCACCTCTTGCGCGTCCCGGCTTTGTCCGATATTCGTGGTTCGAGGTCCAGTTCAGGGTCCAGCCGGCTTTGACCGAGGAGGCTCTGATGACCCAGGAGGCAGTGGCGCAGTACGCCCATGGCTTTCTGATTTTTCTGCTGGGGACTACCATTTTTGCCGACCGGGCGAACACCGTGCCCCTTTGTTTGCTCAGTGCACTGGTGGACGTCAGGCATATTTTGCATTATGACTGGGGTGGTGCCGCTCTGGCCACCCTCTATGGGTACATGAGCTCAGCTTCCTGCGGTAGTGGACAGTTGCTCGGGGCCTATTGGCGCGCTTGGAAGGTACATTTCCTTTTTCTTCTTCACATTTCATTTCTGCTTTCTATCATCTGTACTCTGTACGCTGCACACACTGTGGCCTGCTTTATACTGACTATATATTGTACACACGGCACATACATACTCTGCTTTACACCGACTGTACACTGCTCACACTGTACACTCTACTCAACACATTACACACGACTCTGCTATTTCTGTTTTATTCTGCGTCCTGCTTTATCTGATGATCATATTGGTATTTGGTTTGCAGTTGTGGGTCTACGCTTACTTTCCCAGGTTAGCCCCAGTACCCGACGCGGAGACCCCTCTTGTCGTCCCGTTCTCATGCCGCTTTGATGGGAGGTGCGTGCGGAGGCCCCGGGAGACATTCACCTTTTTCCGTTGCTATTTTGACACCATCACCCCCGCGGAGGTATGTTCGACTTTAGGGTTTATTTGAGCTTCGCTTTTCACTGTATGTTTTCAATAACAGTAGATAACAAACTGCATTTCATTTTCAGATCACCTGGCAGCCTTGGGCTCCGTTGCCAGCCGTGACCCGGGATCGGTTTGCTGGGGCAGAGGAGACTGCCCGTTTCCGGATCTTGCTGGAGGGCCCGGTCTGTCGGGCTTGGTACCTGGGCGAGCGTTTCCTACGCCAAACCCTGGGGTTACCAAAGCAAATAACTTCGAGTCCACTTCCTACCCACATGAGAGATACTGAGAGGTTCACCGCCCAGGAGATAGCCGATTACACGATTGGCTGGGACGCGGAGGACTTCAGGGGCGAGGGCAACTTCAGAGAGTACGTCCAGACCTACATTATGCAGCCTTTGAGCGGTGGCCGCCGAGCTGAGATAGGGGGACCTGCGGTGCCAGTAGCTGGAGCAAGAGCTGGTGCAGGGACGTCGAGGACGGCTCGTGTCTGTGGTAGGAGCGGAGCTCGAAGGGGTCGGGGGGTTAGCTGGCCAGCGCTACCCACGACGATGACATGCCGAGGGCAGGGTGGGGCGACGTACCAGATTCCCTTTGCTCCTCCTCCGGCTGACCATGAGTTGGTCGGGTTCTATGACTTACCTCCGGTACGTACTACTTCATCTTGCATCTTGCATTGTCATTTTATTTCAGTTTATTTTGATATTCCGCAGAATACTGATACATTTGATACTTTTGCAGGCTTCTTCCGAGTATACCCGGCAGTCCTTGGAGCTGAATGCCTCCATGATAGGGATGTTGCAGCGGACTTTCGACCTCCTGGCCCTCTACAGCATTCCGGTATGTTCTTCTGATCACGGCCTCAAACCATACTCATAAGCTGCTTTACATAATTTGGTGCACAACACAACACTTGATAAGCTGCTCACGTCATTCATACACTGTACTCATACACTGCATTCTGCATTGATAAACTGCTCACGGCATTTGCACACTATACTCATACACTGCATTCTGCACTGATAAACTGCTCACGGCATTTGCACACTGTACTCATACACTGCATTCTGTACTGATAAACTGCTCACGGCATACTGATGCGTTTGCCTCTTATACTTTTCAGCCTCCTTTCCAGATTCCCACTGTGGGAGGTGTTCCAGCTGGACCTTCTATTCCTACCGGAAGAGATGGCAGAGCATACCCCTGTACCAAGGTGGGGCGCCCATGTTGGAAGTAGCTCACGGGCACCTGTCCCTGATGATGATGATAAGGAGTCGGAGGCGGAGGTGGAGGCAGAGTCGTCGTCGTCGGAGACCGGAGACGGCTCGGACTCGGACTCAGATGATAGCGCTGATGATGTTCCTGGACCTTCATCTAGGAAGAGGACGAGGACGGACCCCTAGACCCACGACCTTTTGTCATTGATCCAGACTTTTGCCATTTTTTTGTCTTTTTTTCTTTTGTACCTTTTGCTGGTAGCTAGAGTACCTTGTACTGCCGTAGGCAGATTTTTATTTCCAAAACCATGTACTTGAAAAAGATGATGAAATGAAACAAACTTTTTGTCTAAAAAAGTGTTGCATTTGTACATTCCATATATTGCATCGCATTGCATCATGTTGCACCTCAAACGAAATGAAATTGATCTGTTGTCTGAAAATTGAACACTTGCATTGTAATAATCAGATAACGAACCAGTCAACAGCAAAAAACAAACCATACCAACCACTGCACATTCTGAACATTCGGCTCATACTCTACTAGAGATTAATCTGCATACAGCTCATAACACAGCGCTTGGCTCATTTTGCACACAGTGGATCCTGAACAAACAGCCCAAATCTGACAAGACGGACCATGAAGGTTGAATCCACTAAAGTTGAAGCACACTCAGATGCAATCTGAAACCCAGAAGCTTCAAGGAGGCCCGGGTTTTCCTGTTCACACTTATCGGGGGTGGACCCTGCAGTTTGTATGAAAGAACCAAATCATGTTTTTGCACAAATGTGGAGAATGGAACAGCATTCTGAGCACAAAACGATTAATTTTTGAAATTGAAGAAGGTTTTTTCAAATCGGGGTATTGAGCCTACAACTGAACTCAGCAAGAACGACTCGACAGCGGAGACAAAAAGGTAAACAACCTAAACACAACGAGACACACTCGGAAAAGACTCAAAACAAAGGTTGAGGTAAACAAAACAAAAGACACGACATACAGACGCGTTAACGAAGACGGGGGACCTCAGATCACGAGGAACCAGTTTCTCTGGTATTGTTTCCCACCCTCTTCTCATTTGTGATTCTCACATCACTCTGGCACTCAAGCTCGGTTTTTCTCTCAAAACCCTTTTTGCTCACTCTTTCTCTCAACTTACACCTCTCTATTCTTTATTCTCTCATTTTTATCCCTCCCAAGGATTTTTAATGGATGAATAGGAAGTTGTGGGTTCACGCCCGACATGGTTAGCTCACAGCTGTTTCTTCTGGTGGCGTTTGGTCGATGCCCCAGGTAAAGGGAACGGAGTACCTTGATCCCTTCAAATTCGTGCTTCGCACTTGGTTTCATACCTCGTTGCTTAGAGGTTAAGAGAGCTTTCAGCCCTTTAATGACAGCTTCAGTTGTGCCCTTCTTGGCAAGTATGCTGACGATGGGGGAAAGATAGGAAGCCTGACTCAATCGTGCCCATAGTTCATCATTTTGACCATTTTTTGTTTTGGTTTCTACGAAAACAATTTTGACCAATATGAGAGTTAGATTAACATGCTTGTGTGATTTTTGGTTTGAAAATCATGCAAGTCAGGCTATGAGCACTGAAAATTTTCCTTTTTAGGTCCAAGAAAATGGTCCAGTTTTGGGAAATGAAATAATTTTCGAGAAAATGGTCAACCTCAGTAAAAATTCTCAAAAACTATTATTATTTTTGGCAAACGGCTGCCGCCCAACGAGCGCAGAACTCATTCTCGAGATGTACAACCTCAGATCGGAGGCAATGGAAAATTGCCCCTTGTTTGAAGGACGCTGCACGGCAACGGAAAGTTGTCCCTGGTTTGAACGGCGACTCATGGCAACGGAAAGTTGCCCCTTGTCTGGATGATGCTGCAGCATATTGTAAACAGTCCTCACTAATGATGATCGCGACTGAACTCTCTCGGATACAGAGAAGACGAAGATGGTCAAAACCAATATATGGACACAGTCACTTTGAAGGTGTTGGGGGCTGGACTTCAGGATGAAGTTACCTACGTATCCCGAACATGGGAATCAAGCCCACGTGGTCCATGTTGTCACAACCGAACTGTCGGATTCAGAGAAGGCAAGGATGATCGAAACCATTATATGGACAAAATCGCTTTGAAAGCGTTGGGGGCTGGACTTCAGGATGAAGTTGCCTACGTATCCCAAACATGGGAATCAAGCCTTACGTAGTTTCGGTTAAGGTACACTCGGGTATTTTAACCTTCACTTTTTAGGCTCTAACTTTTGCCAAGGCGCCCGTTGCAGGTTTTCGACCTTGCGAGCTTTTTTTTGTATATATATATTTTTTCTTTTTTTTCTGTATTTTTCTTGTATATATGTTTTTCTTTTTTTTTGTATTTTTCTTTTTCTTTTTTTCTTTTATTTTTCTCTTGCTCTAACTTTTGCCTGGGTCGCCCTTCCGGGTTTTCAACCTAACGAGCCTCTCAAGGGTAAAAGTGTAACAAGTCCATGCCAAATGGTTTTGAGATCCCGAAATCATCTGAATCCAGGAGAATGGCTGTTGCGTTGATTTGCAGAAGAACCCATCACGGTTGCTTCACACACTTCTTCCGGTGAGATCTGATCTTCTTGATCTGATTTTGGCGCCTCTTGTTCGAGGGCTGCTTCTAATCTGGCCAGACAGACCTCACATGGCGGTTGACCGTTGAACGTTCTGAAAGGGTTCAAGGTTCGAAAACGAACGGGTTGAATCTGGAGGCTGAGAGCGGTTCTAGGCTGTACAATCTCAAGAGCGATTCCACACAGGCCTTCACAGGGCCGCGCAAAACATTTGTTTTTGAAAGTTTTTAAGAAAGCGACAAATCGCTCGCGCCGAAGATAGTGTGGAACCAATCTGGATCAAACCAGGGTCCTTCTCAGTACTCACGCTAACAAGCATGGTTTCATTCATTAAAGGCTTAGCATGCCTCTCATTTTCTCAAATTGATCAAAGTTTTACAAAACTTGAGGAATTCTTTCCCCTTTGTTTCCACTGCAGTGTTAAAGAGGTTTTGAAAAACATAGGTCAATGCAATGATTTTTAGGGCACAAGAGAACAGGTGGAATGCACGGCCGTTCGATTCAAATCTTTTTGACACAACTAGCTCAAAATTAGTAATAAGCATGGAAACATGATAGCCGCAACTGCTCCATTCAAATTCCCTGATTGTAACTGGCTCCACAACAGAGACAGACTCAAAACAAAAGGGTATTTACAAAACCAAAACAGTGTTCAAGGCAACAACCCTAGAATCACCTGACATCCTATACAACGGGACTGACTCGGTACCACAAGACAGACCCAAAAACAAAAAGACTGACTCAAAGCAAAGAGGCAGACTCAAAAACAAAACAGAGAACTGACTCAAAACCCAAGCCAGAAGCTACAAAACTGCATTTACAAATGCTCAAAAAGTGCGTGCCAGACGCCACATCTGAAATACACCAAGCGCCGCCCGCAGGAGGTCCAACCCCTGATCACATACTCGCAGTATCCTCAAAGTCCAACAGCTCGGTGGTAACAGACTTCGCTGAGGTGGGTGGAAGAATGACCTCATTATCGATCAGATCCTGCACTTCATGGCGAAGGCAGAAACAGTTGTCGGTGGCGTGACCGGTCTGTTGGTGGTACGCGCAGTACAAAGCAGCATCATGTGTGAGAGGGAGATTCTTCGGGAGAGGCGAGGTTCAAGAGGTTTGAGGTGCCCCCTTTCGGCAAGAATCTGAAGTGCCTTAGACAGAGGCATGTAGAGAGCATGAAAGATCCTGCGCCCTCGGGGCAGGTACTTTGAAGTCTGAGTATTCTTACTTGACGCACTAGCAAAAGGGTCGGCGGGCACTGCCTTGGTTTTCTGATCTTTCCCAGGTGCAGGGTTGGGAATAGGAGGAACTATTCTGGTATGACGGGGCCTATCCCGATTTTCTGACTGACTTGAACTACCCTCAGGTAGAGTGGGGAAAGCATCCTCCACAGTTTTTGCCACAACTGCGGATATCTGTTGCTTGTTCATCCCCCTGGCTTTCAAAGCCTCGACTGCCCACAGCAGTTGTTCAATGGGATCGGCGTCTGCCTCCATTTTGTTCTTGCCTCTGGCCTTAGCCTGATCGGGGGTTTGGGTTACTACATCAGAGCGAAGCCCGATTGTTGCTGACACGTCGTTACTGTAGCTGGAGGCAACCTCTGGTTGGCTGAGCTCTGTCACAATCCGCCCCAGTAGCGGGGGGCTCCTGTGGTATGAAATTCCTGGCATACGGTGCTGCTGGCGGTGAAGCCGACATCCTATAAGCAAGATCAGCCACAGACCTCTGGAGGTCACCGATCATCCCCATTAGTTCAAATGTAGTAGGCTCGTGAGCCTGATATAGCTGGGGTGTCCAGACCGGGTGCGCAACCGGTGACCTGGGCGGGTGTGGCACACTAACATTAGCTTCATCCCGCAGGTTGGTTCCTTGATCTAGCGCGGCTGTCATTACCACAATTTCCTCTGAATTCTGCGCCATGGTAAGTCCACTGTACTGAACAGCGATTGACGGCTCAGATATCTGTCTTGCCTCAGCAAGGGAGAACACTGGCTATTCTGTATCAACTCTCTGAACTGAAAGAAAAAAACAAGCAGCATTTCAGCTCAACTGAACCGACACAAGGGCAGTTGAATAACTGTATTTTACCACTGATCACTGTCCTCAAAAATCACTGCCCAAAACACTGAATCTGATACTCGCAGATACAACTAATTCCCCAAAACACTGATACTGATGCCCTCGGGCCTGATTCTCAAACTTGCAAACTGGTATATGCATTCCCTGCAGAGATACACTCTGAAGCACATAGCAGATAAGTGAGAACCAAAACACCCCTATGTTGGGGTAGAGTTTCCCTGTCCTATATTGTCAGGAGCTAGGGTTTCACTACGCATGCAGCGGTTTCAAACAACCTATAATCGGGTAAGCAACCTGTCCTAGTTTGGAATGGTCACTATGGATTCTGAACATGCACTAGGTCGAATGGTCAAAAGGGGTGCCCCGGTTAAACCAGGGTTTGTCTTTCCATACTGTCAGAGCCCACAACCGGTCAGCCTTATGGCATGCTTTGACAAAGTCAAGCCTCCAGCAAACAGTTCAGGAATGGCAGATGGCAAACACGATGTCCTAGGCGCACCAATGCACATGCAAATGCAAAGAGACACGTAAATGAAATAAAAACAGGATATCACGAGTTCAAGTTAAGCTCTCTAAACTCCCCAGCAGAGTCGCCAGAAACTATAGACGCGCCCGCGTGAGGCCTTCGCGCTACAGTTCGGACTCAATTTGTGTCACGGTTCTTAATCTGAACCAAAGAGTCCAAATCTGGCAAATCGTTTTGAGAAACAGATTTTTTGAAAAAGAAGTGCCAAACATGGACTGCTTTTCCAAATACAGAGTCGCCACCTAAATATTTTATTATGGGGGAATTTAGGAAACCCTGACTCGGTGCCAAAGGCCACGTGTCCGTCATCACCAAAGTAGCCTCGGCTCGGGAGCTTGGGTATGATTAGGGAAGGTCAGCTATGAGCACCCGCTCTCGCCCGATCCGAAGATCGGCCTCTACTAACTGTGATATCCGTTTTTGAAAACGTTATGTGTTCTTATTCCGGTTATTAGCCTCGAATTACTATGTTATGCGCACAGCAAACAAGTATAGACCAAATTGCCTAAATTGGAATAAAACATTTCATATCCGTTTGTTTGAAAAACAGTTTGAAATTTGCTACTCGCAAGAAGGTTAAAGCACGGATTTTAACGAGTTGTTCCAACTCAAACAATCTAACCTTCACCCACAGGCATTCAAGCAGTTTAATATCACATCAGCATCTAGCCACATGGTAGGCATGCTGTCATGGCAAACACTCACACTCATACAAGATGCTAAAGCATAAAAGCTTACATCGTACTCCGTGCCAAAACAAAGAACTCGTTAGCAATCAATGCATGATCCAAGTCCATGTTTAAATGCCTAATGCAACGCATACGGAATGTCACTAGAGTAGGCTCGGCTAGTCTATGAATGACATGTGAAAATGCACAAGTAGCATGTATTCAAGTTAGATTTTGAAATACTTATGCAGTTAGCATGATACGCCGAGTCCGGTGCATGCAAGACTAATGAATGATGCACGCATGCATAGCATAAGGTATGCTAAAGTAAACATGTCCTAATACTAACCATCAAAGCAGGTAAGTAAAAGGGAGAAAGAAGTGGGGGTTGGAAGACATGCACACACTCGCCCACACTTATTACAAATTTGCCCTCGCTCGGAGGGACCGAAAGAATAATACAAATTAACTAACTCGCAAGCTAATTAATTATTACAAATCACCTAATTAATTAACAAATTAACTAAGCTAAAAAAAGCAATAAAAAAAAGGGGGGGCCTCGGGAAGAGGGTCCAATGCACGCATGCTCGGGTCTTGCTCGGAAGTCCAGTGCCATGCACAAGCCGCCTCTGTTTTCCCTGCTCTGCTTCTCTGAAGACTGCCAAAGTCTCAGGATGTGCTCACTGGATGTTGGGGAATGCCACCGGTTGGAGGGAATCATCATCGGCTGTGATTTGGTGTCGATCGGCCAAAAATGAATCCATCGGCCACCGATGGATTGCCGGTCGGCACTCTGTGCAGTCGATCGGCAAAAAGTTCCTGCAGAATCTGTTTGACAGCAGTAGAGGACAGAGCTTTGCATGGCAATGCAATTCAAGCAATGTATGCACCAACCATATCCCTTATCATGTTTATGACTCAAAGGGACATGGTCCTTGGTTCTCGGACCATCAATCGCGCATTTCAATGCGTGATGGCCCAAGAGACCAAGTTATGCATGTTGATTTCAAATGCAACGCAAACCAACAAACAAAGGCCCAACTCCCATCACTAAATCAAGGAACAAGGCATGCATGCTAGATGGAGTGCAACCTAGGCATGTGAACTAGCATGCAACATGGGCATACAATGCATTTTTGCAAGTATGCAAGCAAACATGCAAGGTAAGCATGCAAACAAGCAAAGGATGGACTTAAGCTCGTTTGGGCAGCCCTTAAGGAAGCCCAAAACAGTGGCCATCAACCAAGGAAATGAGGCCAAATACACATGCAAGCATACATGACAACATGGACCAACATTTAAGCATATAAAGACAACTTTTAAGCGCACTTTAAAAGAGGCATAGCATGGACAATTAACATGCAAATGAAGCTCTGAAAATCATGCTATAGGAGGTGCCAAACCAACTAGAAAAAGTAAGCATATCATGCAACCAAGCCCAACGCCTAAGGCTCACCAAAGAGGCATTGGACTACACTTATCAAGACCAAACATGGCATGATTTAAGAAACTAAAATCAAGGTTTTAGCATGTCAAAATGAACCTCAAAAACCACTTAGATGACATCTAAATGACTTACACATGGAAGCATGCACAAATGCACTTTCAAGGAGCATGAAACACAAACTCTTGAAACATCAAAGAGCCATGAAATGCAAGTATACAAGCATGCTAAGTGGACTAAAATGACATGAAAAATAGTCCCAACTCACTAAATCAAAGCAAGTAATGCATGCTATACACTCACATACTTGAAGCCTACAAGCTAAAATGCAAATGGGCTATGCAATGCATGCTAAAGTCGACCCAAACAACTAAGGATAGACCTTAAACATGGCAAAATAAACATGAAAGCTTCACAAAGCCAAGCCTAAAGCATGCTAGAACAATGGTTTACAACCTAAGGCATGTTAAGGCAACAAAATGGCATTACAAGGCATGTATGCTAAGCAAGCATGGTGTACCAAAACCAACTTAAAACAATGCTATATCATGGCATGATAAGCATAAAAAATAGCCAAGGCATGGTCAACATGAGCCTAAGCTAGGTGCTCCCTCAAGAGGCAAAAAATGATCCTTTTCAAGGACAATAAGGAGAGGGGGTGGCCCTCTCCTTCTTGGGATCTCAAGGCATTATCCTCACCTCTGAAATCCTTCAAGATTTCAGTGGTGAGGAGGCCCAAACATCAAGGTCTCGGAGCTCACCCAAAATGGCACAAAATGGAGCCTTACAAGGCTTAAGAGGGGTCAAACAACCCCAAAGCTTGAAGCAACCTTAAACAACTATTTAGAGGGCCTAAAAACAAAACTTTTTTATGTTATACACTAAGTTCAAAAACGGATGCAAGATAGGCTAAAAAGCTTTGCAAAAATGGGGTAAAAATGGGCAAAAGTTTTACCCTTGTAGACCCTCTTCACAAATGGTGGACCAGAAGTCTCCTTAGGTCCAAACCGGCTTCAAAACTTCAAAAACAACCCTCTAGAACCTCAGTTCCAAGAGAAAGGTGTAGTAGTAGGTGTTTG
This sequence comes from Camellia sinensis, assembly GCF_055761805.1. NCBI lineage: Eukaryota > Viridiplantae > Streptophyta > Magnoliopsida > Ericales > Theaceae > Camellia > Camellia sinensis. The sequence continues at coordinate 192,004,340 of NC_138961.1, read as the reverse complement.
TGTACAAAACTAAGGCTTAAACACACACAATACAAGAGAATGAGAGATATAGATATAGGATAGATATAAAACCCTAAACCTAGAACCAGAGCTTCTCTAACAATCTTTTCTAACCTTAATGCCAAGAGAGGAAGCCTCTTCTTATAGGCAACTCCCTCTTGTAAGGCTTCCAAAACAAGCCATCCAAGAGGAAAATCCCTCCATACACGTGTATAGAGGGGAACAGAGTGGGTGCCAGCTATCACAGCTGGCACAAAATATCTACTAAAAGTAGATGAACAGTGATCGACCATTCAAAATTGCCATTTTGACAAAATAAATGGCCGATCGGCAACAAAGAATGCCGACCGACAATATATATTGCCGATGGCATAAAATCACTGGCCGGTGGCCTCGAGCCATGGCCAGTGATGTGTGGGGATGCCTCACAAGGCATTCCCTGCCCCTTCAAGGCAAAACACAAGTGTTTGTTGCAAAACCAGACACAACAGTCGAGTCGAGAGATCTTGAGGCAAGGCGCGCAACCGAGACCTCTGGGAACTCAAGACGAACACAAATATGGATGATCACTAAGTGTTCAAGTGGTGACGTCCAAGTCTTGAGAACGGTCAAAAATGGGGTGTCTACAATCCCCTATCAAGCCGAGGATGTCGTTCTCTGTAGCACTGGATAAGTTTGAGACCCTGAAAAGGTTCCATTTGCCGAGATTCCAAATATATAACGGTAAGTCCGATCCAATGTCGGCTTATACCTGAATTCAATGGCACTGTACACCGGGAATGAGCAACTGTTATGCAAGGTATTCCCCTCATCCTTTGGGGAAATCGCATCGGATTGGTTTCATAAGTTGCCGAAAGGAACTGTGAAGAGTTGGGAAGGCCTAGCCAAGATGTTTGTGGCCAGGTTTGTTACAAAAAAATTACAGCCATTGAGGGTAGACTCCTTGATGGCTCCGAAGATTGGCAAGGATGAAAGCTTTAGGGCCTGTGCCAAAAGGTATTATGAGCTGTTTAACTAAATACCATGGTGCGACCAAGAATTGGCGGTCGTATCTTTTAAGAATGGCCTAAACGATGACTGCATGCTTCGAAAGTCACTGGCGAAGACTCTACCAAAGAGTATAAAGGAGCTCATGGCCAGGATCGAGAAATATGCAAGAGTCGAAAAGGATACACCAAGAACGAAGGCGTCAAAGCAGGAAAAGAGGAATGGCTTGCTGAAGCGAGACTGAGGTAATACAAATTTTAATAGACAAGAAACATGACTGAGGGCTGTGTAGGCAATCACCACCGTGTTCTGATTTATAAAGTCTTGGAGAGGATCAGAAACCAACCGTATTACAGAGCGCCGGAGAGGATCTTTGGCGAATTTATGGGGAGAAGTCTAAGGAAGCACTGTGCCCACCATAATGAAGATGGACACCTGACACAGGGTTGTAGAGCCCTAAATGCGCATTTGGAAAATCTAATAAGATAGGGTCACTTAAGGGACCAAGTAGATGAGGCCCGAACAAGGAAAGAACAGACAAGGCTACCCTAAACACCGGCAACACCACCTCCACCAACACCATAACCGCAGGTAGACGGACCTCAAGTGATCAATGTGATTCACTCGAGGGTTAATGAGAATGAGGTACATGGGGAGACTCAAAGGGTAAAACACTTACAGCATGTATATCAAGTCCAGCAAAAAAGGCTTAGGACAGACGAGTACCAGGGACCAATGGTGTCCTTTATGGAAACCGACCTAGACATGGTGCAACATCCACACAACGATGAACTAGTGGTATCCCTCAAGATTGGAGAATGTCAGGTAAGGCGCATTCTGATTGACTAAAGCAGCTCTTGTGACATCATGTATATCAAATGCTATAAGAAACTCGGCCTTCACCGAGATGATCTAGAGTTATCCAACAGTCCAATGGTCAGATTCAATGGAACATTGGCATGACCCCTGTGAGCAATAAATTTGAAGGTACAGGAAGGCACCAAGAAGGTAAGCATAGAGTTCACAGTAATTGACACCCCATCCCCTTACAATGTTATCTTGGGAAGGACATAGTTACACACAGTAAGGGTTGTTCCTTTAACACTGCATCAGTTGTTGTGGTTTCCAACAGAGCATGGAATCGAGGAGGTTAGAGGGGATCAGGTGTAAGCAAATAATTGCTCCATGACAGCAATGAAATCCAGCTATAACGTGCGAGAGGCAGAAACAGTAGAAATTAAAGACGAGGACATAGAGGTCCTAGATGATGTCGGCAAGAAGCCAGTTGACAAAAGCAATAAAGCCTTGAAGAAAGTTCTAGTCCAACAAAGTGTTCTTCCTTCTTGGCTCAGGTTTAGCCGAGGAGGAAGAAAGGGCATTGGAAGCATTCTTATAAGCAAACATGGAGGTGTTTGTCTAGACGCCCTACGAGATGCATGGCATTGATCCTAAGGTCACATGCTATATGTTCAATGCAGACAGGTCGGCTAAACCTGTCATCCAGCGAATGAAAAGACCAACGTTGATACATGTTGAGGCAGTTGAGGCAGAAATGGATAAATTGTTGGAGGCTAGAGCCATTCGGGAGGTAAACTACCCAACTTGGTTATCAAACACAGTTGTTGTGAAAAATAAGAATGGGAAGTGGAGGGTCCATGTAGACTTCACTAGCCTGAATAAGGCTTGTCCTAAAAACAGTTTTGCACTCCCCAAGATCGATCAATTAGTAGATGCCACTTCAAGGCATGGAAGGATGAACTTCTTGGAGGCTTACAAGGGATACCATCAAATAGCAATGTACCCTCCTAATGAGGAGAATACTGCATTTATCACCCCAAAATGGCTGTATTGTTACAGAGTGATGCCTTTCGGGTTAAAAAATGCCGGAGCAACCTACCAGAGGTTGGTGACCAAGATATTCAAACATCTGATTAGCAAAATAGTAAAAGTATACATTGATGACATGGTCATGAAGACCAAATAACCTGAGGATCACCTGACCGATTTGAAGGTAGTTTTCGATATCCTTAGAACATACCGGCTCCGACTCAATGCTTCGAAATGTGCATTTGGAGTTGGGTCTGAAAAGTTCCTAGGATACTTGGTTACCAGAAGGGGCATTGAGGCAAGCCTAGATCAAATCAAGGCTATCTTGGACTTGAAAAGCCCAACGTCGACAAAACAAGTGCAGATGTTAACAGGAAGGGCCGCATCCCTCAATAGGTTTATAAGTAGAATTTCAGATAAATGTAAACCATTTTTCAGTTTATTAAAAAAAATCACTTTTCACTTTTCTTTTCTCTCTCGTATTTTCCCAAAACCGATTTTTGAGAGCTCCTCACTCTAAAACCTAACTTCTTTCTAGGGTTTGATCTAGTAGGAGTGTTTTCCTCACCTTAGGCCTTTGTAAAAAGTGCGTTGATCGTCGAGAGCTTCGTTTTGATCTAAGAAATTTAGGATTTTGAGCACTTCCGAGTTTTACTCTTCTTCTCCTTGGGGTCTACATTTGAGGTAGGGATTTCCTTATTCTTTTTCAATACTTCGTCTATAGATAGACATGTGGTAGTTTTGTATTGCATGAAAATCATATCCACGTTGGATTTGTTTGAAATCATGAGAAGGAACCTAGGGTTGGTGGTTTGAAAATGGTTATTTTATCATTGATGGTTGTTTTGGGCTAATTGGAGTGTAAATTAGCATGTTATAGTTGAAAGAAGAAAAAGCCCTAAATTATATTTTGATTTGGTAAATTAAAATGGAGGGTAGTTAACCTATGTTGTAAATCTCTATTGTTAATGTGAGTTGGGTGAAGGTGTTAATGCCTAAGGGGTTAACTTTGGCTTTGGAATGGTTTTGAAATGAATGTAGTGGGCTAATGTGAGTTATGGCTTTATTATCACCGGAATTGGTTTTGTGGAAACAAAAGGGATGGAGTTGGTTTTGTGAAAACAAAAGGAAATGGAATTTGTTTCGTGAAATGAGAAAAGTATTTTTGATATAAGTATGAAAATTGGATTGTTGTTTCTTGAGTGTTAAATACACACACGTGGGGGTTGTATCTTTAACTACCGTGTTTGTGTTGTTGTTGGGTTTGTAGCCTCATAGTAATTGAGTCTTTAATAGATATACTAAACACTTGCATCTAGAGGTTTTGTCCTTGGTCATCGGTGGAGGATGACATGGTTGTGTTGAATTGTCGTATATGCATTATACCATTGTTGATTGAACATTGTATGTGAGGAAGTGCTGAGATACATTATATATGTATACTTGCTCGAGGGGAATTAATTATGTGTTCATATACTTTAACACATTGCTTGTATCTTGATGGTTTATGTATATGTGCTATGCATGTTAGTTATGCCCTGTCGTATTTTGGTTGGTGGTATTATACCTTGCGCTAAAAATCAGAGGTACCGCGACCTTCCAGCTAGCACCTGGAGAACTGATTGTGCTGAGAATCTAAGGTACCACACCCTTCCAGCTAGCGCCTGGTAAACTGGTATGTTGTTGTGAGAGGTGTATTTTTGGCTTACTACGCACATAGCTAGTAGAGCAAAGTTTTGTTGTTGTTGTTCCATTATATCTGAGGATATCATGAATTTGGTTGGTTACAGTTTCGGAGGGCCAAGTTACCTCATTGGTTGATTATATACATGTTAGTGAGTTGTTATCTCCCTTTTTATAAAGGTATGCATGTATAGTTGTGATTGTATTGGGAACGAACCAAAATGTCAATTTGTCATTTGGAAAATGGAAGAGAGTAATGGGTTTAGTGAGATTATTTCCTAAGTAATTGTCAATGTTATGAAGGATTGGAGTTAATGAAAGAAAAAGGAAAGATGAATCGCTTATAGCGTTGAATGAAATGGCTATTTTTGATAAAGTTCATACTTATGTATATTTTGTATAAACTGTCACATTACTATTCTAGTATGAGATTGGGCATTCATGATCATAGCTATCTGTAAGTTGTTATGGTTAAAGGCCATGTTGAGATCCCTACTGGACTATATGTTCATCCCACGTTGTTGAATCTTTTTCAAGTGTTGAGCTGAATGTACTGCAAGATTTGGATCTTCTTATTTGTTGGCCACGGGGCCTCTCTTGTATTGGCGGAATGCCATATGTGTAAAAGGGTTGCACCATTCTTCTTGATTCATTAATGATATAAGCCCAAGGGCAATTTATTTATTATACTCATGTTGTATTTACTTGCATACGAATGAGAGCAATGTTATTCACTTCTACGAGTTGAATATACGAGTTTATTTCCACATGTTATCTCTGAAATGGAATTAAGTAAATGAAATTGGTAATACTTCGAGTAATAAAAAGTGGGGCGTGACAATTTGGTATCAGAGCGAGCCGGGTTTGAATACTTTGGGCTCGTGGGAAGTAGTTTTTACCACTGTGGGTTTACTACGTATAGTGAGGACATTGTATATAGATATCATGAAAGTTAGGACTTGTGTGTTGCACTTATGTGAGCATGGGATTCATTCTCTCGGGTAGTATTCATCAACGTGGTTTTTGATAGGAATTCCTTGAGAGTTCCGGGATGAGTGGCTATCTTTGTGGACTTGATTCGATTATGTGTTTACATGTTTAGATGATTATATGCAATAGAGATGTATATTTTGTGACTAAGTGAGTCTTGTGACTTAATAGTAGTGGTGTGTGCCTCGGAGAAGGCTATTGTGTTGTGCACTAAGCGTGGTATTTGCTTTTGTGCCTTATAGGATGTCTACATGAGGAAGTAGAGGACGGTTGAGTAGTAGGAGTGTCGGTAGGGGCACAACAGTTCCTTTAGCACCCGCCGTTGCAGCATCGGCTGTCGGCGAGGATGTCGCACGTGAGATTGTGAGAGCAGTGCAAGACGTCCTAGCTCGCACTGAGGGCAGCAGCGGGCATGCTCTCAAGCTTACTAAGGCGTTTTTCCGCTCCGACCCACCAGAGTTTGTGGGGGAGGCTAAACCGTTGGAGGCAGAGAGTTGGTTGGAGCAGATTACCAAGACTCTTGATATGCTCAGAGTCGAAGAGGAGAAGTTGAGGCTTTCTTTGGCGACTTTTCAATTAAAGGGTGATGCGAGTTATTGGTGGAAGTATGCTAAGAATACTGTAGATAGCACGTGGGTTGCTTTTACCGAGGCCTTTTGGGCCAAGTATTTCCCTCCTTCTGCTCGGGAAAGGTTGAGGGATCAGTTTTTGGAGTTGCGTCAGGATGATACTCCTGTGGCACAGTTTGAGATGCGGTTTACTAGTTTGTCGAGGTTTACTCCAGAGTTGGTGGCAACAGAGGAGCGTCGTTGTTATGAGTTTGAAAGGCGGTTGTGTTTCGATATTCAGGAGAAGGTAGCTGGATCCTTTTGGAAGGATTATTATAATTTAGTCGAGGCAGCGGCCCATGTGGAGGCCATGGTTGTGAGTGATGGTCGGGATAGGGAAGAGACCATCTCGGTAAGTCCTTCGGTTCCTAAGCGCTCTGGGCTCAGTAAGGGGTGGAAGCGGAAACATGCTCAGTCAGGGGCTAATTCCTTTCCTTCGCCTAGGGTTTTGGACTTTTCTGTTGGGGGGTCCGGGGAGATGCAGATTTCAAACCAGTCTCAGAGTAGGGGGTCTGGTGGTTGTTTTGTTTGTGGTCAGCTGGGCCATGGTAGACGTTTTTGTCCTTTGCGTGTAAATTCTTCGGGTGTTTCAAAGCCCAGTCAGACTCAGTTGTACCCGTCTAGTCAAGGACGCTATCGGTATCAAAAACGGGCAGGCCAGGCTTCGAGAGCCTCGCGAGGGGCAACTTATTAGCTAGCCCTGTATTATTACCCTGGAGGGGGAACTTTTGTGTTGTTGACCGGTGATGTATTATATGAATCGTTTTGTTATTGACCGGCGTACTGTTGGATGCTGAGGCACCATGTTTATGTATCGCATATGTATGCATAGTGTTGTTTGTTTAATCCTTATGTATTGTGGAGTATGTATGGAATTTCGAAACCCCTATAATATCTATTGAGAAGTTGTTAATGGGATCAATGATCCTGATGTTGTTGCATGCTTGGTACTGTATGTTGAGATAGTCTGGTGACGGCCTGTGGGCCTTGTTCACTTTTAGAGATTATTTGTTGAGATCGGGAACCCGTGGGTGAATGTGACTGATGTGATGGTTTCGGGAGTTGTGTAGTATTGATAAGTTATGTGAGATTTGTATCTCGGGTTAGCGGGAATGGTATCTATATGTTGATTAGTGTTTTGGGCTTTGCTAGTTAATGAGTCCGTGGTGACCCCATCGGTTGTATAGGGGTAGTGTTCGCATTGTGATTGGCTACCAATTGTTGGGTATGATTTGTGAGTGGATTCTAGCAGCATTCTTAAGAGGAAGAACAGGTTCTGTTCTAGGGTGACGAGAATAGCGTTGGTCAAATTGTCCTTCATGATTGGGTTGTTGTAATTGAGGTTTACCATGTCGATCTTCGGTCGAGGAGATGAGCAGGCTTGCTATGTAGCCATGGGGAGGGGGGGATAGTGATTCCCTTAGACACAGTGTTGATATGGTTCGATTTTAGGAGATCCGTTGAGATTCCAAAATTTGGGGGTTTGTGTGGGGAACTCCGTGTTTGGGGTTAGTGGCACATCAGTGTGTGGATTACTGAGTGTGGAGTTTATTGAGTTGATTAGTCAGCTTGTTGGTATCGGGTTTTGGGTTGACATCTGTCACCTTGAGGTTAGTCTCATTTGTTGTAGACTTGTATGTTGATTAGGGAAAACTGAAACTAATCGAACATGTTATGTCATTGAATCTGACAGTTGGAATAATATATCAAGTTTTGTATTGATTGATTGAACTTGTATATGTTAATTGCTTATATACATTGTTGCGTGTGGGAGGAGAGGGGGGATGTACTCCACGGTTTATTAGAAGATGGGGGATGGACCTCTTTAACCCGATTTTGTTTGATTTGATATAGCACTAAAATGTATATTGTTATCAATTGTGAAGTATAGAAGTGTTTCTATGTTATATTGATACAGCACCAAAATGTGTATCATTTGTGTATTAAGGAGGTATTGTTGATGTGAGATGTGATCTCTTTTAATTGTTGGTCAGGTTCTGAGCCATGTTTATGATTTTAAATTGGTTAAGTAAAAGAAGGTGGAATGAAATTATAAAATCATGAATTTCTTATGCATTGTGTGTTGATAGCACTGCCGTTATTTCTATTAACAATCATTATAGAAATGTTATGTTTTGTGTTGGTTTTGGCCTCACTGTGTGAGTGATGAACGTTGCTAGTATTGTTTTGAAAGGATATGGAAAACAAAATTTTCCTAGTGTTTGGGCCACCTAAAGGCGTTGTTGAGAAATTGATTTAATTCAAGGGTTTTGAAGAATTCCAAATGAATCTTTTTGGCAAATAAACTGTGAATGGTTATGTGTTTTGGATAACACCATATTTGTGAAAAATGTTTACAAAACTTCTGAGTTTCTCATGGAAAATGCAAGGTTTATTTCAGAATGTCAACATTGAAAATTTGACTATCTTTGTGAAATGTCTCATGAACAAAAAAATGTTTTCCTTATATTAATGCAAAAGATTTGCTTTGATTACCCTTTTATTGGAAATTATGGTTGTTGAGTAGTGACTTAGCTTGAAGCGCTAGTCAGATGTTGGTAAATTGTTTCGGGAAGGTTTGGTTTTATTGCAGTTTTTCGTGCTTGAGTGTTGTCGTTTAGAACGTGTTCCCTTGGTTAGTCTTTTCCTTGGTAAGAGTGAATCGAAGGTTTGTAGGGAGAATAGTTCCTCTCCTAGTACTCGGGTGTTGGTGTTGTGTGTTTAGTTGGCCTTGTGTTTTGACATATCCTTAATTTCGGGGACGAAATTCTTTAAGGGGGGGAGGTTATAGCGATTCTGGTAATCCCTGTTATTGTTTAACTGTAATCCGGACTCAGTTCCATAGATTTGTTATTGTCTTATCCTCATTTCTATCCCTTACGCTTTGTTTTAGAGTTTTGGGTTGTGTTGGGCAAGTTGGGAATAAGTTGGTTGTGTTTTAAAACTTAGAATTTTGCACAGGTTTTGGTCTCTCCGCTCGAGCGGCTCTTTGACGCTCGAACGGTAGTTTGGACGCTGAAGCGTGAATTTCCTTCTCTCAGCATTTTGGTCGTCTGCAGAAAATTCTGGGAGGGTGCATCCGGCGCTCGAGCGGATCTTTGGATGCTCGAGTGTGAACCTATGTCTGACGCTCGAGCGGGGTGTTGTACGCTCGAGCAGACATGTTTTATATCAGTCCGTAAAATCACTTTTTGAATCACTTTTCACTTTTTTTTTCTCTCTCTTACTTTCCCAAAATCGATTTTTGAGAGCTCCTCACTCTAAAACCTAACTTCTCTCTAGGGTTTGATCTAGTAGGAGTGTTTTCCTCACCTTGGGCCTTTGTAAAAAGTGTGTTGATCGTCGAGAGCTTCGTTTTGATCCAAGAAATTTAGGATTTTGAGCACTTCCGAGTTTTGCTCTTCTTCTCCTTGGGGTCTACATTTGAGGTAGGGATTTCCTTGTTCTTTTTCAATACTTCGTCTATAGATAGACGTGTGGTAGTTTCGTATTGCATGAAAATCATATCCACATTGGACTTGTTTGAAATCATGAGAAGGAACCTAGGGTTGGTGGTTTGAAAATGGTTATTTTATTATTGATGGTTGTTTTGGGCTAATTGGAGTGTAAATTAGCATGTTATAGTTGAAAGAAGAAAAAGTCCTAAATTATATTTTGATTTGGTAAATTAAAATGGAAGGTAGTTAACCTATGTTGTAAATCTCTATTGTTAATGTGAGTTGGGTGAAGGTGTTAATGCCTAAGGGGTTAACTTTGGCTTTGGAATGGTTTTGAAATAAATGTAGTGGGCTAATGTGAGTTATGGCTTTATTATCACCGGAATTAGTTTTGTGGAAACAAAAGGGATGGAGTTGGTTTTGTGAAAACAAAAGGAAATGGAATTTGTTTCATGAAATAAGAAAAGTATTTTTGATATAAGTATGAAAATTAGATTGTTGTTTCTTGAGTGTTAAATACACACACGTGGGGGTTGTATCTTTAACTACCGTGTTAGTGTTGTTGTTGGGTTTGTGGTCTCATAGTAATTGAGTCTTTAATAGATGTACTAAATACTTGCATCTAGAGGTTTTGTCCTTGGTCATCGGTGGAGGATGACATGGTTGTGTTAAATTGTCGTGTATGCATTATACCATTGTTGATTGAACATTGTATGTGAGGAAGTGCTAAGATACATTATATATGTATACTTGCTCGGGGGGAATTAATTATGTGTTCATATACTTTAACACATTGCTTGTATCTTGATGGTTTATGTATATGTGCTATGCATGTTAGTTATGCCCTGTCGTATTTTGGTTGGTGGTGTTATACCTTGCGCTAAAGATCAAAGGTACCGCGACCTTCCAGCTAGCACCTAGAGAACTGACTGCGCTGAGAATCTAAGGTACCACACCCTTCCAGCTAGTGCCTGGTAAACTGGTATGTTGTTGTGAGAGGTGTATCTTTGGCTTACTACGCACATAGCTGGTAGAGCAAAGTTTTGTTGTTGTTGTTCCATTATATCTGAGGATATCATGAATTTGGTTGGTTACAGTTTCGGAGAGCCAAGTTACCTCATTGGTTGATTATATACATGTTAGTGAGTTGTTATCTCCCTTTTTATAAAGGTATGCATGTATAGTTATGATTGTATTGGGAACGAACCAAAATGTCAATTTGTCATTTGGAAAATGGAAGAGAGTAATGGGCTTAGTGAGATTATTTCCTAAGTAATTGTCAATGTTATGAAGGATTGGAGTTAATAAAAGAAAAAGGAAAGATGAATCGCTTATAGCGTTGAATGAAATGGTTGTTTGCGAGAAAGTTCATACTTATGTATATTTTGTATAAACTGTCACATTACTATTCTAGTATGAGATTGGGCATTCATGATCATAGCTATCTGTAAGTTGTTATGGTTAAAGGCTATGTTGAGATCCCTACTGGACTATATGTTCATCCCACGTTGTTGAATCTTTTTCAGGTGTTGAGCTGAATGTACTGCAAGATTTGGATCTTCTTATTTGTTGGACACAGGGCCTCTCTTGTATTGGCGGAATGCCATATGTGTAAAAGGGTTGCACCATTCTTCTTGATTCGTTAATGATGTAAGCCCAAGGGCAATTTATTTATTATACTCATGTTGTATTTACTTGCATACGAATGAAAGCAATGTTATTCACTTCTACGAGTTGAATATACGAGTTTATTTTCACATGTTATCTCTGGAATGGAATTAAGTAAATGAAATTGGTAATACTTCGAGTAATAAAAAGTGGGGCGTGACAGTAATGGTCAGACGGAAGCATCCAATATGACTATCTTGGATGAGATCAAAAAGAGGCTAGAAGCAGTAAAGGGAAAATGGGTAGAGGAGTTGCCCAATATACTATTACCATATCGGATTACGCCGAGAAGATCAACTAGGGAATCTCTGTTTACCATAACTTATGGCACTGAAACGGTTATCCCACTAGAAGTTGGCATTCCAAGGATCAGAACCCAAAGAGTGGAAAGTGGTACTAATGAGGCATTTCTAGCCCAAAATCTAGACTTACTAAAGGAAAAAAAAAAAAAAAGAGAGCAACAATTCAGCTGGGGGCATACCAGCAACAACTTGCTAGGGCTTACAACAAGAAGGTCAACCCAAGAGAGTTCAAAGTAGGGGACCTTGTGCTAAGGAAAGTGGTCGACAACAAAAAGGATCTCAGAAAGGGCAAGCTAGGCCCAAATTGGGAGTGGCTTTATAGAATCATCTTGGTCGCCGGCAATGGGACATATCGGCTTAAGGACATTGATGGCAAAGAGTTGCCAAGACCTTGGAACACTTGCAACTTGAAGTTTTTCTATCATTAGATTTTTGGTTTTCTTTCGAAAGTTTATGTCATAATTTTATTAGTCGTGGTAGTAATAGTAATAAAATTTTAGTTTGATGAATTTGAAATTTGTGTGAAATAACTTATTAGTCCCATGGCAATGTTTCTGAATGAAACATGACGAATAACTTAGACTTATTATATGGCAGATTTGAATTATACTTGCATATAATAGAGTTGAACTAAGTTGGCGATGTGTCTGAATAAAACGTGACGAATAACTTAGACTTATTATATGATAGAGTTGAATTAAGTTGGCGATATTTCTGAATGAAACTTGAGGAATAACTTAGACTCATTATATGGCAGAGTTGAATTATACTTGCATATAATGGAGTTGAACTAAGTTGAAATAACTTGGACTTGTCATGTCGGCAGAGTCAAACTCAGAATGGAACTAAGTGCATTTCAGTTAGATTAACAGAGAAACCTAGGTTGAACACCTCGGCTAGTCTTTGTTCGAATCTGATTTCGGCGAAAGGCTATACGTGCTTAATGTGAACTTAAGTGAAACTTAGGTTCACATTAAGGGGAAGGAGGTAGGAATGATAAAATAAACTTAGGAGCAAGAGCTTGGGACTTGTAAAAAAATTTACAAGTTAGAATGGGCTTAACACTTGTTGAAATCTCTCAGAAATTTATAAATTGGAGTTAGTCGAGGTAACTACGAATAAAGTATCCGAGATACATATTACCCGAGGTGATCAACCAGGTTGATAAAACCTAGAAAGGGTGAAGTAGTTGATAGAAGATAACATATGAAGGTAAAAAGGCAATAGTGAATAACACTTGTAAAAATATCTTGATATTTTTGAAGTGTTAGCCAAGGTATGCTAATGGTTGGCCGAGGAAAACATTCAACATTTATATTCGAGGTATTATATCCCGGAGTCATTATACGGCTAAGGTATACTTTGAAGAAATGCAAAATTATTCTAAGTATAGAAGTGGTAAACATACATAGAAGAAAAGAAGGCATACAACACTTGGAAAAAGAAATCAGACTTGCATTCAAGAAAAAAATTACTTAATCAATTACAAAAGGGGCACATTGGCCAAATATAATGCTAAACATTGTTCAGAAAAAACCGAGGTATAACTGAAAGAAGAAAATTCTAAGTGCTGGTGGCATGGGGATCGGCCTCGGTTGGCAAAGTTGCATTCTTCTCCGCTTCTATCTCGGTATCTATTTTGAGTAGAGTTTGATCCAAACTCTCCTCGGCACGTTGTACCTCAGCCTCCGAAGTGATTGGTCTAGAAGAGGCGCCCTTGGAAGCCAAGTCATCCTCCTCATCTTGAGTCAAGTCAAGGACTTGCTCATTTAAGGTGGGGGACTTGGCATCAGTGGCAGCCTCCTCCTCCTCCACTTCATCATCATCACCATCCTGGGAATCATCCTCGTCGATTTCTTCGCTAGAGTCCTTGGGCTTTGGAGGGAAAGGCACTTGAAGTTGATTGATGTCTCGGAGGTCGAAGTCCATTGGAACAGATAACTTGTTGAGCGTCGCCGTCCAACCAAGGTAATAACCTCGGTTGCAAGCCAAGTTGACTTGCTATTTGTACTAGTCACGGATGGCGACCTACCCCTCTTCGTAAGGCTTTTCATCGGCCGTTTTGACCTTGGCCTCCTTGGAGTCAAGGGCCTCTTGAAGCTTAGCCTCTAAGTCAGCTGCATTGGCCTTGGCAGCCTCAAGATCGGCTCTAGCGACCTCGGCTTCAACATCGGCCATTTTGGATTTCTCCTCGGCCAAATCCTGAGCAGCTTTAGAAGCCTTGGCTTGATCCAGCAGGGCTCGATTGTTGGCTTCGACATGATTGAGTGAGGTGATGAGTTTGGCAGCTTCCTTAGTCTTCTTTACTAACTCCTTCCTTGTCATCTCAGTCTTAACCGCGTATGAATGAGCATGTTGGATAGCCTGCAAGTAGGGGTGAGCATGGTTCGGATTGGACCGGATTGGGGTAAAACCAGGACCAATCTGTTATCTACGGTTCCTAAAAAATTGGAACCAATCCAATCCGTTTAAATCATGGAACCAATCCGAACCAATCCATTTAAATACAGATTAGATCAGTTTAAGACCACGGATTTACATAATTAAATAACAAAAATATATATATATATATATAACACTTTAATTTCATAAAAATATAAACATAGCGCTATATTAGTTCCACAATAGGAACATGTTTTTCTATAATAGCGACATACTGTTCTAGAATTTAAACAACCATAAAAAAACTGGTTTCACCATAAGTATTTAGATCATTACAAATTAAAACTAAAAACTAACAAACAAAAGTAATAAAAGAAGATATTATACGGTTTTAGGTTTGAGTTTAGATTTTATATAGAATAAGAGAAGATATTATGGGGGAAGATGTATAATAAAAATATAGACTATTTGTATACAGTCCAGATCGATTCCAATCCGAAACCGTGGGGTTCAATCTGAAACCAATCCGTGGACTACAGATTTTTAATTCTTCAATTTGAAATTGAACCGCGGGTTCAAAAAACCAATCCAAACCTATCGGATTGGACTGGACTGGATTAGATTATGGATTTCACGGATTCCTTGCTCAGCCCTACCTGCAAGAAGTTAAATAGATTAGTGAAATTTGACTAAGTATAAGAAAGACTGTAAAAAGGTAAGTAATGAGGCTTACCAAGACCGAGTGCTGCATCATAAGGCCGAAGTTTTCATATTCATGCAACTCAGCCATACAGTTCATATCTTCTGGTAAAAGAACAGTCGTTGACAGGGCTGCGCTGACTTCAAGATTCATTGCGCTGTCATCAGCTATCAGGGGTCTGTCATCCACCATGACCTTGAGAGCCCAGGTCATATTGCGAGGGAAGTTGCGGCTACCCTCAGGATGGACGGACCTCGGCCTTTTGGGTGGTTGGGAATCGGATGCATCAGCCTTAGCTAGCCTCTTCTCGGTGGTCGTTTGGCTTTTCTCTACCTCGGACAATTTCGAGATCGGCACAGTGTTCTCAGAATCAATTTGAGTCACTACGGTCTTAGCCTTGGCCTTCTTTACTCTTTTCGGGTTTGGCTTTGATTGGGATAGAGAGGACGAGGATTGCACCATCACAACCCCGGGAATACTGGCAAGGAGATCCTTAACGATGGTTGGTTTACGGCCCATTTCATCAACAGTGGAAGCAACTGTTACTTTGGTGTCGAAGTGTATTACTGGAAGGGCAATTGGGGGATTGGCTAGGTCGTATGCCGATGCCTCAGAATATCAGCGTTTGCGGTTGCGAGTTCTGCCGGTAGGGGCAGAGATTGGAGCTCGGCGTCGGTGTTGGCGCTAGGATGGAGGAATAAGTTTAGGGGGTAAAAGTAGATGGTTGCTCAGTTGGGTCAGAGGTGGAGGCCTGATTTGGCCTTGGAGATGAAGTTATTGGTGGAGTTGTGGCAGAAGGAAGGGTCTTACTTTGGCGTGGAATGTCAGGCAGGGCCGACTTGTATATTGGTATGTAGTTCAATAGAAAAGGCGCCTTGCGCTTTTGCAAAGGGAGATCTAACAGCTTCTTTAGATCTCGACTGGGAACGAATGATTGTCAAAATCCCTTCGCCGGCTGAGGAAGAACTGCAAAAAACAAAAAGCAAACATTAGAAGAGATGAATAAACTAGCAAGCCTTAACCAAAATGGAATTTCAGTATGAATGACTAAGTCTTATCATTACCCTATTTAAAAACTGTTCGACTCAGAAGATAGAGGTGGAGGTCGTCATCAGGTGAAAACTCCCAGTTGCCCTAGACGATGAAGTAATCATCTCCAACACCCTTGTTGGAGTCTGGGAGGTCAGCTATTAGTTTAAAGGCGGTGGATCTAGGCTTGAGGTAGTATATGTAGGCTTTTTCAGACTTAAGACCACACATGGTATGGCAGAATTAGATATCGACTAAAGTGATCCCAACTTTTTCTCAGTGTACTAGTTCGATTATGCCGTTGATAACCCTTTGTAGTAATGAAGGACCTCCCTAAAGAGAATGCCTAGGGGGAACCGAAGTCCACACTCTATAAATGCCACTACTGGAAAAGGCATGGAATCCCCATCAGGCATTATAGAGTCCTCCTCCCCAGCCAACTTGAGTTGAACATCGACTGGGATTGAGAACTCTCGATGGAAATACTCTATTTTTTTCTGGGGTATCTACTCTCCACCTGAACATACTCATGATGTCGGCTAGTGAAGACTGGGGCAAAATTTCATAAAACAGTGGTTGATATGAGTTCAAAAACCTCGACTAAAACCTAAGTTAGGACCGGGACAAGGGTTTTTGAAGATCTAAAAGGGATTTGTTTCAATTTTCCTAAGAAATGTGGTTTCTATCAAACCCCAAACCTAAGACTATATGGAAACAAGAATCAAGGGCAAGAATCTGGAAACAAGTCAAAACAGAAGAAAAACATGATTTAGAGTCAAGAAAATAGTACTTTTCAAGAACACTAAGTAAGTGTGTGCAGATGTGCAAAAGTCAAGAGCAGTGACAAACTACTAAAGCATCAAGTATGTGAACAGTGCGTATGTGTGTATGTAGGCACAGAGACAGATTGAATAAACACAAAGTCATAAACAAGCATGTCTAATACCCTAAATACTGAAATTCAGAGCACAAGCGAAGATTCAAGAAGCCAGAAATAACTCATACGACGAAAAACAAAAAATAGATTCAATGGTAACATGTGAGGCAGTTGAACAGACACAATTCAAAACCGTATGGCTAAGAACAGTACAAGTTATTTGAAAAAATGAACAGAAGTGCGAAAAGAAATCGAGGACTTACCGATTAGAGCCAAAGAAAGTGACGCCGGAATGAAGATCGCCGTAGTTAGACGACGTGAATAATCAGAACCAGATGACGAAATGCTTGCTGGAGGAGATAACTGAAGCAGTTACAGGAGCTTCGAAACACGAAAATAGAGGATTTGGGAGAGAAGCATTAGAAAGAGAAAATTGGTTGCAAATTGAATACTCAAAAGTGAAAAGACAGAGAGAGAGAGAAGTTTTGTTAAAATTGTGAAAAGGCAGCAAACCATAATGATCTGCCTTGGACAACGTGTCTGTCAGGCGGTGTGTGCAGAAGCGATGCGACCTGATAGCACGTGTCAGGTACGAACCAATGAGGGAGCGACACGTGGAGAAAACGATTAAGCAAACCGTGCGTGACAGCTTATGTGTAGATAAAACTCTTGGAGTTCTTGATTTAATTAAACAAAATCCTCGGCTATAGGAGCGATCTCGGTTAAGGAACTTGAAGAACTTGGTTTTTGGTTCTTAGTCATTGATAAAGTAGATTGTATAGTCTTGGTCATGTGAAGCCAACGAGTGATGATCTCGGTCATGAAGGATAGAGTAAGTCTTAGCCAACGTGCTATGTGGACAAATGATGTAGGTTTCATCACCTCAGGATGCCGATGTCATAAAACCTAGGGGCCAGTTGTGGAGACATATTTTGTGAATGACAGCATGTGGCTGAGGTGACGCCAACGTGTCAGCTGGAGTGCCACGTGGCTTGGTCATGTGCAAGATGATCTCAGCTAGGCCGAGGTTATCTTTGGAGATAATGAAATTCGAGGTGAACGGATAAGGGACAAGAGTCCTAGAATAGGGGGGGACGGACCTTAGTCTGGATAATGATAAAACTCTTAGGGAGTTTATCTCTATTTAGTTGGGAGTCCAAGATGAGCATTGAGCCAAAGTCTATTGAAGCTAGGCTTCTACAGGGATCAGGTTAGTGTAGACACCCCATTTTTGACCGTCCTCAAGACTTGGACGTCACCGTTTGAACACTCGGTGATCATCCATGTTTGTGTTCGTTTGGAGTTCCCGGAGGCCTCGGCTCGCGTGCCTTGCCTCAAGATCTCCGAACTTGACTGTTTAGTGTCTGGTTTCAAACCAAACACTTGTGGTTTGCCTTGGAGAGGCAGGGTAGGGCTTGTAGACCACCCCCACCCATCACCGGCAGTGGCTAGAGGCCACCGGCTGGTTTTTGCTGCCACCGGCAATGTATATTGCCGCCCGGCACTATTTGTTGCCGGTCAGCACTTTTTAGTGCCGGCCGGCACTCTTTTGGGCCAAGATGGCATTTTTGGCCGGCCGATTACTGTGCATCTGCTTTTGCAGATATTTTAAGACAGCTGTCTTGCTTTGGCTCCCCTCCATACACGTGTATGGAGGGATCTCCCTCTTATGAAGCTTGTCTTGTAAGCTTTACAAGACAAGAAGTGCCATATAGAGAGGAGGGGCTCTCTTGGCTTGAAAGGTTAGAGAGTTTAGATATTTTGAGAGCAAAAACAGCCATTGTTAAGCTCTGATTTTAGGGTTTGAGTTAGAGACAATCCCTATATCTCTTTCCCTCTCTTTTGTACACTAGGTGTTTTGTGTCTTACTATTGCACACAAACACCTAGTGTTTCACCTTCTTTTGGCTCTTGAGGTTCTAAGGGACTGGTTTTGAAGTTTTGGTGTTGGATTCAAGCTAAAGGAGGCCATTGGAGCACAATTTGTGAAGGGATCATCAAGGGTAAGAAACTTACACCTTTATTCTCCATTTTTGCATTGATTTTCTACCTATCTTAGAGCTGTTTTTGTGCTTATTGTATAACATAAAAAAGTTCTTTTTTTAGGCCCTCTTTATTGTTTATTAAGAGTGTTTTGTTGTTTGAGGGTGGTTGACCCCCCCTTAGGCCTTGAAAGGCCTCATTTTGGGCCATTTTGTGCTAGCTCCGGGATTTTGGTGTTGGGGTCTCTTCACCACTGAAATCTTGAGGGATTTCAGTGGTGAAGATGATGCCTTGAAGTCCCAAGAAGGAGAGGGCCACCCCCTCTCCTTGTTGTCCTTGAAAAGGGCATGTTTTGGCCTCTTGAGAGAGCATTGTGCTTGAGTGTGTGTTGAGCATGTTTAGGTTGTTTTTCATGCTTATATATCCATAATATAACATGATTTTAAATCGGTTTTGGTACTCCATGCATGCTTAGCATAGTTGCCTTGTAATGCCTTGTTATGCCTTAACATGTCTTAGGTTGTTAGCCTTTGTTGGAGCATGTTTTAGGCTTAGTCTTGTGAAGATTTTGTGCATGTTTTGCCATGTTCTAGGTTTGTCCTAGGTTGCTTGGGTCGAATTTGGCATGCATCATATAGCTCCTTTGTATTTAGGCTTGTTGGCCTTGAGTATATGAATGTATAGCATGGCATCTTTGCATTGTTTTGGTGATTTGGGGCCACCCCATAAGCTATTTCAGTCCCATTTTCATGCTTGCTTGATTGCCTTGCATGCCCCTTTGATGCTTTGGAAGCATGTGTAGCAATGCTCCATGTTTTGACCATTTGTGCATGCCTTTGTTTTTGAGCCATTTAGATGCCATCTAAGTGGTCTTTTGGGCCTTATGTTATGTGCTAAAACTCTGTTTTTAGTCATTTAGTCCATGCCATGTTTGGTCTTACTAAGTATAGTTCAATGCCCCATTGGTTTGCTTTGAACATTTGGACCATTTTGCATGTGAATGTTAGCTTATTTTGTTGCTTGGTTTGGCACCATCCTAACATGCATTTTTAGAGCTTATGTTGCATGCTAATTAGTCCATGATTCCCCCTTTCAAATGTGTTTGAGGATTGTTCAATTTATGCCTAATTGTTGGCCTTCCAACATGTGTATGTGTGCATGTGTTTTGGTCTCCATTTTTGGGCATTATGGCTACTGTTTTGGGCCTTATTAGAGCTGCCTAATTCATGTATAAGACCACCTTAGCATTAGTTTACATTGCCATATGTATGCTTGTATGCTTGCATAAGCTTGTCACCATGCCATGTTGCATCCTTAGTTTGTATGCTTAGGTTGCATTGCATCTTGCATGCATGCCTTGTTCCTTGACTTGATGATAGGAATTGGGCCTTGTTTGGTTTGATTGGTTTGCATTGCATTTGAAATCAAAGTTGCATACTTGGTTCTTTGGGCCATCATGCATGGAAACGCGTGATTGGTGGTCCGAGAATCGGGGCACATCCTCCTTTGAGTCATTAACATGATAAGGAATGTGATAGGTGCATAAATTGCTTGAATTGCATTGCCATGCAAGGTTTTGCCCTCTGCTGCTGTGAGTTGCAGGTTCTGCAGGAATTTATTGCCGGCCGGCAGTATTTAGTGCCGACCGGCAGTCAATCGATGGCCGGTGGATCTATTTTATGCCGGTGACTAAATGCTACTGCCGGTGGAAATTCTGCTCAGCCGATGATATCCCCCAGTGTCCAGGGATGCAGTCCTGAAGTTTTGACAGCCTCCAGAGGAGCAGAGGAAAGAAAACAGAGGCAGCTTGCGCATGGCGGCGCGTTTCCCGAGGCGGTTTATCTGCTTTTCTTAGTTTATTTAATTTGTTAATTAAATTAATTAATTTGTAATATTTAATTAGCTTGCGTAGTTAATTAATCTGTAATATTTATTTGGCCCCTCCGAGCGAGGGCGAATCTGTAATAAGTGTGTGTGGGTGGTGTGTATGTCTTCCAATCCCCACTTCTTTCTTCCCTTTTACTTACCTGCTTTGATGGTTAGTATTAGGGCACGTTTAATTTAGCATACCTTATGCTATGCATGCGTGCATTCATGTATTTGTGCTACATGTATTAGGCTCGGTACATCACGCTAACTGCATTTGTACTTCAAATTCTAAACTGAATATGTGATAGTTGCGCATTCTCACATGCCATGTTTAGGATAGCCGAGCCTATTCTAGCAACATTTTGTATGCGATGCACTAGGCACCTAACATGGACTTGGATCATGCATGTTTGCTAACGAGTTCTTTGTTTTGGCACGGAGTACGATGTAAGTATTTATGCTTTAGCATCCCACACGCGTGTGAGTGTTGCCATGACAGCATGCTTAACATGTGGCTAGATGCTTATGTGTTATAAACTGCTTGGATGCCTGTGGGTGAAGGTTGGGTTGTTTGAGTTGGAAAAATTCATTGAAATCCGTATTTTAGCCTACTTGCAAGTAGCAAATTCCAAAGCATTTTCCAAAACAAACGGATATGCAATGCTTATTTCCAAATTAGGCAATCTAGTCTATACTTGTTTGCCGCGCGCATAACATAGTAATTCTAGGCTAATAAATGGAATAAGAACACATAACGTTTTCAAAATCGGATATCATGGTTAGTAGAGGCCGGTCTTCAGACCGGGCGAGAGGGGGTGCTTATAGCTGACCTTCCCCGATCGTACCCAAGCTCCCGAGCCGAGACAACTCCGGTGATGACGGACATGTGGCCTTCGGCACCGAGTCAGGGTTTCCTAAATTTCCCCATTTTAAAAAATATTTAGGTGGCGACTCTGTATCTGGCAAAGCAGTCCATGTTTGGCACTACTTTTTCAAAAATCTGTTTCTCAAAACGATTTGCCAGATTTGGACTCTTTGGTTCAGATTAAGAACCGTGACACAAATCGAGTCCGAACTGTAGCGAGGTCCCACGCGGGCGCGTCTACAGTTAGTACTGGCTATAAAAGTAAGGCACCCTCGTGGGTTTAAGATATGTTTTTTATGCTATGTCTAGTAAGTTAAGCACTATTGGCTATCTTTGAGAAATAATTACTGACTTGATCGTCGGAGTTCCCCGGATGGATGAACCACCATCGAATTATTATTTTTCTGTGACAGATTGTTTGGGTTTAATCTATTATGCCGGTACTCTCCTGCTGAGTTTCCCTGTTTGGTTGTGTGGTCAAAAATCAACACCCACATCTATATATATATATATATATCATATCATAGCTATTGGCTACATATTTTGTACAAGCCAATTACAATTCGACGCGTGGCAGAATAAGGGTAATACAGGAAGGCTAGTCAAGTCTTCGATCCTGATCATACGCATGGCAGTTAGTATTGGTTATTACGAGATCTGAGTAGCAGTGGATCAACAAAGAGAGGCAAGGTGATGTGGCTTCAACGGTTACTCATATTTAAATTCAAATTTATGAGGGAAGTCTAACTGCAAGTGATGGCATAGTGGGCTAATTACAAGGCAACATGATCAGCGATCATGGAGGAGCAGTTCGACGGTTGGAAACGCAGTTCGATGGTCATCCTTGAGAAGTATAAATAGCAGAGAAGGCCCCAGAAAAAAGCCCCAGACTCAGATCCAAAAAACCAATCTTATTCGACTTATTTTACATTTCAAGTTTTATATTTCCAGTTCTTTACATTCTTGTACTTTAAATTCCTGCACTTTAAATTCCTGCACTGCACTTCGTTCATAGGAGTAGTTTCAAGTAGTAGATTGTTGCTATAAACCTCTACGAGGCTGAGTTTTGGATCATTGTAAGTTTTTCATTTTTAATGAAATGCTTCAATTGTTCTTCATTTAATTGTTATCTTGTTTAAATCTCCTAAATCAAGCCACCAGTAAAAGTCCTCTTCATTGAGGCTGAAAGAATTAAAACATAATCGTCTGATAATTGGTTGGCAATTAATTTTCTGTAAGGACTGATTGATCCTTGCTAGCACGTTCGCTATTACAAAAATAACCTTCGAAAGCCAAAAAGCCAACATATATTTTTGGCACGCCCAGTGGGACAAATTGAAATGGCTAGACGTAGGAGATAAAGAGAAAATGAACGCTTGGAATAAGGCGTGGAAAGAGAGGTAGAGATACCTAATCCGGAGGATAATGTGATAGCACATCCTGTGGAAACTCCCATTTTATCAAAACCTATGGTCGAACAGACCAGCACTTCAGAACAAGTACTACATGTTCATAATATTGGACGAGATCAAGGAATTGGACCATCTACTGTTCCATCTACTCAGCCAATAAATCCATGGGGTGGCCTTGTAGATGCTATGGGATAGCAATTAATGAACACAATGGAAAAGTGGGCAACATCCTTTTGGATCGAATGAATAACCACCAACTAACAAACGTAAGGCACATGGAGGAAGTTTCGAATGTCCCTCAGCAAAGATTGGCTAGAGATAAACAGCCTATGCAAGTTAATGGACATTCTAATGGTCAAACTAGTAATCAGAACTATGAAAGACCATCACTTCAGTCTTGGTACGAACCTATTCTGAGGCCTATAACAAAATGCCTCAGTGCTTAACAGTGAAGCCATGCAATTTGGTGGATCTGGCCCAGTACAAGAAAATGGCATAAGAATGGTTCCAAATCCCATGTTTGAAGCCATACCTGGCACAAGGGGGTTTACTAATCCCTTATTCGAATTTATACCGGGGGGGTTGGAAGGTTTTCCTACAAATGGAAGAGACACAACACCAGTTCCAGCACCTTTCGCATGTCCTTCGCAGGACAGGCTCAAAGGGGTTACCCACACCCCCAATAGCAGCCTACACCATAGGGACAACCAGTCCCAAATATACCACCTTATGGACCAAGAGGACCACAGGCACAAGTTTGCCCACCAAATCCTGTGTTTGCCCCTCTAGTAGTGATTCAGCAGGCACAAAATATGGTCCCTAAGGACCAAATTGCTGACATTGTTAGAGAGATATGTGGACTAATGGCTCGAGGGGTCCAGACTCCAGTGTACAGGAAACCATACCCAGAATGGGTGGACAGGGTACATGAATACCCAAGAGGTTTTAGGATACCAAATTTTGCCCTTTTTTATGGGAATGGAAACCAATCAACAGTGAAGCATATTGCTAGGTTTATTGCTCAATGCGGTGAATTTATTGATAATGACTATATGAAGTTAAGGTTATTCCCAAATTCTCTAACTGGAGGAGCATTTGTATGGTATATTAACCTTACACCTGGCTCTATCCAAACTTGGCAACAAATGGAAGAGGCATTTCATGCTCAATTCTTCCAATCGGAGCTAGAGGTTTTCGTGGTAGACTTGGCAAGATTGAGTCAAAGGCCTAACGAGAAGGCTACTCAGTTTATTGCCAGATTTAAAAGGGCTCGAAATAAATGTAGAGTCATCCTGCCAGAGCTAGAATTCGTGAGATTGGCTCAAAATGGCTTAGAGTTTAGGCTTCGAAAGAAGTTTGACTCAACTGAGTTCAGAGACTTAGTGGAACTCACTTATAAGGTGTCTAGATACGAAGTATTACTAGAGGAGGAACAAGATCGAAATAATGCATCGTACAAGACATATTATAGAGATCCTAATTATGAGATCGATACAGCAGAGATTGTGGGGAAAGAAACTGTGATCTGTGAAGCATTAATTCATAAGGATACAACAATTGACCAGCAATTTAAAAAGAAAGACCTTCACAAGAAATACTCTTTCGATTTAACTAAGGCAGATGACATTTTTGATCATTTGCTTGCGGCCAACTTCCTTAAGTTACCAAAAGGAGTCAAAATTCCATCTCCTGATGAATTTAAAGGAAAAGTATATTGTAAATGACATAATTCTTAGTCTCACTCGACTAAGAACTGTATTGTTTTTCGAGATAGGATCCAAGAACAAATTCGGAAAGGAAGTTTGAAATTTCCAGCCAAAGCTGAAAAGGCTATGGGGATCGACAGTAATCCATTTCTAGAAATTGAAGAGGTGGCAGCCAATGTCATTATGCCGGACTTTCAGAACCTGTCTTTGAAAGAATTAAAAGAGATCAATGTGCAGATGCATGTGGCCAACCAGACAACTATCAAGAAAGACACTGGAAATCTACCAGCTATTGGACAAGGTTTCTCACACTAGAGAGAAGACTCTGATGAAGAAGCACTGGATGACGATTCCTTAGAGGCAGCTGTAATGCAAAGGATGTGTCCCAGGTGCAGACTAAGGTACAAGTGGTTGAAAGGGCTTCCAATTGATAGGAAGCAATATTACAAGGATGTGCAGAGACGTCCTAAACCAACCAATGCTTACAATAAAAGGCCATATCCATCTGGTGTTAGGCAGCAGCCATTGATGGTTGAACCAACAGCCGAAAGAGCATTCTAAAGGCAAGAGGCCTTTATAAAGTCTAGGTCACCTAATTATTACAGAATGGAGAGCAGTCATTCTGAAAGAAGACTGGAGAAGAGTTCAGTTTATGGGATCAAAGTCAGAGATTGGCCCCCTAGACCAGCCTCACGCAGGATAGAAAGTGGACACCTTCATCGAAGGCCTGAGTTAGGCCCAAAACATGAAGTTAAAGCCAAGCAGTGGCCTTCACAGCCAGCTTTGAAGGTGACTTCGAAAAAAGAAAGAAGCAGTGCAACAGCTGGGTCAGTAAGTTCGTGGGTACCTTGGGTCCCAGATTGGTTTGTGATGCAGAACAAACCTAGGGAAGTGTTTACCTAAAGAGATGTAATTGGAAACCAAGGCAGGATGGTCAAGCCTCCTTTGGGGGCTCCAAACAATTGGGTATTGCTTAAGCACCCAAAAATAAAGGAACTAGATATGGTCCCCGTAATTTCTAGATCACAAAGGAGGAAAATTCAGCGTAAGTACACTCAGTACCAGCAAGACCTGAAAGAGAGTGGAGAGAGTTCTTTATTGGAACAGACAGAAGGAAAGAAGAATCCAAAGTCAGACCATACTCCAAAACCAACTATACATGGCAAAATGGGTTGTAGTAGAGGCCAAAGTTCACTCTGAACTAAAACCAGAAAGAAGTCCAATTTAGCAGGATTGGAGAAGGCATTGATGGAGAGTGACAGCGAGGCAGAGAAAGAAGTTGGCTTAGGGCAAAAGAAAGAAATGGTTGAGAAAGAAATGTTCAAAACCTACATGGCTGAACAAACATTTTTGGTTAAAAAGCCAGTCAGAAAAGACCATTCAAAGGAACTCGTTAGTAATGCTATACTAGAATGCAGCATGGAGGATACTTCCGCAGTAACTAAACAAGGTGGCCAAAAAGAGAAACAGGCACAGCCAGCCATCCAATTTGGCTCAGTGTCAATGAATATGGTTCACATACTACCGCATGAATTCCAAGCTGGAGATGAGAACCAAGAAGGGCAAGAAATTGACCTAATTCCAGTCTCTAGTGAAGACTCACAAGTGAGTATGGTGCACAATGAACCAGGAATGGCTACCCCAATGGAAACTAAATATGAGAGTGAAGAAGAGGTGAGTATTAACCTCTCAAATCCTTTTGAGTATCCCTCGAACTCGATTACACAGCATGTCAAGCTTTTGTATATCAAGGCTTTCTTTGATGGGATACAATTGAACCGAGTCTTAATAGATAATAGGGCAGCGGTGAACTTACTACCGAAATCTTCCTTAAAGAAACTAGGGAAAAGGAATCCTAGGTTAATCCCAACCAGCACAACCATTGTTGGTTTCGCTGGAGACAAACAGATGGCTCAGGGAATTCTGCCCATCAACCTGAGTGTGGGAACCAGGGACTGCATGACAGCATTCTTCGTCATCGACAGCAATGCTAAGTACAATGCTTTACTTGGTAGAGATTGGATTCACACTAACAAGTGTGTGCCTTGCTCTTTGCATCAGAAAATAATGATGGCCTTGGGCAATGGAGAGACAGAGAAAATTGATGCAGATCCTCAACCCTTCATAGCTTGTGCAGACTTCGCAGAGGCCAAATTGTATATTGAGGGAGTGACCCCACTCAGTATACTGAGGAAACCTGATGGCTCAGCCGAAGTGACGGCTGATGAGGAAGTGACACACCTGAAGCACTTAGTCTAGGAGAGTGCTGATGAAGAGATTGTCGTTAAGGATGACAATGATGTTTGGTTGTAGGCAAAGAAATGAAGTCCAAGAAGCCAAGTCTTTGGCTCTAATTAAGTTCTCAATATTAGATGTAAAATAAATAGTCCAGAGAGTGCAAGAGCAAGAGGAAGAAGCCATGATAATTGGCTGCAAGCAGGAGCAGTAACAGGCCAGAGTTTTGGCCCTTGACAAATACTATGCATTGGACATTGAAACAAAAGTCCAGAAGATACAGGAAGAATAAGCCTTATGGACAGACTTTGTCTATGAGGAGGAGGGTAAAGATGTTGAATTAAAGAACCTAGGAGCAGAACAAAGCAAGAAGATTACTTCGAAGGCAGAAGGGATCAAAGAAGAAGTTTCAGTAAGTTCTCAGGCATAAGACCACTTAGAAGAAGTAAATTTAGGGGAAGGTTCTATACAACAGCCCACCTATATAAGTGCTTGTTTGAATGCTCTGGACAGGGACCAGTTGTTGGTTGTTCTGAAGAAATATAAAGATTGTTTTGCATGGTCTTATAATGAACTACCAGGATTGGATAGGTCATTAGTGGAACATAGGCTCCCTATGAGGCCTAATTTCAAGCTATACAAGCAAAAGCCAAGAAGAATGAGTCCAAAAGTGATTCAGAAAGTTAAGGAATAAATTCTTAGACTACTCAAGGCAGGCTTTATTAGGATAACCAGGTATGTTGAGTGGCTATCCAATATTGTGCCTGTAGTTAAGAAGAATGGTAAAATGAGGGTATGCATTGATTTCAGAAACTTGAATCTGGCAACTCCAAAAGATGAGTATCCTATGCCTATAGTAGATTTGTTGGTAGACAGTTCAGCAGGGCATCAAATTTTATCAATGATGGATGGGCACTCTGGTTATAACCAAATCTGCATTGCAGAGGAGGATGTTCACAAGACAGCATTCAGATGTCCTGGGAATATTGGCACCTTCGAATGGGTTAAAATGCCATTTGGCTTGAAGAATGTTGGGGCTACATATCAGAAGGCTATGAACACTATCTTTCATAACCTCATTGGAGGGTATTTAGAGTACTATATTGATGACATTGTAGTTAAATCCCAATCCATGGAGGAGCATCTGTTTCATTTAGAAGCAGCCTTTGAAAGAATGAGAAAGTTCAAGTTGAAACTCAATCCTCTTAAGTGTGCTTTTGGCGTATCATCTGGAAACTTCTTGGGCTATGTAGTACACAAGAGAGGAATACAGATTGATCAGAATAAAGCCAAGGCCATTATTGAAGCCAGATCTCCATCAAGTAAGAAAAAATAACAAAAGTTCCTTGGACAGGTTAATTTTCTTCGAAGATTCATTTCTAACACTGCAGGAAAAACTAAAGTATTTTCTTCCTTATTAAGGCTAAAAGATGAAAAGGAATTGTGTGGACAGTAGAGCATCAAATTGCTTTCGAAGGTATCAAAGCCTACTTGGCCAACCCTCCAGTG
Organism: Camellia sinensis; assembly: GCF_055761805.1. NCBI lineage: Eukaryota > Viridiplantae > Streptophyta > Magnoliopsida > Ericales > Theaceae > Camellia > Camellia sinensis. The sequence continues at coordinate 191,976,272 of NC_138961.1, read as the reverse complement.
CTGATGCCACCAAAGGGTGATAAGCCCTTGAAGTTGTACATAGCTGCAGCAGAAGATTCATTGGGAGCTTTCTTAGCCCAAGACAATGAAGAAGGCAAGGAGCAAGCTGTTTATTACTTTAGTAGGTTTTTAAATTCTTGTGAATGTAAATACTCAGTTGTAGAAAAGATGTGCCTTGCATTGTATTTTGCTGCAATGAAATTAAGATACTATCTTTTGCCTACAACTGTCTTGGTAATTGCAACCACAGATTTGGTTAAGTATATGTTATCTAGACCTATGTTGAGGGGAAGAATTGGCAAATGGATATTAGCCTTATCAGAATTTCATTTAGAATATGTCCCCCCAAAAGGCAGTAAAAGAAAGCCAAGAGATAATGGAACTTGGTATGACTAGTGTTGAGCCATGGCAAATGTGGTTCGATGGATCGAAAGCCAATGGTCTAACTGGAATTGGTATAGTGATTAAGTCACCACAAGGAATAAAAACCACACATGGTTTCAGAGTGGATGAATTACTTGTTCTAATAATCAAGCTGAATATGAAGCCTTAATAGTGGGATTGGAAATTCTTATTGGACTACAAGTTCATGCAGTTGACATATTTGGAGATTCTCAATTGGTGGTTAACCAAGTAAAAGGGATTTTCAAATGTCTAAGTATAAGCATGTTGCCATACTATGTTGTTACATTACATCTGCTTTTTCAATTTCAAATAGCCAATGTAACTCATGTCCCAAGATTCTTGAATAATAGAGCTAATGATGTGGCTCAGAAAGCTTCGAATTTCAAGAGAAGGGATAATACTCAAAGGGACATAAGCCAAACAACATACCAAAAATCAATACCACCTTTAAATAAAAGGAATGCGATCTTGGAAGTCAATCATAATGACTTACAAGAACAAGATTGGAGGCATCCAATAATGCAGTACTTGGCTGGCCCATCTTCAAAGGCCAACAGAAAAATTAAATTACAATCTATACAATGCATCATATACGGTAATGCTCTCTACAAAAGAGGAGGGAGATGGTTTATTGCTGGAATGTTTAGGCCCAAAAGAAGCTCTAACAACTATGGCTGAGGTTCATGAAGGTATCTATGGTGCTCACCAGCCGGGTGTGAAGATGAGGTGGTTGCTTTGAAGGCATTCTTATTATTGGCCAACTATCCTTAAAGACTGCATAGAATATGCAGGGGGTTGCCAGGCATGTCAAAAGCATGGCACAATCAGGCATGTGCCCATAACTGACCTGCATGCGGTAGTAAAGCCTTGGCCATTTAGAGGATGGGCCATGGATATGATGGGAAAAATACACCCACCTTCTTCGAAGCATCATTGTTTCATTTTAGTGGCCACTGATTACTTCACTAAATAGGTCGAAGCTAAGCCATACAAGGCTGTAGACCAAACTGAGGTTATTGGATTCATTAAGGATTTAATCCACAAATTTGGTATCTCACAGACTATAACTGTTGATAATGGGACTGTGTTTGATAGGAAAATGGTAAAGTCTTTTGTGGTAAAGTTTGGAATTAGCCTTGTGAATTCCACCCCATATTATGCACAAGCCAATAGTCAAGCTGAATCATCCAATAAGTCCTTGAAAAAAGGAATACAAAAAGTTGTGGAAGACAATCCTAGGGATTGACATAACTTGTTGTTGGATGTATTGTGGGCTTATAGAACTTTCCCAAGGTCAAGCACAGGAGTCACTCCTTATGCCTTAGTATATGGGCATGGTGCAGTGTTACTTGTGGAAATTAATGTTAAGTCCTTGAGGGTAAGATGCCAAGACCAGTTAAATCCTGAGATCAGAATATGTGCTTGGAATTAGAAAGCATAGATGAAGCTAGAATTCTGGCATTAAATAGCATTCTTTTCCAAAAGAAAAAAGCAGCCAAAAACTATAATAAAAAAGTCAAACACATTGGCTTTGATGAAGGTGACTTGGTGTGGAAAACCATACTCCCAATAGGGATTAAAAGCCATAAGTTTGGCAAATGGTCACCTAACTGGGAAGGACCATACCAAGTTCATAGAGTTCTACCTTTTGGAGAATACCATTTAAGAAATCTGAATGGATACATACATCCAAAAAAGATTAATGACAGGTATTTGAAGCCTTATTTTCCAACCATTTGAGAAGCACAAGAAATAAAATAAACACTAAGTATAAGAACACGAGAATACTCAAATGACAAATAAGAATTTGGGTTTTCATAAAGAGGTGAATACATTCTGCCATAAATTGGCCCAAAAGTCATTACAATGCCGTAGTTGCTCTTTTACAATGGATGCTCTATTATTAAAAGATGAAAACAATTGGATGGCTGTGATCATTTCCTGCTTTCGGTCGACCAGTCCTTGGTTGGTAACCAACAACTTGGTGTCAGTTCGGATTAAAGCCTGGTTAACTACAGATAGCTCCTCCTCAAGTTTAGCTTTCTTTTCCATTAATTGAGTTCGAAATTGGGAGACAGAGGAGTGTTGTTCCTTTAGCTCTGATACTTCAGTATGTACTTTGGAAACAAAGCTCTGATCTCTCACTAATTTCTCCTTTGCAGCCTTGACAGCATGGCGAATATTGATATAAAAGTCAATAGGTGCTGCTGCCTGAGATAAATGACTTGAGACAGTCATGCCGGATTGCTCGATGATCTTGTAGCACTGAAGAAAGCCATTTCTTATTATAGGTCTTTCTAAAGCCTCAAAAGGAATCCTTGAAAAAGACGTCAGTAGCTCCAGACAGTTGTCCAGGTCCATCAGAGGCGGAGAAGGCTTGTTACTAGAAGAAGAGCTCTCAAAGATTTCTAATAAGGAATCAGCCAAAACTAATGGCTCAGTATCATTACTAGCCATGGGAGAGGTAGAAGGCATGTCGAAGAGACTAGCTAGTCTTGCTTCGAAGATGTCTACCTCATCCATGGACATGAGGGGTACAGAAAGAGCTTTGGTGGAAGGTGTGAAGGACTGCATAGGGATAGGAGAAGTGGGTGGAGCATCTTCAGCAATCTCCATGGTTCTAGCCACCAATAAATCTAGGGAAGAAGGGCTGGAACTAGACAAAGGTAATACGCTACGAGTTGGAGAGCTGCCAGCACCCTCTATAGGAGAATCAGCTACCATCGAAGAGAAGGTAATAGCTGGGATTTCCCTAGGAAGAGAAGGAAGAGCAAGGCTCAGAAGAGAATTAAATTGAGATAGATCAAAGGACAGGTAAGGGAGGTATGGATTTAAGCCAAAAGAAAGAAATGCAGGAATACTTGGCCTCAAGGAGGGTACAGAGGATGTAGGCCTAGGAAGTGGGAGTATTATCTGAACGGATCTCACATTTTGTAATTGGTCAATTTCAACTGAAACTGAGGGAGTCCTTATTGGGAGAACAGGCTCAGTAGTCATTGCTGCAACAGAAGAAGTACAACGTAATGTCAAGTCTCAATACAAAAAATTTGACAAAGAAAAATAGTAGAGGCTTGAAAGAAGTTACTTGTTTCAGAAGTGATAGCAGCAATAGGAGAGCTACGAAGAGAATAATGCTCAGCAATATGTTGCCTTCTTGCGGCTTCCCTTTGAATTGCATCAGCAGCAGCAGTTTCATCTCTTAAGAATTACTGCTGTTGTCTTTTCTCAGCTCTCTTAAAGACAACTATGGCCTTAGAATGTTCCTATTCTACTGCCTTGGCAGCTGCATCATGAATAGGGTCTTCAACCAAATCAAAAGCAGAGACGGTCATCTTCCTTCTCTTTTTTCTCTGTATTGGTCTTGCCTGTTCCTTCTCAATTTCTCTCTCTTCGATCTGGGATTTAGATTCCTCAGAAGTAAGTTCCTCTTTTGCTACTCTGGCAGCTATCTCATGAGTGGGATCTTCAATCGAAAGAGAGACAGTCATCTGTTCCCTCTTTCTCCTCTGTAATGGTACTTCCTGTTGTTTCTCAATCTCTTCTTCTTCAATTTGGGATTCAGATTCCTCAAGAGTGAGTGTCAGCTTCCTTTTCTTTTTCTGTTTTTGTTTGTCCTTGAGAGTAGCTAGGATTTCAGCCCTCTTAAGAGATTCTTCTTGTGAAGACCCTGCACCAAGAGGTATGAATGTAAAGGAACAAACAAAAGAGTCTAAGGGGAAACCTGAAAATACTTACCCCTCTTTGAAGCAGCTCTGGTAACTCTAGCAGGAGAGGATGAGGCTACAGGAGCAGTTTTGGCAGCTGTGGAAAGAGAGTGGATGTTCTCAACTGTTGTTGATTTGACCTTCAAAGGCACTCCTAACCCTATCAGTAAGTCATGAGGGTGTATGGATAGGCGCACTTCCATATTGGTTGTCCACCAGTTTTGAAATCTTTTTAGAGCCAGGCCAGAAGGAAGGAAGGGGACAAATTTGAACTCGCTCATTTCTTTCAACAGTTTGAATGTTGCTTCTTCCAGTTTTGATTTGGATATTCTCAGGTCTCTGGCTGTAAGATGGACATTCGAGAGACTGCAGAGTGGAATGGGAATCCCCTGAGTTAACCCAAATTGCTTGGCAAATTGAGAAGGACAGTACACCTCAGCTATACACTTATAAGCTTGAGGGTTTAAAGTGCCAATGAACAGCTCCCTCGGCAGCAAAATAGAAGCCCACATGCCTTTGTGGGGTGGGGTAGAGCACTCTTTATCGGCTAAGAATGTTCGTAGCCAAGCAGGTCCTTTGTTGGCATCAAAGGGGCAGAAGAAGGTAGCAGGTGGAGAAATAGGAAGTTGGTGAAAAAATGTGAAGTAGTAGGCAAAGGAAGCATGATAAAGAACAACTCTGGCATATTTTTCCCATAAGTGCTAGGGTCCTGAACAAGGAATTTTAAGCATTTGGGATGTAAATCAGTGAAGTAAGCAAAGAGTCAGAGTTGGAGCACCCAAAGGGGACCCCCTTGGTTCACATCAAGAGGTTTCTCACAAAATTGGGAACAGGTTCTATAAACATGGCCTAAGAGATAAGGAGTCAGGGCTATGCATTTTTTCAAAACAAGTGCCTTTGCAAGTGGAGCAAACTCAGGCATAATCCTCTAAAATGATGTACAAAAGAGAAATTTGCACAACCAGTACAAAATGAAGGAAAAAAGTTCTCTATCTCCCACGGGACCTACCCTTTTATTTTTGGCCTGTACAAAATCACTGTAAGAGGAGTTTAAGGGTGGAAGGGAGAACTTAATAGGAAGGTCTGGATAGCCGGGAGTGAAAGGAGAGCCAAAGGGCGGAAGCCCTAAAAGATAGCAAATATCAAGAACGGTGGGAACCATCATACCACACCAAAATTGGAAAAAATTGAAAGCCATGTTTCAAAAACAAAGAGCAGCGGGAATCAAGAAAGGGTCTTCAGGAATGATAAACCTAGAAAGACGGAGGGCATCGAGAATACAGAGCTCTTGCAGGTTGTCTTCTCGCGCAGGTACAACTCTGTCATACCATTCTTCCCATTCGGCTCTTAATGTCGGCCAGTAGCGATGAGGTCGGGTCACCTTCCAATTTCCCCAGTCGAGCCCTCCTTCATAGAGAAGAAAATGGTCCTCCAGACGAGGGTATAAAGCTGGAAGTTGAGCAGGAGCCTCTCGAAAGATGGGGCCCAAGATGTATTCTTATTTGTTGCTTTGACGAGGAACGAAGAGGCGGCCGTCTATGGCGCTTGACTCATCAGTTGTTAACTTGGCGATCTCTTCATCAAAACATCTTTTCAAAGCCATGGTTGGGCTTATACGATCACCAGCAAGCATTTTCAAAGAAGAAGAATCCATTGGTAGCAAGCAACAAGGAAGAGGCAAGGAAGAGGGGGTTAACAGAGGAAAAGGGTTTGTGTTTTGAGCGAGCAAGTGATTTCAGAGCACGAAATAAAAAGGGTTTTAAAAAACCTTTGTGTCCAGAAGATATATCGCGTAATTCGTTAAGTACTAAAAGTACAAATACGAAGAGCTTCCTTCAATATTGATACTTTTGGAGGGAAAAACACATCCCAGATGTTGAAGCCAGCTTCGAAGTATAGTATTTGGCTTCGAAACCAGATTTTGGCGCCAAAAGTCAAATAATAAACGGCTTCGAAACTAAGAAGCCAACTTCGAAGTACATTTCATACTTATGGATGTAAGAATGCTCAAGTATTCGTTTACTTCGAAGGGATTAAAGACCTGCTTTAGGTTTCTCAATGAAAGTAATGTCCTTCGAAGCAAAACTTGAGATCCCTTAAGGATGGGAATTGCTGTTCGAAACATCAAAACCAATAATTGGTTTATATATATTTAAGAAAGATTCTCTTTCTAGGCTAAAACAGTACAGTCCTAAAAAGGAGCTTTCATATTTTTGAAAGTATGGACTGTTATTCTAGGGAAAAAAATGGTCAATTTAAAACTGATTGATCATACTGACCATGACCATTTGTTGGTTATGATCGAAATAAACTTTAAGGGGTAGGACTGTCGAATTCGAAACATTGATTCTAAATGAAAATCAGCAAAAATTGTCAACTATTATTCCATAAATTGGAAAAGTTCATGTTGGTTTTTAGTGTTTCATTTTAAACAATTGAGTCCAGATTCGAAGGATAAGATTGTTCAGTTCGAAGCCCTGAATTTGCTTTTAAAGACAAATGGAGACAAGATCAAACAATGCCAAATAAAGAGAAAAGTCTTAGTTGTATTAAAGCAAAAGCAATTACATTGAATGGCCCTCTTTGGGTACAAATTCAAGTTCATAAAAATAAGGAATAGAATAAATAACAAGATCATGAAATTTGGTCCAACTATGATCAATGAATTTATGTTCTTTCTTTATTCTATCCTCTATTTCTTCTAGGATTGGCTGCATAAGTTGATGTGCTCTCACTTCGTAAAAAAGCTCTTCAGCCTTTATTTCGAACGCTGTTTCTCTCAATCCTTGTTCCAACTCGTCAATATCCAGGTCATCCCAGTACACAGAATCTTTATTCTTGAAGTTATCAAATTCTTCAATGAAGTTCTCTGCTTCGTACTGGGCATGAACTCGAAGGGATGAGAGTTGGTCCAAAGATTAAGTGGTGACCACAAAGATCCGATGCTAGTGAAGAAGCAAAGGGAGTTGGTCCAGAAACATGTGGAGCTCTGCTTGGGCGAGGGGGTTGAGGATGTGACCCCGGGTCAGAATGTCACAAGCCCATTGAAGGTTCTTAAGAGGAACCTCGTCCTCAAGAACATTGAAAGGCAAGTGAGAGAAGGCCGTAAGCAGAAGTTGGGCTTGCTTCCGCTCATCCGGAGTAGGGGAAGGTAGAAGCTTGTAAGAAGGAAAGACCTTATCCGCAGAGAGGGCAAGCCTCAGTCTCTTTGTCCAGCAAGGATTTGGTGGAGGGGGAGGTATAGAAGCCTCCACTTCAGGAGGGAGAGCAGGGGCAGAAGGAACAAGGGCATTAATATAATCGAGCCAATCAGAAGAACAAAGCTTCGCCTTCTGGGCTAAAAACGATAGATTGTACCCTTGTACCTCTTCAAGGCGTCGGGCAGCATGCACTGTCTTTGTAGGCATGGAGGATGTGTACCATGTTACAAGCAGATTTTCCTCCAAACTGCATCGACGGTCGATGGGCACATAAGGATAGACCACCGAGCTTCGCGTATAGGAAGGGAATTCTAAAGGGTCAGTAAACTCGACAAAGTGATGGTTGATTCGCTCCCTTAAATCACAGGCCTCAGGTTTTGACCAGCTTGTCCAGTCAGAAGCCCTAGAGAAAGAAAAAGTTGCGGCCTTATCCCATGCAGAGGTTTATGAAGAAGAACTTCCCATATCCATATTTGCAACTTTCTGAATTAAAGGATTGAGAGCAGTTTGTTCGTAGTCCAAGGGTGAGTTAGAAAAAGAATTTCCCATATCCATATTTGTAAGTTTTTGAATCAAAGGATTAAGGGCAATGTGTTCGTAGTCCAAGGGTTGATAATGTGCAAAGGCATCTATGACCTAAATATAGAAAGGTGGGTAAAGGTGGCTAATTAATGCATGGAGGTTCTTTCGAGGAAGAACAACATCATCAGATGACTCTTCGTGTGCTCGATCAATGGAGAAGAAAATTGATTCGGCCATAAAAAATGTATCAATCTATTCGAATACTAAGATGGTGGGAGTGTTCAAAGGATTGAAGGAGAGTTTAATGCAGATGATGAATGACAGTTGCATTTCTAGAAGAATGCATAGCCCATGCACGTTCTAAGACGTGGAGAAAAGGGCTTGATCCACTAATATCACCAAGTATTGGGTATATTAGTGCGGGGGATAATGTTGGCTACATATATTGTACAAGCCAATTACAATTTGATGCGTAGCAGAATAAGGGTAATACAGGAAGGTTAGTCAAGTCTTCGATTCTGATCGTACACGTGGCAGTTAGTATTGGTTATTACGAGATCTGAGTAGCAGTGGATCAACAAAGAGAGGTAAGGTGATGTGGCTTCAACGGTTACTCATATTTAAATTCAAATTTATGAGGGAAGTCTAACTGCAAGTGATGGCATAGTGGGCTAATTACAAGACAACATGATCAGCGATCATAAAGGAGCAGTTCGACGGTTGGAAACGCAGTTCGATGGTCATCCTTGAGAAGTATAAATAGCACAGAAGGCCCCAGAAAAAAGCCCCAGCCTTAGATCCAAAAAACCAGTCTTATTCTACTTATTTTACATTTTCAGTTTTACATTTCCAGTTCTTTACATTCCAGTACTTTAAATTCCTGTACTACACTTCGTTCATAGGAGTAGTTTCAAGTAGTAGATTGGTGCTGTAAACCTTTACGAGGCTGAGTTTTGGATCATTGTAAGTTTTTCATTTTTAATGAAATGCTTCAATTATTCTTCATTTAATTGTTATCTTGTTTAAATCTCCTAAATCAAGCCACCAGTAAAAGTCATCTTCATTAAGGCTGAAAGAATTAAAACATAATCGTCTGATAATTGGTTGGCAATTAATTTTCTGTAAGGACTGATTAATCCTTGCTGGTACGCTCGCAATTATAAAAATAACCTTTGAAAGTCAAAAAGCCAACAATATCATATCATATTTTTTATTTACTAAACCAAATATAAGAATGACTATTTTAAGAATTTCGATCAATCCATTAACAGACATTCTAACCAAGCATTACCTTATATTACTCCACGTGCTGCCCTCAATCTCATTTAGGCCCGATGGTTTGTTATGTAATTAAAGACATTCATAATAGAATCAACATTTAACATTAAAATTTTGAGCAATGTAAAATTCAATAAATATGATCAAATAATTTTTGATCCATTTACTTTCTTCTCTTTTCTATAAGTTATGACTTGTAATTGACAGTAATTATGAAAAATTAATTTCTATAGCGATCCCGGTTGTCCCTTTACTGTTCTGTTGTATTCCAGACTCAGTTCCGTGGAGTTGGTAGTTGTATCTATCTTGTTGTCATCCTTAAATTCCATTTGTTCAGGTTTTAGGATGTATTGGGCAGAGTTGTTACAGGTTGGTTCGGCTTTGGTTTCAATTCTTTGTTGCCTAGTTTTTAGGAGGTCCGCTCGAGCGGGTCTTCTTGCGCTCGAGCGGAGATTGCACGCGTCCAGTATTTTGGTGCTCTACAGAACTTCTGCAGGCATGTTTTTTACGCTCGAGTGGGTTTCTTTGCGCTCGAGCGGTGGCGCTCGAGCGGGTAGTACTTTTTGGTGTAAGTTCTGGGAGGGGGAAATCTACGCTCGAGCAGACTGGTTTTCGTGCTCGAGCGGAAGTACTTTATTCTTGTGTCTTGGTGCTCGAGTGGGCCTTATTGCGCTCGAGTGTACCTAGTTTTTTGTTCTTGACGCTCGAGCGTTGTGTTCTCCGCTCAAGCGGGAATGTCGTATATCAGTTGGCAGCTGGGCATTTTAAAATCACTTTTTACATTCTCTCTCTCTCTTACTTTCTAAAAAGACATTTTGAGAGTTCCGCTCTCTAGAAACTCCCTTCTCTCTAGGGTTTGATCTAGTTAGAGTGTTTCTTTTCCCTTCGGCCATTGTAAGAGTTGGGTTGATCGTCGAGGGCTACGTTTTGATCCGAGAATGTTGAGCTTTGGAGCACGTTGAGTTTCTTCACATTCTTTTCTTGAGCTCCGAATTTGAGGTAGAGATTCCTACTCACTCTTATGGTCTTTGACCTAAATTTTTGGTTGTTTTGATAAAGTGTTGAAGTTGGGTAAATTTTGGGATTTAGGGTTTCAAAATGTTGAAAGAGGATTTGTTATTTTGAGTCTAAAATGTGTATTGTGGGTTCAAAATAATGATATCGTTATTGGTTGTTGATATTTAGACCATTGGGTCAATATTTAGAAATTGGATGGAAAACCCTAATTTTGGAAAAATTGTGACTTTATGGAATTGAGTTGGAAATAATGCAATTGGTTCATTATATGGTTGAATAGTGGAGTTAGATTTATTAATCGCTCACTTTTGAAAATATTGATATTTTATCTGTTGGAGCTTTTATTATCTGTTTAGAAATAATTGCTTGGGCTACCGATGGAGGGTAGTTTTGATTGTTGTAGACAATGCATGATGATTAGGCAAACTAAAACTAATCAATTGGATATGTCATAAAGTATTACGGTTGATAGAATACATTAACGTTATGTATTGATTGATTGTGTATATGACCTTTGTGTATATACGTTGTGTGTGTGGGAGGAGATAGGGGATGTACTCCACGATTTAGGGGAAGATAGGGGATGGACCTCTAAACCGGATGTTGTTTGGGAGGAGATAGGGGATGGACTCCACTGATACAACTCATATGCTTGTCAGATAATGTGTTGATATAGCTCATATGCTTATCTTTGGAAGTGTTGATACAGCTCATATGCTTATCTGTGGAAGTGTTGATATAGCTAAGATGCATATTTGTTGAAATGTGGATACAACTTGTATGCTTATCTGTTGAGATGTTGATACAACTAGTATGTTTATCTATCGTAAAAATGAGAAATGTTTAATATGAGTCACTGTCTCATATAAGTGGTTGGCCAGGTTCTGAGCCGTTGATGTAAATTGTGAAATTGATAAGAAATGGAAATTGAAATGAAACATAAACATAGTGGTCATGAAATGGAAATGGGTTATGAATCGATTTATGGAAATTGAACATTTATCAATTGCTAATGTCTTAATCATTGCTCATACTGTGTTTAGCATATCTCTACTGGGCGTTGGCTCACCCTTTATGGGACATTATTTTCAGGTACAAGTAGTATGCCACCTCCAAGGACATAGCTTGGATGATAATGAGAGTTGAAAACTCTTCTTTTTTTTTATTTATTTTGTTTGTATTACATGTATATCAAGCCAAGGGTTTATTTTGTATAGAGTTAGTACTCATCTTTTGTGTAACCAGGTGTTGACTTGGAAAGCTGTAAGCCCATAGGGCATTTACTTTTGTTGTTAACATGTAATACAGTTGTAAGAACTACTCTGATGAATAGAAATAGTTGGTTTGCTTTTATATCAATGCATGTCTAAAGTGATGAGTTTTATGTATTATTTTGAGGGCATTATAATTTCCTTTGTTATATCTTGTTCAAATTTTTTAATTTTATATTTTGACCCATATTTAATTATTATTTGTTAAATATAGACTGCCAATCACTTAACTTTAAAAAAATTAAAAATTAAAGAGGACTAGCCTATATAATTTGAATATAATTAATAACTAATATTATAAAGAGACGACCGGCCTCTTAGAGGTTCATCCTTAATGTAAAAGGAATAAGGGGTTGATTTTATTGTATATCCAAATGCCCCATGTGTTTTTTTGTTGTCTTCTAGTCTCACGTTTGGTTGTTCTTTTTTTTTTTTTTGAACTGATGTTTGGTTGTTCAATTGGCACCACTGTATATGGGATCAACCATGATTTTCATCCAACTGTGACTACTTTTTTTTTTCGTCCATCTATATATTGGGTGATTATTGGATGTTTTCGGAGTACGGTACATAGTACTTTACGATATTATAATTGATAGAGGATGTAAAGTATTATAATTTTATATTAGATTATTGAGAAACATAAAAAGATATGATAAATAATGATTGGTAAAGAGTATGGATACGTGATATTTTGAGAATACCTAATAATTTTTCATATATTCTATTTTAACTAAACATAGTAAAATTGACCACATAATATATAAAATTCATCTCATATTTCTAATATTACGTATTCTTATATCCAATTTAGATAATCAAACAGAATCTTATACAATTAATGTAGCTAAGAACCACTGGGGGTGGTGGCCTAGTGGAGAAGGCATCATTCTCTACAGGTGTGGCCTAGGTTCGACTCATGGGAAGAGCGAAATATTGGGTAATTCTAGTGGCTCGCTACGGCAACCTTACTTTGTACTCCGATCGACTCTTAGACTCGTCTATAACGTATGGTTGAGCTCCATTAGTGCCTTGGTGGTGGGTCCCTTCCTATAGGTTGGATTAAATCAGGCTAGCAACTGGCTACCCCCGAGGCCTGGGCCTATGAATGCAGTAATGACACCTCAGAATATTCTTTTTTCTTAATCAAAATAAATAAATAAATAAATAGATAATGTAGCTAAGAAAGATGTAGGTTGGGCTACCTATTGTTGGTGTTGGATTTGGCCCAACCTTGAGACCATCGATTCAGAATAGGTTCAAAAAAATTGGGCTGGACTTAGTGCAAATTTTGTTCAGAAAATAAATTCGACTGTTTACCCAAATCCATTTACCCGTCTAATCAACCCAATACAAATGAGAAAAAAAAAAAAAAAACAATCTATCTATATCTTCTATATTTATATCTATCTATATCTTCTTCTTTCTATCTATCTATCTATCTATCTATTCTATTCATCTATGAAAAATGCTTGGGAGCAGTAATTAGTGCTCCCACTAATTAGGTGGCAGTGGGTCCCGCCATTAATGATGTGATGTTTTGGTCTTGGAGTTGTGTTTTTTTTTTTTTTTTTTACTTTTTTAATGCATTAGTGCTATTAGTGGTGGTGTTTTTAGTGGGATGAATCATTGTTGTTCATCTATATCTTCTTCTATAAAGCTATACTTAGCCTTCTTATCATGTCACATAACAATTTTTTCTAGCCTAAAATAAAAAGTTAAAGATTGAGGACGAGAAAGTTTAAACCCAAAACCTTTATTCTTATATCACTTGACCAATATATATATTATTATATTATTTATTTTTATTTTTATTTATTTAAATTATATATTTATCGCGTATGCCACCTGCTAATACTGTTATTACTTGAAAGTTAAATTTGATGTCCAAACCTCCACTTCATGCCACATGGTAGCTTTTTCTAAGTTAAAATAAAAAGTTATAGATAGATGTAAAGAGGGTTTGAACACAAGACATTGAGCTTTATTAAAAATATTCTTCTCACTTGGGCAATATACATATTATTATAATATTAATTTTTTTATTATTTATTTTTATCTTTACTTATTTAAATTGCACACACATTACATCTGGTAATTAATTAAAGGGCAAATTACATTAATGGTTCATATAGTTTGGAACTTGTGTTACTTTGGTCTCTAACTTTTCAATTGTGACACATTTTATCTTAAATTTTGAATTTTATTCCAAATAAAGACAATTGAAGATATCATTGCTTAATTTTAACGGCAAAATCGTCAATTTAATAAAATATAAACTAATTTAACAAAAATAAATGCCAAAAAAATATTTTTGAATTGTTAAAAAATATTTCTACCCACTAAAGATAAAATTATATAAAATTGGTAAATCTCTTAGACATTTATTTTTTTTTTTTTACCAAATTAATTTTTATTATGTGTTTGGATGATAATCATGTAATGGGTGGTTGTTTTTATTTTTATTAAATTAGTTTCTATTTTTTCAAAAGTCAAATATGATGACAATTTTGATATCATTATTAAACCAATCCTTTAAATAAAAAATTCCAACTAAAAATAATTTATATATTAAATATATTGATTGCACATTAAAATCCTAACAACTACCCATTATATGATCATCATCTAAACACATAATAAAAATTAGCTTGATAAAAATAAAAAATAAAATGGCTACAAGATTTATTAATTTTATATAATTTTATCTTTGGTTCGTAGAAATAATTTTTAAAATTATAAAAATATTTTTTTAATATTTATTTTTATCAAATTAGTTCATATTTTATTAAATTTATCCTTAAAATTAAGCAATGATATTGTTAATTGTCCTTGTTTAAAATAAAATTTAAAATTTATGATCAAATGTCTCATAATTAAAAAGTCAATAACTAAAATGATACGAGTCCTAAATTATAGCAACCGCTAATGTAATTCACCCTTAATTAAAATTGACAAGTTTGAAGCTATGAATAATTATTCATTGGATAAACCAATCAAAAAATAAATAAATATTTTTTGAACCAACCTATACACAAACATATCAACCGCCATTATTACTGTTGTTGTCACTATTTGCCGTAAGACCATCTCCAACGGTGAACTAAAGTTGGCATCAGATTTAAATTTTGATGAAAAAGGCTCTTTTTTATGCTCCAACCGTTGCACCAAATTGATATCAAAATGAGAATTCAGCAAAAAAAGCATCAAACTGAGAACAAAATATAGATTTTACCAAATCACTGTTACTGACCGTTGAAAGAGATACACTGGTCAACTAGCCGGTTGCCTGGCCGGTTGACCAACCGGTCGACCGATTTCCTTTAAAAAAAGTAGGTTCAAACCGGTAAAAAAAGGTTCAAACAGATTAAAAAAAAAAAAATTGTCTTACCAGTTGACCCGCCGGTCGACCAACCGGTCACCCACCAGCAAACACAATTGATGAATTGGGTACTGAAGAGTCTTTGATGAATTGATTTTAATTTCTTTAGGAATGCAAGTCGCATGCTACGTGCTGATGGTGAAATCCATGTAAACCACAAAATCACACCTCCGTTTAGCCACTAGAATCTTGAGGAACTCCCAGCACAAAATTCTTTGGCATTAATTGACCTTGTTGATTTTAAAAAGAAGTGATATTTACGCTTATGACACTTCCATCCAAAGACTCTTCAGAAATTATTCACATAGCGTTTAAAGCTGTAAAAATATATATATATATATATATATATATATTTTTATACTTACCGGTCGACCAACCGGTTGACTCACAAGATTTAATACGAGATTTGATGAACCGTTAGAGCATGAAGTATCAAATTAAGGAAATGGTCATTTTTTTACTCAAATTTGATGAAACATTAAGTTCACCGTTGGAGATGCTCTAACCGCACTATCTACTTGCCATCACCATTACACTACTATTACCTCACAATCACCACCACCGCTGACATCATCATCAATTTGAAATGAGCTCTGTTCTGCTCTCATTGAGCATCATCACAAAACACCATCCGCAAATGCAAATTAAAGGGGTATTTTGGAAGGATAATTAAAAGTTTTTTTTTAATTTTTTTAATTTTTTTTTGTAAGAGAGGGAAATGAATCAAAAGTAGGTAAGTTAGGCGTTTACCTAAGATTCTTATTTTTTAAGACTCAAAAATTTATTCGGTCAAAAAATAAATAATAAAAAAAATCTTAGTAAAATAAAAAATATTCTTATCCAAATGGTTCAACAAAAAAAAACCATTTTATTTGAAAGACTTATAAAAAAGAATAGTGATAGAGAACTCTAATAGTAGAATTGATGTGAAAAAGTCCAAAAAAAAAAAATGCAAGCCAAAATATCATATCACATGATGGGCCCACTATTAGGCCTTTTTATAGAGCTCTTTTCTGAAGCTATCAATATTTATTCTATAAAATAATTATTATCTAGAAATAGGAGTGTAAACATGACCCGAGACCCATGGTCGGCTAGAAAGCCCACCAGCAACCCGAGGTGGGCCTGGTTAGGTCCGGGTCTGAGCCTAGCCCAGGACCTTGGGCCTGGGCCTTCCATTTGAAGCCTGGACCGACTCGTTGGTCCGTTGGCCCAGCTCGACCCGACCCACCCATCACTCCTTCTACGAACGATCAAATTTAAAAATAAATAAAAAGGCAAGTCGCAAGTTGCAACCAACAATTAAATAATTTAAATAAAATAAAATAAAATAAAAGTTGATCTTGTTATGCAACAACCGTAAAAAAAAAAATAATAATAATAATTTTAAAAAAAATAGGGTTGGCCATTTCTTTGTAGGGAGGCAGAGTTGATACCTACCTACTGCCATGCAGGGATAGAACTGACTCAAAATCAATTACCACGATCATTTATCAAGTCAGGGGTAAGATTGACTCAAAATTGATTAGCAAGACATTTTTTTGCAGGCTACCAATCTGCCCCCCTTAAGTCTTGCCTTGTCATCATGTCATGCAGCATCATCACTCACATTATGATTCATTGCAATTTGCAATGAATAAAATAAATAAATAAATAATTTACACTTATTTTATTTATGATATAAATTTTTGTAATATTTTAGTTCATTTTGAAATAAAAACTATTCATTCAATAATGATATATAATTAATTTAATATTGTAATATTGACAGTTTCATTTTCATATATATAAAATTATTCATTTCAAAAGAAAAAAATTACATAATTCTATATTTTTTTAGTTATAAGTTCATAATTAAAAAAAATAAGTCATACATAATTAAATTTAAATATCACCATAAAATATAACCAAACAAAATATCTCATTAATCTTAACTAAAATAATATAGTATAATTTTTCTTTTATTTTTTTTATCCCTAATAAATAATCTACATAGATAATATATTTATTGTTCATTTTCCCCTCTCCCAAAAAAAAGGGCCCGCCTAGGCCTGGCCTACAGCCCTATTCTGAGTGGGTCTGGGCTTAAGCCGAGGCCCTATTTTTCGACACATGGCCCGGCTTGTCAAAAAAATAGAAACTCGTAAGGCCCGCTTGGGCCGGCCTAAACCCGACCTCGAATGGATCAGGCTAGACCGAATCATTATTGCATTCCTATATAGAAGTCCAACAAAGTGAAAATCTTCATTGCCTATGGTCCATCTAAAGGCCAATGAAATAAAAAGCAAAAACTCCTTGTCACAAGTTCCTGGTAATCCCTATCTCAAGTATAAGATATGATATGAAAGGAGATTAAATTTTAAACAAAAATTTATAATATAAAAGTTAATAAATATTATATATATACAAAGTCCTTAAGATTTGCTAATAATACACAACTCATTTTTCTGTTTGCCGCCTCACTCTTGGCCAACCTGTATAGAAAAATAATCAACTCATTCTCATGCATGCATTTGAGTCAATGGGTCAATTGGGTGAAGCGTGTAAATGTAAACCAGAGTCGTATCCTCACCACTTGCAATTGATCTTTTGTCTGGGAGCTGATTAAAAAAATAATTTATTAAATAAAAATATAATTATAAAAAAATTAAAATTCGTTTTTAATTAATTATTTATTTTAATGCTTTTCTAGAGCGGTTTAAAATGGATTTGTAGGTGGAAATAAATTTGTCAAGTTACGGTTTGTTTTTTAGCAAAATAAACTTTTCTAACCAATTAATAAATTAATTGTTTAACCACAGCCAAAAAAATTCTTAATCTATCTCAATTTTTTAAAAATTGCTCACAACACAATGAGATTGAAGTAAATAATATAACGGTGCCACTAAAATGTTAGTAGGGTATAATTTTAACAAATTAACTAAATTAATTGAAGAAAATAAAAAATATATATAAAATGTAGGCAATTCGAATCAAGCTTGGAGTTACGTCAATACACCCAAGTTGCTTACTAATAGTAGATTTAGATATATGCAATTGTTTTTATTTTTTTTTCTAAACTTATATAGTAAACTTTTTTCAATTAAGGGACTTACGAATGATAACTCTAAAGATAACAATTTCTCAATCCACTTGAATTGCACCCTAATAGTAGATTTAGATGTATGCAATTGTTTTGATTTTTTTTTTTCCTTCTAAAATTGTAGTAAACTCTATTAAATTAAGGACATTACTATTGACAACTCTAAAGACTGTCAATAAACACCACAAAATATCAAAATATTTGTAATCTTAATACGTATTTAACACATTTTAAAATATTTTTTATTCATTTCAATACATTTTACTTTTCATATATTTTTAATATTAACGACAGCCTTGGAGACCATTTTTAATATTTTTCTTAAATCCCTAAGAAAACATGAAAGGACATTTGACAATGGAAAGTTGAAGGAAAAAGCCAGTGTGTAAATGTGTCATTGAAATTTTGTACCATGAATATCTTTCTCGTTTGGGTGGCATTGCATGAGCCAGCTTAGGTGGACAGAAATCAGACAATTCATCAAATTCATTTTGCTGTCCACATGCATCACCTGCATTTGGAAGGATGAATTGTCCACATGTGGACACTTCACTTGAGAATAATATTATATACATTAATTAATATAACAATTGATCGTGTGATATAATTTAAAAGATTTTTGATATTTATGATTTGTATAATAAGTAGGGTTAATAATAATATCATAACATATTTGGTACAGTAATTAGTATATTAATTGATATATGTAACACCACCGTTTACTTAATTATAACTAGTTAGAGCATCTCTAACGATTCATCAATTTTTTCATTAAATTTGAATAAAAAAATGCAACTTTCTTAGTCTGATACCAGTCGTTCCAACGGTTACTGTAGTTGTCACCAAAAGACACAAGACGTTCGGCAGGACGACCGGCCGATCGACCGGACAAAACTACTGAATTTTTTTTTCCCCTCTATTTCTGTTTCCCAATTTGCTTCTTATTTCTTTTTTCCTCCATTAAATTATTTCCATAGATTACATGTACTTCAGAATGTGCCAACAATGGTGCTGCTTCTTTTGACAGTTCGCACAGAAATTTTTTTTGTGGACAGAAAAAACAATTATCATAGCAACATCAATGTCAATGGAGCAAATCTAATATTTCTTAAGAGATGTAGTTCACAGGTCATGTTTGAGTGATGAATAAGTGGGTCAAACACTGAGAGCATGTTGACATACAAATATAATATTTCTTAAGAGATGTAGTTCACAGGCCAAACAGTAAGAGCATTTTTTATATGTATCGGACGATCGGTTGGCCAACCAGCCAGACGTTCTGCCGGTTGACCGGTGGGATCATCTCCAACATAAACGCACAGTGAAATGGTGAAATTTCACGCAAGTCTTCAATTTAGTAAAACTTTTGTTTAATTTTCAATTTAATATCAATTTGGTAAAACTATTAGAAAGAAAAAAAGTAACTTTTTTTTATCAAATTCAAATTTGATGCTCAATTTGATGCAATGTTGGAGATGATCTTAGTGGCTAGAATTAAACGTATGGATTTGCTCAAGGGCTCCTCATTCCATCCTTGACTTATTTATGGGCTTTCTTATGATTCACACCAAATGTCAAAGTTGTACCATATGTCCACTAGGCTAGCTATGTTCATGCGTCCCTTCCCTCCTTGGTTTTGAATTTAAATTTTGAGAATAAATAATTCAGCCTTTTCGTATATCTTTCAAAAAGTGATTGATCCTTTAATTTTTTTGGAAAATAAGTGAGAGCACTAATTAGTGCTATCATTAATGATATGACAGTGGACTTTACTAAGAATGATTTGATATTTTGACTTTGGTGTTGTATTTTTTTTCTTTTTTTATTGAGTATCATGTCATTAGTGGTCTTTTTAGAGCTCTAAAATTAATGGTCTCTATCATTGTTAAATTTTTTTCTTTTGAATCATTTCGTGCATTGACACGTGACATTCATGTGATTAAGTCATAACTGGCACGTGTTATCTTATAATTAATTGATTTAAATAAAATAACTCTCAAACAAATTAGTAGCTTGACCACCAATACTCCTATCACCATCATATTAAAAGTGTACCTAATAATTTAAGAATGAATTTTGCTAATCAAGTCTTCTGTGAATAATTACATGTTCACCTATTGTAATAGACAATTTTTTTTTTATATTAAAAGATACCATATTTAAAAAAAAAAAAATCGTATGAATTTTTTTTTTTAAATTCAAAAAATAAGATATTTTAAAAAAGATTTTGTAAAAAAAAAAAAGTATCAAAATTGTATTTAATTTTTTATTTTAATAAAAATAAAAAGTTAGCCTCCGTTTGGGAAATGGGTTGACTTTTTTGACTATTTATTCTGGGGCTAAAAAGGCTGGTTTGGGAAGGATTTTTTAATTTTTTGGACTTTTTGGCTTTTTGGTGAGGTGTCTTTATGATAAATTACCAAACTGCCCTTGACACATGATTCTCATGGCAACTCACACTCAAATGGTCCTCCACGTCAGCGCCATGTACAGGACCGAAATTGTTTGAATTTTTTTGTTTTGTTTTTTTTTTTCAGTTTGGATTTGGCGTATTTTCCTTTAATTTTTTTTTATTATTTTGGGTTTGGATTTGGCGTATTTTGCTTAATTTATTTTTTTATTTTTTTATTTTGGATTTGGATTTCGCGTATTTTGCTTAAATTTTTAATATTTTTTTATTTTGGGTTTAGATTTGGCGTAATTTTTTATCTTTTTTATTTTTATTGGTATACAATAACTTTTTTTTTATTTTTCAAAAATGAGTTTTCATGTGTTTTATTTATTTTTAAATTACGTCGCGAATGGTAATTTACGTTTTTATGTTTTTTTTAAAAAATATTTTTTAATGAGGCGTATTTTTCTCGTTATTTTTTTTAATTTGCGTTTTTGTCATTTTTTAATTCGTACACATTAATTTGTTTTTATATTTCAAAAATGGGTTTTTATGTGTTTTATTTATTTGTAAATTACATGGCAAATGGTAATTTCTATTTTTTTTTCTTTTTGGATTAGGCGTATTTTTGTCGTTCTTTTTTTTTTGAATTTACGTTTTTGTAATTTTTTAAATATTTTTGAATGAGGCGTATTTTTTTAAAAATAATTTATGTATTTTTTTAGTTTTTTTTGCAAATGGTTTTTCCATGTGTTTTTTATTTTTATTTTTATTTTTTTTCATTTTCTGTGAAATGATAAAAAGTGAGGTTTTATTTTATTGTCCTGTGTATTTTAAATAATTTAATTTTAATTTTAATTTAATTTTAATTTAATTTTAATTTTAATTTTATTTTAAATGTTTAAATAATTTAAATAATCTAAATAATTTAATAAGCAAAAATTTAAAATAAATATTCAAAATATTTAAATCGTAAAAATTTAAATAATTTAAATATTCAAAAAATTATTTTAACAAAAAAAATTAAATAATTTAAATATTCAAAAAAATTTAATAATTTAAAATGTTAATATTTTAAATTTAAAAACAACTCTACACTCAAATCGTAACCAAACACATAAAATAAAACTCAATTAATAAATTATTTTTAAAACTCATAACCAAACACATAACTCGAAACTCCATACTACTTTCACAACTTTACACTCAAATCATAACCAAATACATAACAAAAAAATTAAAATATTTTAAAAATATTTTTATAAAATAGAGTTTGAATTTATTTTTATAAAATATTTAAACAAAAAACAAAAAAAATGTTTTTAATTTTTTTTTTCAACTTTCTTTGTTTTTTCTGGAAAAAGATGTTTTTCGGAAAAAAGTTTTTTTTTTTTTACTTTGAATATTTATGACGATGAGGCTAAAATAGCCCCTCTTTCATGTAGGGGTAGTTTCGTAAATTTATTTGTGAAATGGTTGTTGCCAAGCTCCTGTCATGCTTTTGTCTCCATGTGGCTGAATTAGTTACTTTTGTCAGTATGTGACTAATTTAGCCTCAAACTATCTTTTCAAACATAGAGTAGTCGATTTTGTTTATGGGCCGTGATTGCCGAGAAGCATGAAGAGGAGGGAAACTCAAAACTGGCACGACTCAAATCAAATTGTCAAATAAAAAGACACTTATATCCCTAAAAAAATATTTATTTAGAATAATATTATATGTACTAATTAATATATTAAGTAATATATCAATTAATAATGTGATATAATTTTAAAAAAATTTAATATTTATAATATGATTAATAATAATATTACAATTAATATTAATATATTAATTAATACATGTTCCACCGATCTATTTATCAGCGTAACGCATTATCATTTTAAAGGAGGCGTCGGGGTGTTATTTTAATCATCGTCGTCCCAACCATATTATTATAAAATTCGCATCGAGACAGTTGAGTTGTCGCAGTGGCGGGTTGATTTGGATCTCTGGTTCTCGGCTTTTTTTAGAGAGAGAAAAAAGGCGAAACAAAGGAGAGAGAAAGAGGAGATAGAGAGAGAGAGAGTATAGGGGGGTTCGATCTATCTATCTATGCAATCGACGCGAAGCTCATTGATTGTTCTCCGGAGTAGATTGATTGTTGTTGTTGAAGATCGCACACCACCGATTCGGCATAAGATCGAAATCGAATCGACTTTCATATTATGAGCTGGTTTGACAAGCTGCGTTGCTCTTCCAATCTCAGCCGCTTCATTGCCGGCCTTCTCATCTTCATTCTTTATCATTCCTTTCAATTAATCTCCAATTTCTTGATTCCTATACATCCCTAATTCTTCATCTTCTTCTTCTTGTTCTTCATCATCAAACCTTTGCTCTGCATTCCTTTTTTTCTTTTTTCCTTTATGGATCTCAAAGACTCAATCTCCAATAACTTTCTCGACGGTTAGTCTGCCTATATATATGGTTATTTGATAGTTTAATTTTAGAATTGCATGTCAATTTGATTGTTTTCTGAGTTGAATGTTTGTATGTGTGTTTTCTTATGCTTGATTAATTAGTCTATGATTTCTTTCTTAAATGCTCTTTTTCATGTGAAAATATTTTACATACTAGTGTATTAATGAGGATGCATTATGTTTATGCGTTGATTAACTTTGGTAGTGGGAAATTAAATAATTTTTTTACTTTTAATTTTAGATATTACAAGAAAAATGTTTATCTTGATAATCTGAAAAGCGGAAAATTTTGATGTCAAGAAATCTGTTGCAAAATCTATATAAAAAGAAGTGGCCAAAGCTTTATATCATTCTATAAATTGATATAACTTAACTTTATGTATACATGTATCATTGTATTGGTGGCTTATTTGTCTATGTTTAATTTTTAAGAAATTACATTATACATTTGCACTGAGAATGGATATGTGGACAATGGGAGCTTCTGATCTCAGGTCAAAACCTCCTATTACAGTTACATTATTATTATTATTTGGTAATGTGGAAAGATGATGAAGAACAATAGTTGCATGGTGTTATGATCCCACATTGCCTAACACTAGGCTTGGATTTGTGAATATAAGCATGGTGGTTAGAATTTTGCGATTCAAGATTTGATTCATATAATTCGATACGAGTGACATTAAAGCAATTCGATTCTACACCCCAGTGCAGTGCCAATCAAAAAAAAATAATAATAAAATAAATTTAAAGCAATTTGATTCCTCTTGTTGAATTTTAAATTTTAAATGAGTGAATTGTATAATTCAATTGTGATTTACTAAGATTCACTAAAATTTAGTTATGTTTGCATAATGCATGAAATGATGTCATTTTCACAAAATAGAAAAGGAGATCAGTTAATTATATTGATATATAAGATTTTATTCGTATATATACATACATATATATATAGTTGAGTTATATTGATATTTATTTCATTTTAAATACTACGTGTGTAATACAAAATTATATATTGTGCTAAATAAAGTGAACCTTATAATTACAATTCATGATTTGACAACTATTAGTTTAAGTATCTTGGTCACCCTCTCCTTACAACTTGGTTTTCAAGGGTGAGTTCTACCCAACGGTTTGTATAATTTGGCTTCAAAGTCAGCCATCGTGTTGAGTATGGGAACGGACCTCGGCTTGGTAGTTTGAAGCCGTGGAGGGGCTGGTGACCCCAAGGTATTGTATAACATGCTAAGTAGATTTCATTTTTCAATTTTCGTAATATTCAAGGTTGTTATCAATCACTACTAATGGTAAAAATCAAAACATTGGAGTTGCAATGGAATTCTTGATCCTTTCATTTAATACCAAGGAAGGACATGAATAGAGAAGGTTGCACAAAAAAAGATAAAAGGTGCTATCACTGTTGTCAACTCGCGAATCATTTTGCTAAAATAGTGAATCGTAAGATTCATTTTATTTAATATAATATATAATTTTATATACCTATATACATATAAAATTTCACTTAGGCTCCATTTGTTTCGACGTAAAATATTTTACACAAAAAATTATTTTTTTTGTAAATTGATTTTACACAAAAAAAATATTATTGTTTTTGTTTTCTGGCGTTTGGTTGACACTTGAAACAAAACTATTTTATTGCCTAAAAGATAAATTTTGATTAAATAAACTGTCATTTATGACTTTTTAGTAAGCTAAGATACTTATTTTAAAATGCTAAGTGTGTTGAAAAAGTAGTGAGTGAGAGTCAACTTTATAAAAATTGACTTACGGAATTTTTAAAGGTAATTCATTTTAGGAAAATGATGCAAAAATATTTTTTTTAAAAAAATATTTTACTTACTTTTTGTTCAACCAAACAATAAAAAATGAGTAAAACATTTTTGAAAAAAACATTTTATGTCAAAACAAATGGAGCCTTAGTGTATTTAAAATTATGTAAATATCAATATAACTAAATTTTATATATGTATATATAAATATAACATCATGAATATCAATATAACTAATTGAACTCTTCTATATATTTGGTTAGTTTAGCGAAAGTGATGTAGTTTCATGCATTATGTAAGTAAAAACAAAAATAGATCTAAATCGCAGTGAATCTCAACGAATCGCAAATTGAATCGCACAATTAACTCAATTTCCAATTCAACAGCACGATTCAAATTGTTTTTGTTGAAAATCGTATAAATCGAATCGTGAATCGTACAATTCTAACGACCATGGGTGTTATAGTATAAAGTAAAAGATGGTATTGTGGTGAAAGGTACAAGGATTTAAATGAAATGAAGTTCTTAGGTGTCGTTATTTTGGGTGAATGAGAGTGTAAAGGTGAAATAAATTAATAGGAAAATTGTTAGTAATTTATCATTGCATACTATGAGGGATGAAGAAGGAAACAAGACACAATGGCCTGTTTGATTACTTGGAGTATTAGTGATGGGATTAACAATCTCATGGGATAATTATGTGTATGATTGTTAATACCTACTCTCCTTTGGTATTAAATATACTACAATTTTGTAGGATTAAGAGTCTTATGCATTATTAAGCTGGATGCCATTTGTGTGATCCAAATGTAGGAATATGAATTTGATAGGATTAAAAGTCCAATCCTACGTCATTATCTTGGAATCAAACAGGCCCAATAGGTGTTATATAAAACATGAAACTTGAACTATGCAGAACATAATAGGTTTTATTTATCAACAAAAAAAAAAAAAAGGTTTCACACAATTAGTAGCGGGTGGGCAGAATTTAAACTTAGAGTACATGGAAGATGAGGTATTATGGGAACTTGGAGGGTAGAAGAATAGTATAATGGAGGTTGGATGGCATGGAAGGCAAAAAGGAGAACTTTCTTTGGAAGTGAAAAAATAGAAAGAAAAAAAAAAATCTAGTTAGCAATAGCATTAGTGTAGAAATATAAAGGAAAAAATTAGAAAAAAAAAATTATGAACATTAATGTGAAGGAAAAAAAGGGTAACTCTTGATGTTTTTTTTTTGTTTCATCATTTTACTCGTGCCATAATGCTGTGAAGATATCAAGCTCAACTTGCAGAATATCATACTGCATTTTCAGTGGTGATAAATGTTTTTCTTAGTGACAAAATGAAACATGGTGACACATGTCTTGGATAAGTTGTACAAGGGCACCACCTGATATTTTTGTTTTGATATGATTATTATGTGGATGTTGGGAAGTCCAGTAGAGACTCATTTTAGAAATTGTTGTCTCTCATTGGCAAAAGGCATTGACTATGATATTAATTCATTGATTCATATTGATGGCTATAGCTCTAGCCTAAGGATTCATCACTTAACATCCTGAACTCTTTTATGTGTGATTTACTCAATGTATGTGTTTTGGTCTCTATGTTGGGACTAGTTGTTTTGTGTTTGTTCTTATAATGTATTTACTTCTACAAGGATGTCAATTGCCCTTCCTGATTAGTATTTGTTTGATGACTAGGCACATTTGCCTCGCACATTGAGAGGAAACAAAGTTCACCTCCTTCAGTCATTGTGATTGGTGGTGGCATTTCGGGGATTTCTGCTGCACATATACTCCACAATGCTTCTTTTAAGGTGGTTATATTATTAACATTAGATGTATATGTCCAATTCCGAGTAATGAGCCACTACTTGTGTCGCAAAATAATCGTCCACATTTCTTTTTGGATGACGCAAAATTATTATTCATGGCCAAAAGTCAATATATCATTAAATGCCCTGCTAAGCCTCTGTTAAAATACAATAATTGCAATTTTCCTATCTTTTATACAGTCAACAATAAAGGGTGAATAAGCAAGCAAAGTGCAATGTAAAATAATGCACTATTGCCACTTCCTAAAACTATGCACATTTTCAAAGTGGACTTCTTGTTTTTGGGACAGAGCAAGTAAGCAAGTAAATTTATCTGCTAATGATTAGGACTTACTGCTATGATTTTTTTCAGGTAATCTTGTTGGAGTCACGGGATAGAATTGGTGGACGTATTCACACTAATTACTCATTTGGTTGCCCTGTGGATATGGGAGCCTCATGGTAATTTCATACTTGATATTTCTCTAGATTGCTGTCGAAATGAACATGATTTTCTATGCACTGAATGTTTTAATGTCATTTAGTGCCCTGTTTCGTTTGCTTCCCGATTTACTCTTCGTTTATTTTTCAAAAGCAAAATTGGTTGATTTGGATGTCTCAACTCTCTTTTCTTTGTGTTTTGAAGTGAAATATTTGTTAGACCGACTGAACTTCTATGATTTGGTTTCTTAAGATTTTTATACCTAAAATTCTAAGAGCAACTCCTAAGGTTTTTTATAAAAGGTCATACCCAGCTTCCGTCCCATTTGATGGGACTTAAGGCTTGGTTTGGTTTGGTTTCATACCCAGCTTCCGCTTACAGTACTAAGGCCTCTGTAAGAGGTAGTAGTATTTTATGAGCATTTCATAAAAATTAATTGGCCTTTCAACTCAGTTTGTTAAATTTTCTTCAATTAACGGTTTTGAAGCTCCCTTGTTTTGCTTTTTCTGATTTTTTTTGCATGTTTTCTTTTATTTTTATATTTCTCAATTAACCTTATTTCTATACCAATCAACCTGTTCATTTGATAAGATCTTGCCCAAGGTTTTAAAAAGCGGCCGCAACCGTTACGTAACGGCCGCTTTTGCAGTGTGATTAAGATTCACAGGTGTGTCGGTCGTAGCGGCTGCCGTAGCGGTCGTAACGGTACTGTAACAGCCTGTTACGCACCGTTACGTAACGGTTCCAAACTGTTTCTTTCGAAAAAACACAAAAAAAAAAGCTGAAAATAGGAGAAGAGGGATAGAGAGAAAAGCGAAGATAAAGAGAGAAAATAGAGGAGCAAGAGATAGAGAGAGAGAGGAGGGAAGATGAAGAATATGGTATTGATTTGTTGAAGTTGTAAGACCTATGCTATTCTATTCAGATGCTATCACTAAACCATTTTGTTTGTGTGTGTCTATCTATATATTGTTTGAAAATAATAATAATAATAATAAGCGTGGTCATTATTTATTTGGCTTGGTTAAAATATGTATATATATATATATATATATTTAAGCTCTTATTTATTCTCTTACTTTTGTCATTGTTTATCTTATATATATAGTTAGTGATTGATTTTTTGTATAATATAAAGTCATTAATTATTAAAATAAAATGTAAAAAACTCAATTTATAGTGATTTAAAAATATGAAATATATTGGATCATATTTAAAAATTTATAAAAATTGATCAATATTTATTTTTAATCCAATAAATATGATCATGGAAAAAAAATATGTGTATCGGTAAGTTTTTTTCAAATTGTGTGAAAAATAAAAAAATTCACGGTTCCGGTTACCGCAACCGTTACACTACGGCCTTTACACCCCGCAACCGCAACCGCGTCACCGCCACCGTTACGGCGACCGCAACCGCTTTTCAGAATCTTGATCTTGCCTAAAAATCATTCGTTCCTTAACTCTATAAATTGTATTTTAATGATATCTTTTTCTTACATGTTGATTTATGCATGGAGGGATGATTTTAAGCATGTTCAGCAAGTAACAATTACCTTTGTTTATACATTGATTGTTTACTTATCAATCTTCAATTGAACATTATTCAGGTTACATGGTGTTTGCAATGAGAATCCTTTGGCTCCGCTGATACGTGGTTTGGGGCTTACATTATATCGTACTAGTGGTGACAACTCTGTTTTGTATGATCATGACTTGGAAAGGTAATTACAGGTCCAATTTATATTTCGAATGTATTTGAGCTTAGATTGGCAGTAGGTTAGGCACTTTTTCTCAGAAAGGTAAAAGTCATGTTTTTAGTTTAACCATGAGGTCCCCCCTTCTTTTGCTCACTTGTCATTTGTATAGTCTATCCCTTGTTTGTATAAAGCATGCTGATGATAGCAGCTTCATATCTAGGTTAATTTCTTCTGTATAACTTTATAATTGAGGTGGTTTATAAATTTCAAAATAAAGAATTGGCCTGGACATTGTATCCTTTGGAATTTTGACTATCAGCCATATGTGAGGTGGCTGTGCTATTCAACAATGTATGTCAGTTCTCTTATGGATCACCACAGTTCCCATGTTTCCTTGTATAATACACTTCCTCATGTATTTAACTAGAACTGTGATCTTAAGGATCTGGATTTGGTTTTTTTCAGTTATGCACTTTTTGATATGGATGGCCGCCAAGTTCCTCAACAGATGGTAATTGAAGTTGGAGAGGCATTCAAGAGAATTTTAAAGGAGGTAAGCTTTTTTACTGTTGAAAAATCTGGGCAATTTCTGTTCTATGGCCACTTGGCAAATGACTGACTGGGTATATTGATATCTATAGACAGAGAAAGTGAGGGATGAACATAGTGATGACATGTCCGTTCTTCAAGCAATTTCAATTGTGTTGGACAGGCATCCAGAATTAAGGTATAAGAAACATAGTTGTCAAATCAGGATTCATATCGTGAATCGAAATAGCCTCTTACCGAATCGCAAATCGAATCGAATCGTGAATCGTAAAGATTCAGTTACTTTTTTTAAATTATTTAAAAGCATATATCTATATATTTAGATGTTAAATATATCTTATGAATATGAAATATTTAGATTTAAATCAATAAAAATGTTATTTTGAATGATAATCATATAGTTTAATAGGTAAGAAGTTAACAAAGGTTCCTATGTAAGATCACCATCATATCTTTTTTTCTTTTTTAGACTACCATTCTTAATAAAGATAATAACCAAATAAACAAATTATCTATTTCCCAAGTAACAATAATTAACAACAATATTAATCACTAAAAACTCCATGATCACTAAAATAACAATAAATCATGTATATATGTCGGTTATTTTAGTATTAAACGCTATTAGAAGTTGTATTACGTCATTTTCAATAAAAAGATGGAGAAAAAAGAGTTGAAAATATGTCGGACACAATAATTTCAAAAATTATATGAATCGTAAAAAGTGAATCGATTATGAATCGTGCGATTCACTAGATTCACTTCCAAAATAAATTCACCCATAGATATGTATCAATTTTGCAAAAATTACAAATTGAATCGTGAATCGAATCTTGAATCGTGAATCGAATCATGAATCATAAGATTCTGATAACGGAGATAAGAAATAAGACTTTAGGGTGTACACACATTTGTATTTAGTGCTGCAGTATTTATTAATCATCGACACAACTTTCATGTTTCATAGACAAGAAGGACTTGCCCATGAAGTTTTACAATGGTACATATGTAGAATGGAAGCTTGGTTTGCTGTAGATGCAGATATGATATCTCTGAAAAGCTGGGATCAGGCAAGTTAAACTTTTGATCTTTCAAAGTTTGGTCGTCTTTAATTTTGCTGCTCATCTGTTTGAAAAGAAATCAATCAATCAATCAATGATCTGGTGGTTCAAGTTGTTTATATAGCTTCCATAGGCTTTCATGTTTGATGGGGTGACAATATCTTTTATTTAAAATTTAAATTGCTGCTACTTAGAGAACCCAAGTGTGAACTATATAATTTCATTTATGAAATTTGTATACTGGATGAAATTTGACAGACAAGTTTCCTTACAAAATTTTATTTCTGGAAGATTTACATTAACCACATTTTAGTGGATATAAATCTGTCTCTTTTTTCCATATTCAGACATCCATACGTACTTGCACACATGCAATTGATTCATACAAATTACAATATAATTTTAATGTGTTGGAATTGGAGGGAAGGATTTATGAATGCATACAAACAAGTCAATTTGTTGGGATTTTCTGGGGTACACTGGGTTTTGATTAGATAGAAGTTAAATATTTGTGTTGTCATCTTGTTATATCATCACATGGACTGCTTACATGTTAGTGGATTTCTTGTTGATGTACAGGAGAATGTTCTTTCTGGTGGTCATGGACTAATGGTGCAAGGTTATCTCCCTGTAATTAAGGCTCTCACAAAAGATATTGACATACGTTTGAATCACCGGTATGCTTGCGCAATTTTTGAATGACAGACTGCATTCACATTTCATTGTTTGCACATGCTAAAAAGTAAATACTAAGAGAGAACATAGAATGTGCGAGATATTGTGAGCAATCAATATGTATGGCCTTATGTGATAGAAAATTTCTGAGCTAAATAACAGGAGATTAAAATAAAATGGAATTAGTTTACTAAAGAATAACAAAAAAGGTACATAGAACCGTAGGCAGAGGTTATTTTCTTTTGCTTGAAAGTTCCTTCAACATGTCTTACCTTCTTAATCCTTTCTGAAGGGGTTAGTCAACTCCAACATGTAGCTGCTGTTGTTTTACAAAAAGCTTACCCATAAATATGGAGCATACATTAGTCAGAGCTTGTCATTTCCCTTCCAAATCATAGCTAGATTAATTGAAGTATTTGTGCAAAAAAAAAAGTACTAATTTAAGATAAAATCTTCTTGAAGTGAGCATATGCTTAGAAGGATTTGAATTTATTTAATTTATTTGAGCATATAGCCATTGGTAGAGCAGAATGGTGGAATAGAATTCATGTAGCTGAACTGAATTGATTGGGACACAAGGCTTTATTTGGTTATTCTTGAATTGAACAAAGTTATTAGTTACTACAACATTATGTGGATAAGGGAATTAAATATTTCACGGATTTTTATTGCTTTGGTTATAAGTAAAATGTAATTGCTTTGGTTATTTTTACAGCTAGATTAATTGAAGTATTTGTGCAAAAAAAAAGTACTAATTTAAGATAAGTCTTCTTGAAGTGAGCATATGCTTATAAGGATATGAATTTATTTAATTTATTTGAGCATATAGCCATTGGCAGAGCAGAATGGTGGAATAGGATTCATGTAGCTGAATTGAATTGATTGGGACACAAGGCTTGATTTGGTTATTCTTTAATTGAACAAAGTTATTGGTTACTACAACATTATGTGGATAAGGGAATTAAATATTTCATGGATTTTTATTGCTTTGGTTATTTTTATTGTCAGGGTCATAAAAATATCCAATGGGCGTAGTAAGGTGATGGTCACGGTTGAGGATGGGAGGCAGTTTATTGCAGATGCTGCCATTATAACTGTACCCCTTGGAGTCCTCAAACGCAATCTAATTGATTTTGAGCCTAAGCTGCCTGATTGGAAGGTTTCTGCAATTTCAGATCTTGGTGTTGGCAATGAAAACAAGATTGCTTTGCACTTCAATAACGTGTTTTGGCCAAATCTGGAATTGTTAGGCGTTGTCGCACCCACTTCTTATTCCTGTGGCTATTTCCTCAATCTCCACAAAGCAACAGGCCATCCTGTCTTAGTTTATATGGCTGCTGGAAGATTTGCTTATGACCTTGAGAAGCTATCTGATGAGTCTGTTTTGAATTTTGTGATGTTGCAGCTAAGGAAAATGTTCCCCCATGCATCCGAGCCTGTAAGTTCACTTGGTTTCCACATTTCTGCTACTTGCAGTCATTCTAGTCAACAATTGTTAATCTAACTGTTGATTGATTTGGATATCCAAGTTGCATTAACCCATTATTATCATTAGGGTAAATTACACTGTAACCCCCTGAAGTACATGCAGTTTCCCACTTTGGTCCATAAAGAAAATATTCTCACTTTGGTTCCTAAATTATTTTTCATTTTCCACTTTTGTCCAATTATCAAAGAATTGGTTTTTTTCACTTTAGTCACTAAAAAAATTAAAAAATTCCACTTTGGTCCATAAACCCAAACTTAACTTAATCTCAAAACCATTGTAGTTGATGATATGACGCATTGTGATTGTTTTCTTCATTTGAGTGATAATTTTTTTGTGGGTTGTGGATCAAAGTGCGAAAGTCTTTTTCTTTCAAAGTCGGAAATGACCATACTTTATTTCTGTCATAGAAGTATGTATAACTGCTGTCAGAATTTGGACCAAAAGTGGGAAGAGTTTGATTATTCAGGGACCAAATTGATGTAACCATGATTGTATAAGTTGAAGTTCCTCACTAGCACTTGGTTTGTCCCTGCATGCAGGTTCAATATCTTGTATCACGTTGGGGAACAGATCCAAACTCATTTGGATGTTATTCATATGATGTGGTAGGAAAGCCCGAAGATGTGTATGATAGGCTACGAGCACCATTAGGAAATCTATTCTTTGCAGGTGAAGCGGTTAGCATGGAGCACCAGGGTTCAGTACACGGAGCCTACTCAGCCGGAGTTATGGCCGCAGGGAATTGTCGAAGGCATCTCATGGAGAGGCTTGGCAGCTTGGGAATGATCCAGCTCATCTCTGCAAGGGATGAAGTTCTTGAAGCCACAGTCCCTCTTCAGATCTCAAGGATTTGAAATCTCTGTCCACTTGCTATATAATTGAGAACAATTATTGCAAGTATTTTGCTGATCTTATTCAAATTTCTTATTTTTATTCCCCAAATGATTTAGTACTATTGTTTTCTAATAAATGATTTATTTTCCAAAAAAAGACAATTGTTTATAGTTTTGTAGTCCTTGGAAAAGCCTTGATTGAGTAGTATTTATTTGAAGAGAAGAGTTTTTCTTTGTTCCATGGTTCACTTCAACAGAGTGACTTTGTTAATTTATACAGTTGCTGTGTAATCCAAGACAGTTCATTCTATTTGATCAACTGTATCATTCATACAAGCTAATAGTAGTGTTGTTTAAGCATGAAATATGGATTGTGACAGTAGTGCCATCCTTGGAAAATGTGGTGGACATTGTATTTTAATGCAAGTGCTTCTTGATGATATCTCAAGCATCTCTAACCCATTTGTTAATCTGGAGATAATAAAATTCTATTTGCTGGCTTCTCTAATTTTTAATTTTAATTTTAATTTTTTAAGTTATACGATAATTTGACATCTTTTGAACTAAGAACTCCTATGTCAAACTTATAATTTTATTTCTACATTTTATTATATTAAAGTAGATTGAAACTTTTGAAACGATTTTGTATTCCAATGGAACCCATGACTATAAGATATTTAAAAAATTAAGTGAAGTTTATATTTATTTTTTAGATAGGCCAAATTTAACATTCCATTCTTTCATGCCAATTACTACATAGATTTAGACAAATTGGGTAAAAGAGGTTTTTTTTTTTTTTTTTTGGATAAAAAAATAAAACAAAAAATAAAGGCATATACCATTTGAATTCGACATAGGAAGAAAAGGGAGAGGTGTTGGGCCTTAAGCCCACTCCGATGAATGCCAATTTGAAATTGGTCATCGGTTCTTGATATTAATAAGGTTTAATTTCACTTTTATTCTTTGAAATATTTTTATTTTTTCTACGGCATTCTTAAAGACAAGCTTAGTCCTAAAATGTATAATTTATATTAATATAGTTCAATTGGAAATGACTATACAAATCAAATATTCTTTGAAAACTAATTTAATGAAAAATAATTTGCATAATTAAAATCTATATAATAAAGTATGATGGTTTTTGAATTTGTCCTACTAAAACAATTGGACGGCTTAGATCTATTCAAATTATAAAACAACGGGTGAGATATATTTTTCAAAAAATATCTTACATGTACATTTTCTATTTTTTTGCTTCTCTCTTACTTTTTCCTTTTCTCACCCATCCTTCCATGATCCTGTGATCCCACATTCCTCTCCCTTTTCTTTTTTATTTTTTTGTTTTCTCCCATTTTTATTTTTCTCTCTATTTGTTATTTTCTTTGTTCACTTATTTTTATTCACATTATATGGAAAAGTCTACGATGCATGAATTAGGAGCCAAATTTTACTGTGTATAGTGGAGATTAAATTAATGAATTTTATAGTCCACAAATTAAATGAATTTGAACAATTAATTATTATTTTTAAATATATTGATACCTGATAGATATCATAAATTTAGACCTTATAAGAATTTTCAACATATTTTAATATTAATTATTATTTTTAAATATATTGAATACATAAATTTGGACCTTATAAGAATCTTCAACATCTATCATGTATATAATAAAGTAGTATGGTTTTTGAATTTGTCCTATACACATTTGCCCTACTAGGACATTTGGACGATTTAGATTTATTCAAATTATAAAACAACGGCTGAAATATATTTTTCAAAAAATATACTACATGTACATTTTCTATTTTTCCGCTTTTCTCTCTTACTTTTTCCTTTCTCACCCATGATCCCATGATCCCACCTTCCTCTCTCTTTTCTTTTTATTTTTTTTGTTTTCTCCCATTTTATTTTTCTCTCTATTTGTTTATTTTTTTTACTCTCTCCTTTTTGTTCACTTTTTTTTATTCATATTATATGGAAAAGTCTATGATGTCCGAATTAGGAGCCAGATTTTACTGTGTATAGTGGAGATTAAATTAATGAATTTTATAGTCCACGAATTAAATGAATTTGAACAATTAATTATTATTTTTAAATATATTGAATACCTGATAGACTTCATAAATTTAGATCTTATAAGAATCTTCAACATATTTTAATAAAGTAGGACGGTTTTTGAATCTTCAACATATTTTGTCCTACTAAGACATTTGGACGGCTCAGATTTGTTCAAATTATAAAACAATAGTTGAGATATATTTCTTCAAAAAATATCCTATAAATACATTTTCTAGTTTCCCGCTTCTCTCTCTCTTACTTTTTCCTTTTTTTACCCATCCTTCCATGATCCCATGATCCCACCTTGCACTCTCTTTTATTTTTATTTTTATTTTTTTATTTTCTTCCATTTTTATTTTTCTCTCTATTTGTTTATTTGTTTATTTTCTTATTTTTGTTCAATATATTTTACACATATTTCCATACAATATATGTATGCCCGTAATATACTAGCACATTATGGGCATACATACAATTTCCATATAATTATATAAGCAAAAGAAATATTGTATGTATGTTTATGGAAATTGTATGTATTCGAGGCACATCTATCTATCTAGCTCTATATTATATAAGCAAAAGCGAGTTTTCGTGAAGAGTTTTGTGAGAACTACAAAATTTTATAATAAATTTTTGATTTTATCAAATTAAAAAAATAAATTTAAATAGTATTAATATTATAATTATATTCTAATCTTAACATTATTTACACTGTACCTTCAAGCACGGACATATGCTAATTGTTCTTATTCTGGTGAACAAATTACACTCAATAATCAATTTAAGGAGGGTTTGTTTATATGATTTAAATTGTTTAAATTATAAATTGTTTAAATTGTTTAAATTATAATTGAATATTTGGTCGGTGAGAGAAGAGGAGAGAGTAGTTTGAGATGTTTTAAATAAATGTATTTTTTTGACTTTTTATAAAAAAAAATATGTAGAAAAGTAGAGAAAATAGGTAGAAAAGTAAAGAAGAGATGTTGACAGATATTGATTGATATGACTCAAATAAGTGTATGTGTATAAAAAAAATATTTTTTTATTGCATGCCAAACACCTAGTAAAATTGAGCAGCCTTTGGCTACTAGGACTTGTGGAATAGTTTATCTAAAATATTATGGTTAATTAATTAGTTATTAATATTTGATCAATATAATTTTTTTATATAAATAAAATATTCAACAAAATTTTCATATTAAATAATTGAGCAATGCTGGGAACCCAGTGGGGGTGACGCCCAATGACCCCCAGTACCACGTGTCGGCCTGCCATTGGCTAAAAAAAAAAAAAAACTATTTTTTGGGCTAATCACAGGAGATCCCAACACCTCACTGGGGTCTCAAGCTTTATTCTAAATAATTTAAATTATTGATATAAATTTTATAGTGAATGACCTAACGGCATGTTAATTTAGATTGAGGTCTCGTATAGAAATAGAATATATTAATAATTTTTTATTTTTTTATAAAAAATTATTTAAAAAATAATCAATATGTTTGGTTTGAGTTTTTTGGATTAAATTTTTTGAAAATTGAGTTTTTTGATTTTCGTATTTTTTTATTTTTAGTGAATATTTTAAAATTTTAAACATTTTTTTTACTTTTTTAGATATACCTTATTTAGATGCATCTAAAAAGTAAAAAAAATGTGAAAAAATATTTTAAAAAATTAAGAAATACATAATAATACAAAAAATATATTGAATTATTGTATTTTTTTTTGTATTTATGGTGTTTAGTGAATTTTTAAAAGATTTTTTTTACAATTTTTTTACTTTTTAAGTGTATTTATGTTAGATGTGTCTAAAAAGTAAAAAATTTGTATAAAATATTAAAAAAATTTAGTAAAAACAAAAAAAATACGAGAAATAAGAAAATAAAATTTTTTTAAAATTATTTTTTTAAAAAATAGAACCGTGAATATAATTTCTTAATTTTTTTAACTAAAATTAAAAGTTAAAAGCTGTGGCTTTTTTTTTTTTTTTTTTGTTACTACCAAACAAACAGGACGAACCGGCCGTAAGCGAAAAGCAACCCCGACGACGATACAAATGTTACAACAAACAAACATCGACTCTTTTGTCTTCTTCTTCGTTTAATAATAATAGTTCCTACCTAGCTCGAACCCTCTCCCCTCCGCTCTCACCCTCTCTCTCTCTCTCTCTCTCTCTCTCTACAAAACTCTCAAAAAAAAAAAAAAAAACACTCATTCCATCGATCTCTGTGATTCAATGGCGTCAATGGGACACAACAATCTCAATGCAAAACTCGTGAGTTCTCTCTCTCTTGATATTATTATATATGTATATAAATCTCAGAACTTTCATCGTTTTAATCTGTATTTGAATTCCGATGACGTTTCATTTTCTCAGGTTTTGCTCGGCGACATGGGTGCTGGGAAATCCAGCCTCGTCTTGCGCTTCGTCAAGGGCCAATTCCTCGAATTCCAGGTACTGATTTCCCATTTTTCTCTTCAATTGTGCCTTTTTAGGGTTTTTGCCAAATTTCCCCCCTTTTTTTTTTTTTTTTTTTTGGAAGTTTTCAATTTTTGGGTGTTAATTGATGGTGATGGTGATGGTGATGTTGATGGTGATAGGAATCGACGATCGGAGCAGCGTTCTTCTCTCAAACGCTGGCGGTGAACGACGCGACAGTGAAGTTCGAGATCTGGGACACCGCCGGCCAAGAGAGGTACCACAGCTTGGCCCCAATGTACTACAGAGGTGCTGCTGCTGCTATCATTGTCTACGATATCACTAGCACGGTTCGACCATCTTCCTCTTTTGGACTCTTCTTCGCTCCTGTCCTCAATTTTGATTAACTTATTTCAATTACAAGTATTCGAGGTTGTCAAGTTTTTCATGTTATGCTGTTGTTATTAGCTAGTTGGTTTGATTTCTTATTTTTTATTGAATTCATTAGGATTCATTTTCGCGGGCTAAGAAGTGGGTTCAAGAACTTCAGAAGCAAGGTGATTTAGGAAGATTTGTGATGGGTTTGGCCTTTGTCTGTCAAATGTTTCAGCCATTGACCACTTCATGTGGCTGTTATAGGTAATCCCAACATGGTGGTGGCACTTGCTGGGAATAAAGCTGATTTGGAAGATAAGAGGAAAGTGACGGCAGAAGTATGTTCTACCTCCCTCCCTCTCTCTCTCTCTCTCTCACACACACACACACACACAAGTAAGTGGATGCATAGTTCAAGACAAGGATGGACTTAGGGGGTGGTAAGTAGGGACAATTGCCACTCCTATGATTTCAAAAAATCTTTTTTACTATACTAGTATTAGTTGTTAATTACCTCCAAACTATATAGCCTCACCATCTTTACGTTGTAAAAGATTTTTAGTAGTCGGTCACCCAAGTTTGTTAATTAATTCAATATGTTCTTAACTATGGTTCGGAGTTTTATTTGGAGAGCCTTGAATACAATGTCATATTGGGTGCCCAATATATAGTAAGGGAGCCATGAGATGATATTTAGTAGTCCAGACCAAACCAAAATTCAAGAATAGAGAATTAAAAAAAATCTCAATTTCCCTTTTAATTATCTTTGTTTTTAGTACTTTTGTTACTCAAACTGTTCTTGTGTGTTCACTTGTTATGCTTCCATATTGTGAGACTAGCTTTTACTTTCCACTAATAGCATCTGTATACATTAGCGGTCACAGATTCATTTTATCTTCTCTTAAAGACGTGTTATTTGCTAGAGCTGCTAATATAATCTGTTTCTAATAAATATCTTTGCAGGAGGCACAATTGTATGCTGAGGAGAATGGTCTTTTTTTCAAGGAGACCTCTGCCAAAACCGCTGCTAATGTCAATGATATATTCTATGAAATAGGTATGTTTCTAAGTCTCTTTGCTGTTAAATGGGGAGAGTAGAATTTGTTTGGTTATGGCCCATAGAACTTTCGGAATTTGATTATGAGTTGCATGGTTCTCCTGTGTTTTTCAATTCTTCCCTTGGTATTTGCTGGAAATTTGTGTTAATGTATATAATATGATAGTGGTGTTGATGAAGGATAGTGGCATGTATAGAATATGATAGTGGTGTTGGTGGTAGATAGTGGCATGTATATAATATGATAGTGGTGTTGGTGAAGGATAGTGGCATGTATAGAATATGATAGTGGTGTTGGTGGTAGATAGTGGCATGTATATAATATGATAGTGGTAGATAGTGGTAATATATAATATGTAAGTGGCATATAATGGGTTATAATGATGTTTGTAATATCTCCTATATAAGGAGTGTCATTTGGTCTTGTAAGATAAGAAGTTTTGAATATACCAGAAATATATTCCTTCTTCCTCATATTTTCGGAGTTCTTCTTCCTCATATTTTCTAAGTTGGTATCAGAGCAACAAAAAACACAGCAGCCCTAAAACCGTCATAGCCATGTCAGAAGTCACGTCCGAAACCACTTCAACCCCTGCCGCTGCCATTCCGGTGAAAACGTCCAACTCTCACTCTGTCCAAATCACCACCATCCGCCTAAATGGTGATAATTTTCTCCGCTGGTCACAATCTGTCCGGATGTATATCCGTGGGCAAGGAAAGATCGGTTACATCACTGGTGACAAGAAGGCTCCTGCTGTTAATGATCCGCTGTTCGACAGTTGGGACGCTGAAAACTCCATGGTTATGACATGGTTGGTCAATTCCATGGAGGAGGATATAAGCTCTAATTACATGTGCTATACTACTGCACAAGAATTGTGGGATAATGTTAGTCAGATGTATTCTGACCTAGGAAATCAATCTCAAGTTTTC
This sequence comes from Camellia sinensis, assembly GCF_055761805.1. Lineage (NCBI taxonomy): Eukaryota > Viridiplantae > Streptophyta > Magnoliopsida > Ericales > Theaceae > Camellia > Camellia sinensis. The sequence goes on along the minus strand of NC_138961.1, from coordinate 191,936,361 downwards.
GAATTAACTTTGAAGTTGTGAGAGATTCGTCAAGGAGATGATTCCGTCACCAAATATTTCAATTTGTTGAAAAGGTTGTGGCAGGATCTTGACATCTTCAACACATACGAATGGAAATCGGTTGACGACTGCAACCACCACAAGAAAACTGTGGAAGACAGCCGTATTTACAAGTTTCTTGCCGGCCTCAACATTGAGTTCGATGAAGTGCGAGGAAGAATTATTGGCAGACCTCCTCTCCCATCCATTGGCGAAGTATTTGCCGAAGTCAGAAGGGAAGAGAGCCGAAGGAGCGTCATGCTTAAGAAAAAAGGTACTGGTGAATCAATTGAAATTTCTGCTTTAATTAGCGATGCTGCGGCCAACAAGGCTGCAAATTACCAGCGCAGGTTTGATGATAAGCCGCGGGTCTGGTGTGATTTTTGCAACAAACCTCGCCATACACGCGAAACGTGTTGGAAGATCCATGGCAAACCTGTCAACTGGAAAAGCAGCAAACAAGGAGAGAAAAATCGTGGCTTTCCTACCGCTAATGAAGCCGATTCAGGTCCCTTCAACAAAGAGCAGATTGATCAACTCTTAAAGCTGATAAAATCCAACTTCTCATCCGGTACTCCTAGTGTTTTGTTGGCACAAACAGGTAGAAATTCTAAAGCCTTCTCTTGCCTAAACTTCTCTCCGTGGATCATAGATTCCGGTGCCTCCGATCACATGACTAGTTTTTCCCATTTATTTAGTACCTATTTCCCTTGTTCTAGTCATGACAAAATCAGAATAGACGATGGTAGTTTTTCACCTATTGCAGGAAAAGGATTTATTAAACTAACTGAGAAAATTAATCTCAATGCTGTTCTTCACATCCTCAACTTAGCCTGTAACCTTTTGTCTGTCAGTAAACTATCTAAGGATTCTAATTGTCGTGTTACATTTTTTGAATCCCATTGTGAATTTCAGGACCAGAACTCGGGGATGATGATTGGGCGTGCTAGGATGCTTGAAGGTCTTTACTACTTTGATGAAGTACCTGTTAGTAATAAAAAAGCTCAGAGCTTTAATAGTACTAGTTCAATCTCTGTTCAAGAAAAAATAATGCTATGGCACTATAGGCTAGGGCATCCTAGTTTTCTTTATCTGAAACATTTATTTCCAGAATTATTTAAAGGGATTGATTGTTCTTCTTTTCATTGTGAAAGTTGCATTTTTGCAAAATTTCATCGCTCTACTTATTTGCCAAAACCTTACCAAGCTTCCAAACCTTTTTATTTGATTCATAGTGATGTTTGGGGCCCTTCTAAAATCACTACTCTTTCTGGTAAAAAATGGTTTGTTACATTTATTGATGACCATACCCGCTTATGTTGGATTTATTTGATGAATAAAAAATCTGACGTGAAAAATTTATTCACAAATTTTTACAATATGATTGAAAACCAATTTCAAACCAAAATTGGTATTTTACATTCTGATAATGGAACAGAATATTTCAATGAGCAGTTGGGTGAGTTTTTGGAAAAAAATGAGATTTTTCATCAATCTACATGTCGGGATACCCCTCAACAAAATGGCATTGCAGAACGAAAAAATAAACATCTACTTGAAGTAGCACGTGCTATAATGTTTTACATGCATGTTCCTAAATATTTATGGGGTGAAGCAATTTTAACAGCCTCTTATTTGATAAACAGGATGCCTACAAAGGTGTTAACATACAAAACACCTTTTGATTGTCTCAAAACTTTTTTTCCTGACACGAGGTTGTTTTCTGATTTACCCGCCAAAGTTTTTGGATGTACTGCCTATGTTCATGTTCCCAGTCAATTTCGTTCAAAACTTGACCCCCGTGCTATAAAATGTGTTTTTTTGGGTTATTCCTCAAACAAAAAGGGGTATAAGTGTTTCGATCCTCAAACCAAGAAATTTCATGTGAGTATGGATGTGTCATTTGTGGAAACAAAATCCTATTTCCCCAACACTTCTCTTCAGGGGGAGACAAGTGGAGTAGAAGACCGTTTTTGGGATATTTCTATCCCGCTCCCCAATGTCATTTATCCTACACAAAAACCACATCTGTCTGATAATGATCACTTAGGAGAACCAAGTTCTATGGTGCCTAGTCAAGAAGATTCTTGTTTAGGGGGAGAAGTACTACAAAATGATTTAAATCCTGAGCTTCAGGTTTATACTAGGAAGCGATTTCATCTGAGGAATAATGACCCGAATGTCCATCCTAATGACCCGAATGTCCACCCGAGTTCTGGCATCGAAATTTTAGGTAATTCTATTCCTTCTATTTCCGACCTTGATGTTCCTATAGCAATTAGGAAAGGTGTCCGAAATTGCATTAAATATCCTATTGCAAATTACCTCTCCTGTCAAAGACTGTCTAAAAACCATAGAGCTTTCACATCTAGGATTTCACACTTGTTTGTTCCAAGGAATATACAGGAAGCATTGGATGATCCGAATTGGAAATTAGCAGTCATGGAGGAGATGAATGCTTTAAGGAGAAGTGGTACTTGGGAGATAGTTGATCTACCCAAAGACAAGAAAACAGTTGGGTGTAAATGGGTCTTTACGATAAAATGTAACGCAGATGGAAGCGTTGAGAGATACAAGGCGAGACTGGTGGCTAAAGGCTTCACTCAAACTTATGGGATCGACTATCAGGAGACGTTTGCTCCTGTTGCTAAAATAAATTCCATCAGAGTACTGTTATCTCTTGCAGTAAATTCAGATTGGCCTCTACATCAACTTGACATTAAAAATGCATTTCTCAATGGTGATCTTGAAGAGGAGGTGTTCATGAGCCTACCGCCGGGATTTGAGCAGAGACTTGGAAGCGACAGAGTATGCAGATTGAACAAGTCATTATACGGACTCAAACAATCACCAAGAGCGTGGTTTGAACGCTTTGGGAAGGCAGTTATCAGTTGTGGCTTCTCGCAGAGTCAAGCAGATCACACAATATTTTATAAACATTCAAAAAACAGTAAAATTACAATTTTGATTGTTTATGTTGATGACATCATTTTAACTGGTAATGATGAAGCAGAGTTAGCAGCCCTCAAAGAGAAACTCGCAAAAGAATTTCACATTAAGGATCTGGGAGCCCTCAAGTATTTCCTCGGAATGGAATTTGCAAGATCCAAGGAAGGTATATTCGTTAATCAGAGAAAATATGTTCTTGATCTTCTTGGAGAAACAGGTATGCTTGGTTGTAAGATGGTGGAGACTTCGATCGAGCCTAACTTGAAGTTACAAGCTGCTAAGGCTGAAGAAGTCAAAGAGAGGGAACAATATCAGCGACTTGTAGGGAAATTGATTTACTTGTCTCATACGCGGCCTGATATTGCCTTTGCAGTTAGCATGGTAAGTCAGTTCATGCACTCACCAGGGGCAGAGCACTTTGAGGCCGTTTATAAGATCTTAAGATATTTGAAAGGAACTCCAGGGAGAGGCTTACTGCTCAAGAAACATGGGCATCTTCAAGTTGAAGTATACACAGATGCAGACTGGGCAGGAAGTGTTACAGACAGGAGATCAACATCCGGATACTGCTCCTTTGTAGGTGGGAACTTAGTTACATGGCGGAGTAAAAAACAGAATGTGGTAGCTAGAAGTAGTGCAGAAGCAGAGTTCAGAGCTGTTGCCCATGGAATCTGTGAAGTAATGTGGATTAAAAGAATTCTTGAAGAATTAAAGCTTTCTCATCCGACACCTATGAAGGTCTATTGTGACAACAAAGCAGCTATATCTATAGCTCATAATCCAGTTCTACATGATCGCACAAAACATATAGAAGTGGATAAACATTTCATCAAGGAGAAAATCAATGCTGGCATAATCTGTATGACCTACCTTTCAACAGGTGAACAATTAGCTGATGTGCTAACGAAGGGACTACACAAGAAACAATTTGATAAGCTGACTAGCAAGCTGGCTATGGAAGATATCTTCAAACCAGCTTGAGGGGGAGTGCTGGAAATTTGTGTTAATGTATATAATATGATAGTGGTGTTGGTGAAGGATAGTGGCATGTATAGAATATGATAGTGGTGTTGGTGGTAGATAGTGGCATGCATATAATATGATAGTGGTGTTGGTGAAGGATAGTGGCATGTATAGAATATGATAGTGGTGTTGGTGGTAGATAGTGACATGTATATAATATGATAGTGGTAGATAGTGGTAATATATAATATGTAAGTGGCATATAATGGGTTATAATGATGTTTGTAATATCTCCTATATAAGGAGTGTCATTTGGTCTTGTAAGATAAGAAGTTTTGAATATACCAGAAATATATTCCTTCTTCCTCATATTTTCGGAGTTCTTCTTCCTCATATTTTCTAAGTGTATTATAAATATTTGATCCTACATGAGGTGGTTTGATTTTTCTAGTTTCAAGTTAGGTTGTCCTTATTTGTACAATCTTGCTCTGTTTTTGTTGTCATAATGATCCCAAAATGGGCTTCTCCTTTCATCGTAAGGGAGAGATCCCATGTATGTCCCTTGTTAAAGCACAAGACAGCAGAAGAATCAGCTTGCGGATATATCCGGTTTTTAGTGTACACAATTAGTGTACATGGCTTGAATTAATCAGGAAGGCTCCTCCTTCATGTCACTGAACAGTATTTAGTTTCCGACAACACTATGCTTCAGCTGGAATTGGATTTTCCTGTTGGAGAAAGTACCTTTTCATCTATTGTTGTCTTTTGTAAAGAAGCTAGAGCACTGAAGTAGAGGCAAAAATTCATCATTAATGATGCTTCAAGGATTGAATCAAATCTTCGTCAGTTCCCCATTTAGGATTTGCACCCCCTCTTCTCTTTCTCTTGGTAAGGGTAACATCTTTTCTTTATTTGAAATGACTTTTTATGTAAAAGGAAAATTTGTATTTCGTTTAAGTGCTTTGCTTGTACTTAGGACCATAAGCCAGTGGAGCCACAACTTGTAGGTCGTTCAAGCATGGCTTGAAAAGTTGATGAGCTTCAAAATGCATTCAAACTCAGCTTATTTACCTTTTGAGCCAATCTCAAATGAGTTTTAATGGAGCCGATTAAGAGCTGATCTTGAAACATTTTGTTTTTAAGGATAGCATCTAACCTTGCTTTACCTAATTGTTTTTTGGTCAGTATACAATTATTTAAGAAGAGTTGCTGTATACAAAAGGATCTATACCATCTATACATCCAGATGCCTAAAAATTGGTTCAAATTTTTGTTGCCTTTGACAGATGGATAAAAAATTGCCTATTATATTTTAACCCTGTTATTAGTATATGATAGATTAGTTTCCAGTCTATGATTCTTATATTGCCTTTAGCATTGTTGTTGATATGGTTTCTCTTAGTTTTTGACATTCTAATTTTTGTTGTCAAAATTTGACTGCTAATGACCTTCTACATGGCTTTTTTTGTAAATAGCTAAGAGGTTGCCTAGAGCTCAGCCTGCTCAGAATCCTGCGGGGATGGTTCTTGTGGACAGACCAACAGAAGGATCCCGATCTGCATCATGCTGTGCCTAATATTTGTCTGTAATCTTCCTCTACCTATCTTTTTCCTCGTTTTCCTTTTTTCATTATTATTATTTTTGATTATCCATCATGCCATAGTTGTCTGATTTTAAAATTAAAGCAACTTTTATTGATACATATCAACAAATATCATTTTCACCGGTAGAATCATATGATATACAAATTTTACACTATATCCCGAAGTACACTCCTAATGAGTATATATATTCTAGAAAAATAAATAAATGAACAAATAAAGAAGTGTTGTTGCGGAACATTTGCCTGCAAGTTTGGGTGCCTGTTCTTTTCTGATTTGGTGCATAATCTCTTAATTTCTTTCTTCATTCAAGAAGTTACTGTTATCTATGCCTGTCTACATAAAGTGCATGGCTTTACGGGTAAATCATCCTGAATCTGAAAGAAGCAATATCATGTGCAAATATCTTGTTTTTTTTTTGTTTTTTGTGTGGTGGTGGGAGGAGGGGAGGAGGTTGCAGTTGAGCATTTCAAGTTGGCAGTCAAGCATGGGTAGTGTAAGATAAGATGCTAAACAGTGTGCTGTACATGACTATAAAGATAGTAGTAGTATGATTAAGCTCATCTCCTCTTGTTTACTTGTGTAAGGGTTGACCAGATAGTCTTAGGTACATTTGAGAATCAAAACACATTGAGACACACAGAGGGGATGACTGGGAGAGAAACATAATAGTCCAACCAAGGGAGAGAGATGCAAGGGAGATCTAGATCTCAAGACCTCACACTAGAGTATGTAATGTGTTTGTGATGTAAGGGGTTGGAACCCTCTATATATAGAAGATGAGCATGTAGTTTAACTGAATATTTGAGAAGGATTCAGTTAGGCCGTTAGGTTTGTCCCTTGGCAGGAAGCAAAGCTTAGTGGCAAGGTCTCTTTTTCTTAGTTGGATTGGCGTAAGGCTGCTTGACTTATGGTCAGGCCTCCATCTCTAGCCTCTGAGCCTAGTGTTCTCTTGAAGTGCTTGTTGTGTGTTTCAAAATATCTATGTCCGACCTCTGGTCCTAGGTTCAAGCGTTGCACTGTGCAACCACTGCATTATTGTAAGACCCATGATATAACTGCCGTAATGATGAGCACACAAGTTCCCTGATTAGACCACCGTGACAATGAGGTTATAAAATGGCCCATACTCTAGATTGTTATTGGGCTGCTTATTGATGAAATCTGGAATTTAATTGTAATTATACGACTTTGCTGTCTTTTACTTCTTTAACCTGTTTGCCAAGGCTGATTTTGGAAAATAAATTTATTTAGAATGCGCAAGTAATCCCAAATTGATTTTCTAGTTTAAAAACTGAAAACAAGTCTTTAATCAAGCAAATTTAATTGAGATTGAGTCAAGGTAGTAGACGGAATATAAATATGCAACCAATCACAAAGAGAGACTGTAATATACGTGGAAAACAAGGATGCTACAAAAACACTAATAAATAAGATCAAATTCAATTCCACAAGATCCAGCCACAGACCCTACCCAAAACACCAAGAGCAGTTTTGTTGCCCATCCTAAAACTCGTACATGCCGATCTTTCCATGTACTTTCCAATCTTCAGTAGCAATGTCAATCCAACACGAACAAGATCTTCAGGCACCAAGTAATGATCATGCACATGCCCTAAATCTATATGAATCCGAAGTTAACCCAAGGAAGCAATCATCACTCTCACTCACAATACATTTAATCTTCACTAGCAACGTCAATCCAACACGAACAAGATCTTTAGGCACCAAGTAATGATCATGCACATGCCCTAAATCTATATGAATCCAAAGTTAACCCAAGGAAGGAATCATCACCCTCACTCACAATATACTTAAATGTAATCATCAATAACTCAACAAGACTTCAAGAATCATGTAAGGTTTCAAGAAGGTATATCATATATGGACTGTATTAAGGGGTGGTTTGGAATGATCTAAATAAGTGCACTTTTTGACTTTTTATGAAATATGAGTTGAGTATGGGTTGGATTTGAAGTGATGTGGTAGAGAGGTGATATGACTTAAATAAGATGATGTGACTTAAATAGGATAGTGACTTTTTGGCTTTTTTAGGGGATGACAAACAAGGCCTAAATCTCTCTCGAAGTTTCTGTTCCAATGATATAGAAGACAAGGCATTTATATATACCAAACCAGACCAAACTAAACGAAACTAAGTCTTGTGTTCCACTGAAGTGGGGACAATGTTAGGATTTTTTGTTTTTTGGTGGGGGGGTGGTTGGTATCGTGCACTGAAACTTAGACAAATAATGTGAATTATATCTTCACATGATACAAAAAATAAACGTGTCCGAAATGGTTAATGTGGAACTTGCATATCATGAAGTTAACATGAATAATTCATTTAATGAGAGGATTAATTACACATCTTAATGTTATTTTCATAATGGGGTGACCTGACACATTTAAATATCTTATGTACTCCCATCCAGTTGAAGAAAAAATATATAAAATAAGATTTTGGTTTAATATAATCTTTTTGTTTTCTATTTGAGATAATATGATCTTTTCATTTACTATTTTAAAGTCAGTCTTGTAAATAAAAATAAATAAATAATAGGGTTTAGTTTTTTGAAATTCGAGAAATAGAATTGAGTTGAAATTAAATATTTTTATGAATACTTTCATCTAGTAAAGAGTAGTTTCATAAAATTTAGCTTGTAGGTAATGTTTCTATATTTTCAATTCAGGGTGGTTATTTTTTGGACATGACAAGTTTACACCACATGAACTCAAAATGACACAACACAAAAAATACATGAGTAAGATTAATGTTGACATTACCCTGACTCAAATATGACCAAAAGTTGCATATGTTTGGATGTTTTATTTTGATTTTGCTTGGAGCATTTATAAAATATTCATGTGATTATGTTACACGGAGGAAAAATGACCATCTATAAATTACAACGATAAAATTTAAAATTGTTGCAAGCCTTTTTTATTTGGATAAGATGTGGATATAGTCGTAGGGATAAAACATGCAAGTAGTTTGATTGGCAAAGTTTAAAAAAGTTATTGGAGGGGTGTTAATCAATTTAAACAAACTTAAACTCTTTGGTCATATACACCATACACATACAAGTTTCTGAAAGGGTGTGGAGGGACCATGGCCCCTCTAGGCCACAATGTGGCTCTGTCACTAGCCTACATCTCTGTTATCAGAATCTTACAATTCACGATTCGTGATTCGATTCACGATTCAATTCACAATTTTTGCAAAATCGATATGCATCTATGGGTGAATCTCTCTTTTATCAGAATCTTATGATTCGCGATTCGATTTGCGATTTGATTCAAATTTTTTAAGAAATCGATACGAATCTATGGGTGAATCTATTTTGGAAGTAAATCTCTAGTGAATCGCACGATTCACGATCGATTCACGATTCAATTCACTTTGTATGATTCATGTAATTTTTTAAATTATTATGTCCGGCATATTTTTGACTATTTTTTTCTCCATATTTTTAGTGAAAATGACATAATACAACTTTTAATAGCGTTAATACCAAAATAACCAACATAATTTGTTGTTATTTTAGTGATCATAAAGTTTTTAATAGAATCCAATCAGATTCAGTCAGACCCAACATATTTTTAACCTTTCTTCTCATTTTTTTTTTCTTTTAAAAAATCATAATATATCTTCTAAAGATGTTTAAGATTAAAGTTACATTATGAATTATCTATTGCTATTTTATTAAATTGAATGTAATTGAATATTACATATGTGAGATCAGTTATACCTTTGAAAATGTTTTAGGCTTTAAAATAAAATATTCTAAATAATTCTTTCTTATTATTTGCTCATTGTTACTTAGAAAAGTACGTATGCTTATTGTCCAAATATCAATATCGTTGTTAATTATTGTTATTTTGAAAATTGATAATTTGTCTATTTGGTTATCATCTTTATTAAGAATGGTTGATAAGAAATATCTAAAAAGAAAAAAAGTAAGATAGTGATCTTACATAGGAATCTTTGTTAACTTCTTACCTATTAAACGATGTGATTATCACTCAAAATAACATTTTCATTGATTTAAGTCTAAATATTTCATATTCATAAGATATATTTAACATCTAAATGTGTAAATATATATTTTTATGTAATTTTAAAAAAGTGACCGAATTTTTACGATTCACGATTTGATTCGCGATTCGGTATAAGGTCATTTCGATTCAGGATACGAATCTCGATTTGACAACTATGGCCTACATGAATGAATCTTTTTTCTTTATTCCGCTCTATTAAGGACTTTTCGCAAAGTTAAATTAAATAAATTCATATATATTTTTTACTGCTGCATCACATGTCATTTTAGGACATTTTCATTTATGTTGATTATATTACTCTTGTTTGTCATTGAATCTATGAGCCTTTGTAAACTATCTTAACATGTTCTATCCCAACTTATTTTTAGTTGATGCTGTTAGAATAGGAATTTGTTAGAATAGGAAATATTAGAATAGGAAATAATAATTATATTCTTATTATCTTATTTATTCCTTTTTGGTTACTCAGAATTATGCCTGTTCCTCAGAATTATCAATATAAAAGAGAATTGAGTCTAACTCATTCCCTAACTCTTTCTCTTCTCTAAACCTACATGGTATCAGAGCCTCAATAGGAGGAACCTAACACCATTCAAACAACAACGTAGCACTACCCATGCCACCCGAAGGCAGCCCTTGGCCATTCGGCCTTCACCCAACTAAGCCGAAGGACAGTTGGCTCTCTCCAGGGCAACCGAAGCAGCCTCTGCCCTCCTCTAGGCCTGTCGGCAGCCCTAGCTCATCCATATAGGTTTGGCGGCACTCTTGGAGTCCTTATAGACCTCGTCTAGTTCACCTCTGCTTCTGTCGGCATTTCTGGAGGCTTCGTTGCACTTGTCTGGTCTACTCCTGGTTCAGTCGCACTCGTTTGGTCCCTTCCTGCTTCCGTCGCACTCGTCTGATCAACCCTTGCCTCAGTCGCACTTGTCTGGTCGTCTTGGTTCACTGGTATGTTGACTGGGGTCTAATACATGGCCTGACCTTGTCGTCTTCCCTATTTCTTTCTTAATACATAAAAATAAAAATAAAAATTATATATAAAAAAATAAAAAATAAAAAATAAAAAAATAAAACAAAACAAAAATGTAAAATAAAAATGCAGTAACCAAAAAAAAAAGAAAAAGAGAGTATCTTTTATGAGTTCTTAATCCTTTATGCTTGCATCGTGGTAGTTGGGTCTTTTCTTCCATTGTTATCTTCCGAGTTTGTGATTGGCATTGTGTTTGAGAGTTAAAAAGTAGAGTATCCATGGCAGATTCCCTTAGTGAATCCACTACTTCTCCAACCACTTAAGAGCGAGAGTTCCATTATACCTTCTACTATGATTGATAACCTCAACCTTAGCCTTAAGATCACCACCTATCTATTCAATGGTCAGAATTATCTCGCCTGGTCGCAAAGTCTGACTATTTTTTTTGAAGAGTAGAGGGAAGATGGGTTATGTTGATGGAAGAATACAGGCACCCAATACCATAGATTCGAGTTATGACCAGTGGGAGATCACCAACTCCCTAATCATAGGTTGGTTGATACATTTTCTCCCAAGCTTTCGAGTTACGTCGCTCCATTGAAAGGTTGGTACAAGATGAGATAACTATTCTTCAGTATTTTACCTTTCCTAACAATGGGTAGAAGCGACTTGATCACCTTTAGGATTACAAACTTGTTTGTCCCATTGATTCTGTTGGTTATCGGAAGTTTGAGGCACAAGAGCGGGTCTTCAAGTTCTTGGAAGGCCTAAATGTGGGGTATGATCCTGTTTGCAGCAGAGTACTTGGCATGGATGTGCTTTCTTCTCTTCAAGAAGCCTTTGCTTTGGTGTAGAATGAGGAAAGTCGCCCCTCTACGATGCTTCCTGCTGCTACTACTGATCACTCAGCCTTGGTTTCTGCACCCTCTCGCGATACTCGTGGTTCTCATCCTTCCTCTGAGAAGGATAATCTTTTCTGTGACTATTGCCGTAGACCACGACACACACGAGAGACTTGTTGGAAGCTACATGGGACCCCCTCTGGTGGCCGAGAAGACCGTCCTGGTACTCGAGAGGATAGGTCTGGTCAGTCTAGAGGCCGCGGCGCCAATGCTCGGGCACATCTTTCAGATACTGTTGAGCCACCATTTTCATCTCCAGTTGTTTCTCTTGCTGCTGATGTCTCGGGGTTATTTGTCCCAGATTTTGAGATTACTCTTCGCCATTTGCTAGACTGTCGAGCCTTTACTTTTGCTACAGGTGCACGTTCTTCTTCCTTTGTCAATTCAGGTAACTTGGTTGCTTCCCCATGTGTATTACTATCTCATACACCTGTATCATGGATTATTGATTCTAGTGCTTCCGATTATATGTTTGGCTCCTCTAATTTATTCTCCGAGTATAACCCCTCCTCAAGTCAGGAAAAAGTGCGTATTGCGGATGGTACTATGGCGTCTATGTCAGGAAAGGTTTAATTAATGCCACACTCTTCCATTCCTTTGTCTTCTGTACTCCATGTTCCCAATTTTAGTGTTAATCTTTTATCTTTGAGCCGTATTACTCGTGATTTAAATTGTAGTGTGACGTTTTTTCCTGATCATTGTTGTTTTCAGGACCTTATCATGAGGAAGAGGATTGGCAGCGGTAGAGAGGAACATAGTCTCTACATTCTGGATCAGACAAACAAGCTGACTCATTCATCTATCCAGTCACCATCCACCAAGGACAACATTTGGCTGTGGTAGGGCCATTTGGGTCTATTTGATGAAAGATAAAACTGAGGTTTTTTCTGTGTTTCAAGACTTCCATAAAATGGTTTGTACTCAATTTGGGGCGGTTGTCAAAATTATACATTGACTCTGGTCTTGCCACTTACTTCGCCACACATGGCATTATTCACCAAACTTCATGCACTAATACCCCTCAACAAAATGGTGTTACCGAACGCAAAAATCGCTATCTCTTTGATGTTGCCCGTTGTCTATCCTTTGAGATGCAGGTTCCTCGATCCTATTGGGGAGAAGCGGTTCTCATTGCTGCTTATTTGATTAATCGTCTTCCTACCCAAGTCCTTCTAAAACAAACACCTCTTCAAGTTTTGTTCGGGTCTCCCTCTTTCGGGTTCTCCATTTCTCCTAAGACCTTTGGCTGTGTTTGCTTTGTCCATAATCATTCTCCCACTCGTGGTAAATTAGATCATAGGTCACTTAATTTTGCCACCCAAAAGGGTTATAAGTGTTATCACCCTCTCACTCGCAAATGGTTTGTTTCTATGGATGTCACGTTCTTTGAGTCTTAGCCTTATTTTCCGACTTCCCCGGTATCCCAGTCATCTCTTCAGGGGGAGCCTTGGTGTGAAGAGATTCCTATGCTGTCTATTTCTCTTCCGCTAAGGGTTGAATAGATAGAGGATAATGAGCCAGCAGTTGTTGAAGACAAGGAAGCAGGCAAAGTTTATATAAGTGACAAGGACAGATAGTAAGTCACTTGGATGCAAGAGCCTACTCTCCTTCCATTACTGCCAACTTCTTCTCTAGATGAGTGTCCAGAGTCAACCTCATCTCCTAGGAGTTCAGGTAATTCTAATTCTAGTACTCCTATTCCTGATGTTTCAGATCTTGATGTTCCCATTGCTAATAGGAAGGGAGTTAGGTTATGTACTTAGCATCCTATTACTAATCATGTCTCTTATTCTAATCTGTCTTCCTTATATAAAGTCTTTCTGTTTAAAGTGTCTTCTGTGAGTCTACTTACCACTTTTCAGGATGCTCTCTCTATTCCTGAATGGAAACATGCCATGATGGAAGAGATGAGAGCTCTCAGCAAGAATAGCACTAGGGAGTTAGTGGAGTTACCCAAAGGAAAACATCCAGTTGGGTGTAAGTGGGTGTACACGGTAAAACACAAAGCTAATGGTTCCATAGAACGGTACAAAGCAAGATTGGTTGCTAAGGACTTCACTCAGACTTATAGGGTAGATTACCAGGAGACAATTGCACCGGTTGCTAAAATGAACTCTGTGAGAATCTTAGGCTCCGTTTGGTAAGACTTTCTAACTATGATTTGAGAATATGAGTTGTATTTTGAGTTTGTGTATTTTGAAATTATGATTTTAGTATAGAAAATTTGTTTGGTTATGATTTTTTAATAGAGTGTTGAATTGAGTTTTGAAATTGAGTGTAAAATTGAGTTTTGAAAGTTTGATTTGACATGTGAAGTAAGAAAATTTGTTTGGTTATCAGTTTTGAAAAGAGTTTTCAAAACTTAATTCAAATTGTTATAACTCATAACAAAACACACTACTTTCACACTATTGAAAATTCTGATCAACACTAATAACCAAACTCTTTTTAAAATTCAATTAAAAAAATTTATTATTAACAGAAAATAACATTAATCAATTTTTTAATTGAAAATGCTACAAAGGAAATAAATTTTTTTTTTCAAAATAAATATTCAAAAAATTTAAATCATAAATATTTAAATAATTTAAATAATCTAAAAAATTTAATAAGTAAAAAATTGAAATAAATATTCAAAAAAATTAAATTGTAAAAATTTAAATAATTTAAATATTCAAAAAATTTAAATGATTTTAAATTTTAATATTTTAAATTTAAAAACAACTCTACACTCAAATCGTAAGTAAACACATAAAACAAAACACAATTAAGAAATTATTTTTAAAACTCATAACCAAGCACATAACTCGAAACTACATACTACTTTCACAACTCTATACTTAAATTGTAACCAAATACATAACAAAAAAATTAAAATATTTAAAAATATTTTTGAGAGGCTTACCAAACGGAGCCTTACTCTCTCTTGCTGCAATTTTTGGACACTTCATCAGTTTGATGTGAAGAATGCTTTCCTTCATGGAAACCTCGCAGAAGAGGTCTATATGGATATTCCTCATGGCTTTGTGGATGCTAAGTCTAAAGGTAAAGTATGCTGGCTCCGAAAGTCGCTTCACGGACTAAAGCAGTCCCCTAGGGCTTGGTTTGAAAGGTTTGCTCAAGCTATGTTTAAATATGGGTTCAAGCAAAGTCAAGCTGATCACACATTGTTTGTGAAACGCTCCTCACATGGTTAGACCACAGCTCTCATTGCTTATGTTAATGATATTGTTAGGTGATGACGTTGAGGAGACCTTTCGATTGAAGGAATATTTAGTCAAGGAGTTTGAAATCAAAGACTTGGGGAGTTTGAAGTATTTCTTGGGTATTGAAATAGTTTGGAGCAAGGATGGCATCTTTATATGTTAGAGAGAGTATGTGCTTGACTTGCTAAAGGAAATTGGACTGCTTGGAGGTAGACCATGTGATACACCTCTAGAACCAGGCTAGAAGCTTAGTGAGGATCAAAAGGGAGAGCCAGTGGACAAGGGGAGATACCAGAGACTAGTGGGCAAGCTCATATACTTATCCCACTCACGTCTAGACATTGCCATTGTTGTGAGCGTGGTAAGCCCGTTTATGCATGCTCCTAAAACTTCACAGGCAGTTATGAGAATCCTGCGATACCTGAAGTTTTCTCTTGGAAAGGGTCTCTACTTCTCAAAACATGGTCATCTCAGTGTAAACATGGCCATCTCAGTGTGGAAGCATTTACTGATGCATATTGGATAGGATCAGTCACTGATAAACGATCAACTTCTGGATACTGCACATTTGTTGGTGGCAACCTAGTCACACGGTGAAGTAAGAAACATAATGTGGTTGCTCGATCTAGTGCTGAGATAGAATTGAGGGCTATGGCTCAGTGGGTATGTGAGTTACTATGGATTAAATTATTGTTGGGAGACTTGGGAATTCATCAGACTGACTCTATGCGACTATACTGTGACAATAAGGCCGTAATCAACATAGCTCATAATCCAGTTCAGCATGATAGAACTAAGTATGTGGAGATTGATAGACACTTCATCAAGGAAAAACTCACTAGTGGCACCATATGTATTCCATTTGTGAAGACTGGGGATCAACTAGCTGATGTTCTCACCAAGGGACTAGGGATCAAATCCTTTCATGGCATTCTCAACAAACTGGGTATGAGAGATATTTTCGCACCAGTTTGAGGGGGAGTGTAGAATAGGAATTTGTTAGAATAGGCAATAATAATTGTATTCTTATTATCTTATTTATTCCTTTTTGGTTACTCAGAATTATGCCTGTAATTCCTTAGAATTATCAATATAAAAGGGAATTGAGTCTAACTCATTCCCTAACTCTTTCTCTTCTTTAAACCTACAGAGGCTACTCAATTTTATGAATATATTCATTTCTAATCTAATCTCAGCTACACTCGTTTTATGAACGTGTTGTTCCTTAATTGCCTAACATTTTGTCCCATAAAGCATCACTTGCCTAATAATTGTTCTATAAACTTTTCTTTTAATTTTGTTGATATTCGTCAATCACATAATATGCTGGACGCACTCTTCCACTTGACCCAACCTATTTTGATTTCATGGATCATATAGGCCTTGTTTGGTTTGTATTTCTCAAAAAAATTTGGGAAAAATTCTCTACAAATAAGTTTTCAAAAGTAATCAAACCAAATAAATTTTCCCAAATTTTTTTTTCAAAACTTGTTTGGTTTACAAATTTTCCAAACAAATCTCTCTCTTATACATATCAAATCAATCACTTTTTCCAAAACTCTCTCTCAAAATAATTTTTTAAAACATCTTTTGAAAAAAAATCAAACCAAATAAATTTTCGTACTTTTTATCTCAAAACATGTTTTTCAAATACAAATCAAACAAGGCCATAATCTCCATCTCACGATCCGTATTTCTTGGTTTTCAATCTTTGTTATTTGTTATAGGAATAAAAATTCTAAGGACAAGAGGAAACCAGAATCAAATCCCGGACTCATTGGAAGCACACATTCTAATGAAGAGATGTTTTTCGGTGGAATGGAAAGCTCTTTGGATTAGAACATTATAATACCTAGTGTAATGTGTGCTTGAATGGTCAATGTGTGTGTTTGAATGAACTGCTCTCAGAAAATTTTCGACGTTCAACACAACATTCCACTCTCATACAAACAAGCACATTCCAACCAGTATGTGCTTGAACAATGAAAGCTTGCGTTCGAACGAGCTGTGTACTTTTCATTAGTCTCGAACTAAGTCTGGAGAACTAAAGTCAAGCTGATTAGTTAATTTAACCTAAAGTTCAAATTTAAATTATTTATTGTTAAGAACCCAACAAAACACAAACCCCCCAACTAGGCTAGCCTAAATTATTTACCTTTTCAGCAAGTTTCTAGAATTCTGCTTTGCTTGAATATTCAAATTTGAATTTCAACTATGGAACTTGTTAATAGGACTTAAACTAATATAGATACAAAGTTAATCTATAGGTGCACTAGCCTGAAATGACCATACATTGCTGTAATCTTGCAACTCTAGGAACTTATATGTCTGGTACGGAATCATGTAATTGATGATTTTCAGCAATTTGGGTTAGGGCTGCCTCTACGGAGTCCATCCTCACATGATGGGTCCACCAATTACATCCTAGGGTTGTGATAAAATGTCTTATGTGCCTGTTCATAAGACAACAATATAGTCCGTACTTATCACATCTCTTACTATGTGGCTGTATTATATCACGGAGGGTCTTTAAATATCATGGTCTCCATCCAGGATTGCCAGAAGCCTTTGTGCAATCAAATTCAATTTTTGTAATTTTTATTTTGAACACATGATTTTTCAATGTCGAGTGATTGTTTAATGCTGTGTTTGGATCTTGGTTTTGTATAGAGATTTGATGGGGTGGGGGAAGAAAGTGAATTTTTTGTTCAATTTCATTCGCTTTTCTCTTCGCTTGTCTTTAAGTACTTGAATCTTAAAAGCCAATTGATAATGTTGTGAGCGCTTATCACCTTCTTATGATGAGATTTGTTTATTTATTTATTTTTTTTCTGGGTTTTAATGTGATGGATATTGCATTTTTTTCTGGGCAGGAAGAATTTGCTATTTACAGTGGAAGTGCAAAAAATCCCCATGGTGAATACCACTGTTGAAACCTTGTAAATGTTTAGTTGTGTGTGATTGAATTGTGGGGATTAATATAGAGAAGAAATTGTAATAATTCCATTCTCATCCATGTATTATTACATGTATTTTCAACTCTACTTCAAGAAATGTCTCCACATTTGTTCTCTCTCTCTCTCTCAACACACATTGGTTATCGCTCTCTCTCCCAACCACCACGCCCTCAACCTACTCTTTCACCCTCGCGAAAAAAAATTCAATACGTTAAACAGATGGGTAGAAAATGAATTTTATTCAGTAATTGATACACTTGATAATGTTAATTTGCTTTTATAATAATAAATTCAAAATAGTTCACCAAAATGTATCATTACTAGTTCTTATATCTCTTGGTTAGTACCAAAATGTATCATTACTAGTCTCATGTCTCTTGGTGAGTACGACATTGATAATCATGATTTTGAATAAAAAAGGAAAAGACAAAGAAGTCAAAAGCCAAGAATTTGTAAGGGGTCCAACCTCAATTGATTTCAATTTTTTGATGATCTTTGCTCAAAATCTTCTTGATATCTTCAAATAAAAATCTTCTATGATTTTTTATTTGCAACATCATCCAAGTGGAACATGGGGGGGGGCGCTCTTTAAGACCCCCTCAACCCATCAACCCATGTTGCTTTGAATTAGTTATCATTTGCTAGTTGTTTTTTGAATTTATGTTTTAGTTCTTTGACACAATGAGAGAGAGTTAAAATTTTGAAACTCTAAAGAGAAATCTAATGACGTGGTAAGAGAGAAAAAAAAAAGCAAAAATATAGGTAAACACAATACATCACATGTGAGTCACACTCTCTGCCATATCATTAGAACTCTCTTTAAAGTTTTAAAATTAGAACTCAATTTTTATTACAAAATTTTGAACTCTATTATAGTCTTTTAGACGTGTTTACACAATAGAAATGTAGAGAGAATTCCAAAAAGGAATAATAAAAAAAAACCCTTAGACTTCAAAAAGAAATAATAATAAAAATTAATTATAAATATTGGTTAAGCGATGAAATAGGGCATTAGGCAAATAAATATCTTAAAAATGTAAAGGAACATAAATTTAGAATTCTAAGGGTCTATGATTATTATTAATTCATGAGACTCACATTCTAGTGTTTTATTGCAATTTTTATTATCTAGGTTAGATTTTGATGGACATTTGATCAAACAAAATTGATAAAATATTAATCTTACAAATAATGACGCAAAAATAAATATGTAATTGAGATTATATGTTTTAATAGCCATTGCAAAACAAAAGTGGATAAGAGGGGATTATGTATCCCTCTCCCCCCTTATCCAGTTGGATAACCAATCTTATATTAATTTCATGAATTATTTACTATTAATTATTTTAATTAAACATAACCTAGGATTATAAAAGTATGGGAGGATTGGAAATATTAGAAAAGTATGAAATCAAAATCTGAAGTCAATACAAGAATTTGAAAATGAATCAACATAGTGTGGAATCGTATTCAAAGAAAGAAATCTCCTTGGAAGAGAGTAAAGATGAAATAGCAATTAAAATTTTCCAAATGCAAATGAATCAAACAAAAGAATATAACATTCTGTTTAATTCTAATTTAACTTCTGTAAAATCACAATTATAGTAGTTAATATACACATTAGATGTCATAATTGTGATGTAGATTACCATGAATTGAGATCAAAAATGGAAATTAGTAATGTTACACCATTATTACCCGATCATGAAAAGATGTTAAAAATCAACTCCAAAAAAATAATCAGTTAAACTTAAAAATATGAATAAGTCTGAGAATACAAATGTTTGTGCCGAAACCGTCCAAATTAAAAAATTATGAACAACATGATGCAGATGAAAAAATAAAATTTATGTTATTTTTAAGAAGAAATTGAAAGAGTAGGATTTCGATGAATGAAATCAACATTATGGGAAGTAAAATTTTGCTTAAATAAAAAGGATTAACTATATAATTTATTTATTTATTTATTTATTTATATTTGTCAATCCAAGATCCAACTAGGATTCCAAGATTAGATTAGTAACAACTTTTTTCCAACTTTGGAATAGGACAAGACCTATGAAAGATGGATAGTGGTATTGCCCAGGATGCACCTGTTGAAATTGGGGCCCTTTGATTTTTGTTTTCCCATTCTGCAATCAATTTTCCTTTAGAAAATTTAATATCTTTTCCCAATTGGCCCACAAATTCTGGTTCACAAAAATCCACCAATATGTTGCAAAGATTAGACCTCAAAAATAACACAAAAGAAATTAATCATTAAAATTTGTCAAGAATTTTATCTAATAATGTATGATTTACATTTAATTATTATATAGTAAGATTTATACTTAAAATAAATTTTAGCCACGCATTATTGTTTATAAACATTTTTTAATAAATCATTAAACATCAAGTCTTGTACTCACATATATAATAGTATAGATAAATAAATTTTCTGAATTTGTGGCATTATTACAAAAACAAAATGCTGTCTACTGTTTACTTTGATGAGAATCACTTGCCACCACAAAATCAACTAACATAAAGGTGGGATAGAGACATTGTGAAAATTCCATGTAGCATTCTATACAATTATCGAAGTTCCATTTTGTTTTTTTACTCCTCACGGGCTTGATTTTAGAGTAATTGTAGAGAGCAGTATTGTGTACCAGCAATTTCTTCTTACTATGATGCTCGTTACGAGATTCGAACCCATTATAACTTAGTTATGATACTATTGTCGGACCCAATTTCACCGTCTCTCCTAAAACTAACCGGTGTTAGAGAGGATTTTACTTATGTCTTTTACAATATTAGATATCATGTCTACAAACATGTTTTTAGAAACGTACAATAATTAACAAAAGTTATTTTTCTCTATTTTCTTTTTATGAATCTATACATTTCAATAATCGCCACTTTTACTTCTCTATAAGGGAGACATTTGTATCATTTTTATTGTTGAGAGAGATCAAAATGTACAAATTTATAGATGAAGGTGGATAAGGTAATATACATTAATTATTAAGGAAGTCTTGATATAATTAACTCATTTATTTATTTACTTGTCATGTTAAGCTACGTAAATAATGTCTCGTTCTTCTTTTATTTAAATAGATGGAGTTGGTTGTTTTAAACGAACCATCTCACATTTTAATCAATCGAAGAGGAGGATGTGGTTCATTCACATGTTTGATCAAAACAAAATTTCAATTATTTTTCAATAATTTGAATCATACTAATAAATAACATTTCTTTATGAAAAATGTGTACCTTGCATACAGTGAAAAGACTTCTTTGTAGTAAATTGTATACGTATACATTGTTATGAGGAACAATCTTTTCAATTTTAAATGAGGGGAATTACAAAGTGTAAGTTTTTAAAGTCTTTCATATATATTTTTTAATATAAATTTATAATTATTTTGTAAAAATATCACTGAATTATTATTATTATTATTATTATTATTATTATTATTTATTTATTTTTCCTATAGATTATGAAGTCATTGGGCTTGTTTGGTTTTCTCAGAAAAAAATTTCAGAAATTTTTTTGGAAAAAAATGAAAACTAATTTGATAAAAATAAATATCAAAAACAATTTTTTTTAAAAAAAAATTATTTCTGGCCTCCCAAAAAATAAAATTATATAAAAATGATATGTGTTATTTATTAATTTATTATTTTTTTTACCAAATTAATTTTTAATTTTTTTAAAAAAATTTCTGAAAATCAAACTAAACATTGATTTTATAAAAGCAATCTCACCTAATTTTTGCAATAGAGTGTTCTGTAAGACAAATAATTTCTACAGCACTATAATGACTATTTGAGATATTGGGGCATTTTATAATGGGGGTAAGCTCATGCTCATGCTCTGTTTTAAGGGGGGGGGGGGGGGGGGGGGTCTTATATATTTCATGAATTGAAGTGATAATTTATCTGGGCCAATATTATCATCATCAAGACTGGCCCTGAGTTAAGCAAGCTCTAACATGAAGTCCTTCATATGTTTATAAAAAATAATAATAATAATAAAGTTTGCTTCCATATGTAATTACCAATATTTATTTGCACAAGTAAGACTGTAACAATTAATACTGAATAAAAATTGAACAAATTTTAGCAAAGTATCACTTAAAACATTATTTTACTCACATTTTTAGTAGTAAAATTACTAATCAAACTTACATAATCTAAGATTGAACCCTTTTTTATTTGAGGCTTAATAGATAAACAAAATTTCATTTATTTATTTTTGAAGGGGCCTTATTTTTGGGGAAGACTTAAATTTTAGCTAAAACCTCCATGCTGAGGGCCACCCGATCATTGTCTTGGCTTGGAGTGAACTGACGAGATTAGCCAGTTGAGTAAGAGTCACTACATCTCACTGGCTGATCAGAAATTCGGCTATTCCCATCCACATAGAACCATTTTTAGGTTCGTTGTAGATTTGTTTTGTTTTATATAATTTTAAAGATATTTGTAATTTGTTTCATACAATATTACAACAATGGATGTTTGAAAAAATTGTCTGGTTGGGGGGTGAGTGGGCAATGAATGGTTCCCTCCACGTAACCCTCCCATAGTTTGGTCACAGTCTACATTCACTAAAATGGGTGTTTGAGAAGTTGGTCATATAAGCTGGTGTGAGATGTCTCTTTTAGCATCTGGGTTGGTCATATCCTCTTTTCATTTTATTTATTATTATTTTTTACTTTTGAATAGATAATTGGTGCATTCAGCTCTTTTCATGAACCACCTATACCTGTCACGTCTTGTTTTGTTTTTGTTTTTGTTTTTGTTTTAGGTTGGAAGATTTGAAAAACGAAAAGGAAAAGAAAAAGGCAGGTAAAATGTGAATAAAATATACTCATATTTTACTTAATTTTACACACTTTTTCCTCTTTTTTTTTTTTCCAAATCATTTTTCAAATCTCTCAAATAAACATAGGCTCAAAATGTATATAGATGATATTAAAAGGAACTCACACCCGAGCCCAGGTGTGAGTCTTTTTGATTCCTTTGCCGGATAGTGCGATACACATGTCGTGTTTCTGGTGATTTACGTAGTTATAAGTAATCATTCTTATAGAATGATAGACATAAAGCAGAGGCGGGAAAGTTGCTATAGGATTCAAATATTTTATTAAAACTTTTCACTTCTTTTATGACTTCTCATGTGACATGCTGGCTTTCATTATTTTTAAATATGATGAATTTCATTCGTTTGTTGTATGAATACATATGAGTTCAAAAGGTGGAGTATATATGTTGATAAATAACATTTAAAAAGAAAAAAACTACTTCTTCTTTCATTTAGTAAGATGGATGAGTTATGAGTTAGGTAACCAATTGCGTAAGCTCAGTTGGTCACCATCGTATACTTCTATGTAGCAGATCAAAATACATAGCTCAAATCTTTTAGTCTCATAGAACATGCAGAAGCTAAGCTGATGACCACTTGGTATTTATCTATTGGATAACTTATAAATGGAAACGAGATATTTAAGGAAAGTACATTATAGGGCGGACCATTTGTTATTTTCTCAAAATCCTAAACTTTCATTGTCTTCTCTACCTCAAGTTTTTTCTGACTTAAATAGAGAGGCCTTGTAAGAAAGGCCGCTTAGTGTTTTCAAAGAATTTTTTGCAGGAGATGACGAGGAAGAAGGTCCAAGCCACCTTCATATAGCCTAGCCCTTATCATCGAGTTTAGACTATAAGTCACATCTATTTATTGATATAATCAACAATCAGTACTCAATTTAAATAAAATTTTTTTATTTATTTATTTATAAATTTTATTGAATTCAGCTAGCCAAGCCTAACTCAACTTTTTTGAGATAAACTTTGAGCTTGGAGTTAAACAAACCAATTCAGCCGAGAGGTCCAACTTGAACAAATTCTTGCTAAATTTAAACAGATCCCTAACCTAATTGGATGCGCTTGAATTGAAACCCTAAATGCAACCTGAGAGCATCTGCGATTGATTGGCTGTTTGATGTTTTTAGCCCCAGTTTGATAAATATTTTGGGCTAAATAATCACATATGAACAAAAAAAAATCAAAAAAGTTAAAAAGCCAACAAAAAAGTTTGTCTTTCCAAAGCCAAAAAGTTAAAAAAGCCAAATAAGAAAATCAAGCAAACAAAAAAATCTCGGACTAAAAAAGTTTAAAAGTCAAAGTCATGCCAAATGAACCCAGTTAAATTGACTTGACTATTTTGTAAAACTCTACTTAAAGAGTTTCATTAGAGATTACTTCTGAAAAAAATGATGAAAAAGAGCTAGTTAAAAATTTTGTGTCAAGTTTAGCTTGAAGTTTAACAAAATCATTTTTTCCACATTAATAAATCAAATCATGATCCCAAAACACTTCAAAGTCATTAAGGTGTAGCTCAATAGTCTTGTAGCCATACCTTAAGGTGTGGTGAGTGAGAGGTCAGGATTCGAACTAATGGAGTATCGACGAACTCTTCAGTTATAATTTTAATTATACTAATATATCAACGCTATATTTGACCCAAAAAGACAAAAAGATCCCAAAATACTTCTTGTGAATAGATTCAATAGCCAAAAATTGATATGAAAATTGATGGTGTCACAGCGAGGGTTTGGCTTCTTTCAAGTTGGCTATCTCAACTTAAGAGAGCCTTTAAGCTTGGTAGTCTCATTTTGGGACAATTTCGGTGATTCAAACCGTTCATTTTTTAGGACTTGTTAAGTAGAATATTCATGTAAAAAATCAGGAAGATCGGATATCGATAGCTATATGCTTTAATCAAATTTGTATTACAAAAAATGGATGGCTATTCTTGAAGTTATATTTGTTGTCTGTTATTTTAAAATAAATATGATTCACACGTATAACTACCAATGTCTAATCATTTTGATTTTTTGCATGAATATTCTATTTAACCAATTTTAAAATGTGAACAGTTCAAATCACTGAAATCAATCTACAAATAGACCTACTAAATTCAAACGCTCTCTCAAATTAAAACGCTTTTAATGTTTGGTTGCCACGTTTCAAATTATGTGCTAGTGGTGGCGGTGATACTAGGGTGTCATCGATAAGATTTCAATCTAAAACTTCTATCCAAAAATAGTTTTCACAATGCAAAAGGGAAAATTGTTTTTGCCTAAATAAACTTAATATTTTCATTAATCACAATTTTTTTTTTTTTTGTATTGACGTTTTATTTTTTTAGTATACCAAGTTCTAAAAATTATTCGTCCTCCAGACAAACTGACCATTACCAATCTTTAACAGTTGATATGCGTTGCTGTCTTTGAACAGAAATAGCCTCACAGTTGAGATGCGTTGCTGTCTCTAGCCTAAGAAATAAAGTAAGGGAAATTTGTACATAAGTTTTAATTTATAAATTTATATTTCATTAAGTTTTAATTGAGATTTTTTAAATTTTCAAGTCCCATTAAATTTTTAATAGTTACTATTATCCTTTAAAAAATTATTGTTCATTATTTATGATTATCTATGATGAATATGATGATTTGACATTTATTTTGATTTTTAAAACTTTAAAATATCAACTTTCAAATTGAAAAAAACAAAAAAAAATTTATGAAAAAAAAAATTAATGTGTTTTTTTGAAAAAATTGAAAAAATTAAATTATTTTTTGTGCAAAACTGAAAATTGTGTCTATAAAGGAACATGATGTTGGAACATTAATGCGAAAAACTGGAAAAAAAAAAAAAGCTGTAAAAATGAAAAAACTGATAATATTCTCAATTTTAAAATTAGAAAAAATTGATAATCGATTTTATTGGATAGTTGAATCAAACCAATAAATAGGACAAAAACGTTTAATCTCATGCTATGTTTTTTTTCATCAGTTCGTAAAACAATTATATGAAATATTACTATGTAAAATTGATAATGTTCTTAGTTTTAAAAATTGAAAAAAATTGATAATATTCTCAATTTTACTAAATAGAACTTATTGATTCAAAAACTCTTAAATATGACCTGAACTACCATAATCTTTGTAAATATGATTTTTAAGTAATTAACTCTAAATTAAATAAACTATTAATAAATCCAAGCGATTTTTTCTTAAATTCGAGCAGTGTTTTTGTAGGCTTTTACTCCCATTTAATTGGAGAATCGAGTTGATTATAGAAACATGAGTTTAATTTGTTGATTATTAGTAAATATGGAAAAATATGTATTTAGAATTGACTTTTATAGTGTGGTTTTTGTTGATTTTTTTTTTTTGTTGTTTTTAATAAATTTTTAATTTTTTTATTTATAAATCTTATACTTTTTAGTTCTATTATATTCAATTAGATGGATCAGAAAGTAAGTAAAAAAAAAGGGGGTAAATTACATTGATATCTTCTAAGATTTGGTCTAATTATATTTCACCCGTTGACATTTTGAAAATTACATTCTCACTCTTGTGATTAATAGTCTCATTTTACAAACCTCCGCTTATATAAAAAGACAACAACTCTTAATAAAAAAATAGAAGAAATCACATTAAAAAAAAAAGTAACGCAAAGGAAAGGGAAAAAAAAAGAAACGAAAAAAAAAAAGAGGAAGTAAAACAAAGAAAGGAAAGAGAGAGTGTATGAGTTTAATATCTTCATTCCGTCTAAATAATTACAATGACAGGGGAGTTAGTGTAATATCTCAAACGTTAGAAGATGATATGTATTAAATCTAAACCTTAAAGAGTGTAAGTGTAATTTACAAAAAAAAAAAAAAAAAAAAAAAAGGAAGAAAAGTCCACTAAAATTTTTTAAGAAAATAAAAACTTTTTTGGATTTTTGTTTGTCTTTCGTGAACTTATTTAAATATTATTTAGTGTTTTTAAAAAAGACTTTTTAGATCCATCTACATTATATTATAAGGACCTAAAAAATAAAAATTCTAATTAAGTGATCACTATTTTATATCACATCTTATATGAATACTTATAATTGTTTCATTTATTTACAAATAATTATTACTCAGTTGATAACAATTAGTATTATGTGAGTTAAATTTTTGACCTTTTTACTTTTTGACTATTTAAATTTAGGATTAAAAAGTCTTGTTTTGGATGAATTTTTTGATTTTTTAACTTTTGTGAAAGAAAAAAATGAAATAATTATAATTTAGATGTGATATTTTATTTTATATATTTTTTGGTCTATCTTATCTTTTTGTAGCTATTTAGCCCAAACCCTTTATGCCAACAAAGCCTTATTCACATTTCTCTCGTTTCTTTTTCTATCAGCTTCTATATTTCTTTTTGTGTGTATCTTAATATAATTTTATTTCTATATTTTATGATAGCTTATGACTATTTTTTAAACCATGATGATCATCATACATAAAATTAAATTAATAACAATAAAGATAATAATTAATTAATTTGAGCTTATATTTAAATATCTTATCATCAAATAAAAATTAAATTAAATTGAATTGTAATTTTTATTAATATTTCAATTCAATAATGACTCTTACGAGTCAAACTCTTGTAAATTACTGAACATTTTTCGATGAATTTAAAACTATGTTTTGTTTCGTATATTCTTTAATATAACAATATTTAACTTTTATAGTACCTATTTTCGGCATCGAAATGTGGGATATAAGCTAGGGGTACAACTCGAGTGGGTTCGGTCAGGTTGGGAGGTTGTTCAAGCTCAGCCCAAGTTGTGCTGAGGCTTACACAGGCCCGAATTGTAACCCGAGGTTGCCTATCCAAGTCCGACACCGAGTTAAACCCAAATTGCCTGAATTGTAAATGAATTTTAGTTTTTTTTTTTTTCAACTACATTATTAAATTATTAAAATTTGACTCTATTTATATTTTTTTTATATAGAAAATTATTAATACCACCAAAACAAATAATTTATATAATGTAAGAGAGATGCTGCTACAGTAATCCTTACAATTTGTGAGTGAAAATAATAAAAAAAAAAAATAAGATTTTATGTTATTCGTATATATATATGTATATATGTATTTTATTATTCGTAAGAGAGATTTTATCTTATTCTTTTTTTATTATTCTAATTTTTTTGCGTTGTGTTGTGTTTGCTTGAAAAATAATTTTTTTGCGATGTGTTATTATTCTAATTTTTCAAGCAAACACAACGCAAAAAAACCATACCTGTAAACCACAGAGGAAAGCAAAAGTGCTTGAATTAATGTTATTGATTATAATCGTTCTCTTCTTGACAACCCAAAAAAACAAATAGAAAGGATTGATAATCCTTCACTTAACACATATATAATAAGTTATGTACATAATAACTTATTATAAAGATCATCATATCCTCAATATTACAATAATTAATAATAAGTATATAAACTTCAAAGCCGAGACATAGCCAGAATTTGTTCATGAGGTTGATCTCTGTACGGGCCACCCGGTTGTTCTCTCTTAACATGGCCCGATTTCTTGGTGGGTTGATCTGTTACGACAAATGACTTTGCCAATTCCCTCAATTCGAATTTTTGAATTTTTCCAGTCCCAGTCTTGGGTAGCTGATTCATGATCATGACTTTCTTGGGCATCATGAATCCGGCGAGGTTTTTCCGGCAATGCGCCAAGACATCGGCCTCGGTGGAGGAGGAGTCCTTTTGAAGGGTGACAAAGGCGCAGGGGCTCTCCCCCCACTTGGGATGCGGCATTGCCACCACTGCAGCCTCGAGCACGCAGGGATGGCGGTAAAGCACGGATTCCAATTCTACGCTGCTGATGTTTTCGCCTCCTGAGATGATGACGTCCTTGGAACGGTCCTTGATTTCGAGGTAGCCGTCCGGGTGGATAACCCCGACGTCGCCGGTGACGAACCATCCCTTGTGGAAGGCCTTGGAGGTTGCGATTTGGTCCTTGAAGTAGCCTTTCATGATTCCACTCCCCCGGAGGACGATTTCGCCCATGGTTTTGCCGTCGCGTGGCATGCTCTGCATCGTCTTCAGGTCTTTGACGTCCACATCTTCAAGAGTCAGGACGCTAACCCCCTGTCGCGCTTTCAGTTTTGACTGAGCCTGCCGCGGCAGGCTATTCCACTTGGCCTGCCACTCGCACACCAGGGCAGGCCCTGTGGCCTCTGTCAGACCATACGCATGGACAACGTGGAACCCCAGGGCCTCCATTTTCTCCAGTAGTGCAGCCGGCGGCGGTGCCCCTCCCGTCAGGATCTGGACTGGGGTGCTGATTTTGCGGCGCTCCTGTGGCTTGGCCTCCAGGAGGATGTTGAACACTATTGGCGCGCAACACATGTGGGTCACGTTGTGGACTGCTATGTTGTTATACATCTCGTGGGCCGTCGTGTTGCGTATGCACACGTTGGTCCCACCTCTTGCGGCTACTCCCCACGTGAACGTCCAACCGTTGCAGTGGAACATGGGGAGCGACCATAGATAAACGGGCTCACTCCCCATTTCCCATCCCAGAATCAGGCTAAGAGTGCTTAGGTAAGCACCTCTGTGGCTGTAAACAACTCCCTTGGGGGCCGAGGTTGTCCCGGACGTGTAGTTCAGGGCTATCGGGTCCCATTCATCCTCGATCTCGTCTGGAACGAACCTCGGATTCCCGTTCTGGACTAGCTGTTCATATTCAAGCTCACCTAGACGGACACCGGTGGGTGAGTCAACGTCGTCGATGACAATGACCAGTGGCATGGATAATTCGGCTGCAACCGCACAAGTCTGCAAGTCGGCCATCAGTAGCCGGAGGGCGTCACGGGCCAAGGGGACATACTCGTAGTCCACGAAGAAGACCTTGGCTTCGGAGTGCTTGAGAATGGTGGCTATGTTTTTAGCATCTAGCCTGGTGTTGATGGTGTTGAGCACTGCACCAGCCATGGGCACTGCAAAATGCATCTCATACATTGCTGGAGTGTTTGGAGCCAGCACTGACACCTGTATGGTACAAACCAACCATATCACTAACTTGCCCACTAGAGAGGAAGGATCCTCTACAATTTTTTTTTTTTTAAATTTTCTAGAGTGGTGCATTGTGTGGTTGAGATTTAATGACAAATCACATCAATTTTTTAACATTAAATCTCAACCACATAATACATCACTTTAGAAAATTTTAGGAAAAAAACACTCTAGAGGATCCTCATAGCCCACTAGAACCCCCCAAAAAAAAAACAAAAAAACAAAACGTGATTTACCAACAAAAGGGGTATTTTTAAAATTATGTGGTACAATAATATAATATTTTGATTTGAAATAAAAACAGGGTACATCATCTCATATATATCACGATGAGTGTTTGAAAATGAGAAATGGTATAGCTTATCATTTTTTATTTCTTATTTTTATCATCATTATGTATCATAGATTACAAAAATCTTCGTCGTGAATTTTTTTTATTCGAAAATAATTGTTAAAAAAGAACAACAAATACAAATAATTTGAAGCAAACGGGATATGGAAATAAGACATACAACATTGTTCTTGAAAATGTTGAGGGAGCGGAGAGAGGAGGCAATGCGAAGGCAACGGTCATAGGTTTGGCGCCACGTGAACCGGGTTCCGGCGTATATTATGGAGGTCCGGTTGGCATAAACCGCCGAGGCTCTCCTCAAGAAAGTGAGAGGAGTGAGTGGCACATAATTTGCTTCACATTTTGGTAGTCTCTCCATTGTAGTTTGATCTTTTTTTTTGGCTGGGTTGCTCTAAGAGTTTGCTAATATTTGTTAGAGAGAGAGAGAGAGATGGGTGGAGGAGTGTATGATTGACGTGAAGGACATGGAGAGAGGAGATATATATAGAGAGAGAGGAAGCTTGGTGGTGCTTATAGCCCGTAGGGTGATGGCCATGGGAATGGGGCCAATGCCACGTTATATTTAAATATATTTTAAACTATAAAAATTACACCAAGGATCTTCTAGAGTGTTTTTTTTCTAAAGTTTCCTAAAGTGATGTATTGTGTGGTTGAGATTGAGCAAGGATCCTCTAGAGTGATTTTTTCCTAAAGTTTCCTAGAGTGTTACATTGTGTGGTTGAGATTTACTGACAAGTCACATCAATTTTTCTGATGTGACTTGTCAGTAAATCTCAACCACACAATGTAGTACTCTAGGAAACTTTAGGAAAATTTCACTCTAGAGGATCCTTGGTGGTTGAGATTTAATGCTGAAAAATTGATGTGACTTGTCATTAAATCTCAACCACACAATGCACCACTCTAGGAAACTTTAGGGAAAAAAAACTCTAATCATATGTATAAATATATAATTTTTTTAAGAAAAATAATATATAAGTTTATTTTTTTAAATTCAGTAATATGTTAAAAAAATAATTGGTTAATAATTAAAAATATTTAATTATCAACCAATCATGTTCTTAACATATCATTTTAATTATCAACCAATTATTTTTTTAACATATCATTAAATTTAGAAAGTAAGTCTAAGGGTTCGTTTGGAAATTATGTTGACTTTTTAGCTTTTTTAGCTATTTTAACCTAGAGTTAAAAAGTCTCGTTTGTGAAGGACTTTTGAATTTTTTATAAGAGAAAAAATGTAATGATTATGGGTTAGATGTGATATTTTGTCTTAATAAGCAAAAATCTATTTTATTTTTTGTGACTAAAATAACTAAAAAAAACCCTAAATTTGACTTCTCAAACGAAACTTAATTTTTGAATCTAAATAGCAATTCCCTTTTCTTAAAGAGTAATAATATATAGATAGAAAATGTATATAAAATGTGGTGTTTATTAACAAAAGACCATTGTTATATCATTATTGTAGATAATGTCAGTGCAAAAATTATCAAAAAATAGCATTTTGTATTTCAAAGCCAGATCCTATCAACAGTTTTTCTTTTTCTTTTTTCAAAACCTTATATATTTATATATATTATGTATTTTATTTTATATTTAATTTTTGTGTCCATAATCCAACTGCATTATTTTAGTGGGAAGGAGAGGAAAAGTTGGGTGGAAGTTAGTAGGGAAGTTGCATTGATATTTACACACCTATGGCTTTAATTTTGGAGTTTGAATAAGGCTTTTTGACTGGAAAATTAAAGTCCGAAACAAGTGTGTGGGTTTTCACACTATGGGCTGCTTTGACTTCACCCACTAACATTTTATAATCTCCACCTCTACTTTTGTTTTTGTGAAACCATTGCAAAACAAAATTTGGGTAGTTATACTAATATTCAGAGTATCTCCGCCTATTCTTTTTTGAATTTATTTCGAACAAACATTGGGTGGTTATATGCGTATGCATTAAGGTCATCTTTGATTAGGTAAATTAGAGTATGAGATTGAGATTATTAATTCGTGAGTTCAATTATCTTATATTTGTTTTAACATTTTGGTTTAGGATTATTAATCTAATGGATAATTAATCCAACAAATTTGTAGGATTATTAGTAATGGGGTAAGGGTGAGATTATTAATCTAATGAATAATTTATCCTATTAATCCAATTGGATAGTGAATACTACACTAATTTGATAGAATTATTAATACCTCACTATTAGTGTTGTGAATCAAACATGACCTAAGAGTGTATTTGTTTTGAAAAATTATTCTATAAGATTGGACTATTAGTTCATCTAGATTAATAGTTTATTGTTTGGTTCAATTTTTTAGCTTCGGATTAACAGTCCCTTCGGACTATTAGTCCCTCATAAGAGGGGATTATTATATTCTAGGGAGAGGGGTGTGATTATTTCTATGGAATTGGTATCCCATGAGACTAATGTGTGAAACGTCTATTTTACCATCATGCTATTACTTAATAAACAATTAGAAAATGGTAAAATAGTCTTTTGAACATTTATAAATTATTTTTTTAGTGTTGTTAATTTAAAATTATATATTAAATTAAAAAATATAAATAATAAATTTAATTTAATTAAAAATAATAAATTAAAAATTATGGCTTTATAATTTTTTTAGTGTTGTTAAAAAATTAAATTTATATATTAAATATAATTATTTTTTTAGTGTTGTTAATTTAAAATTATGTATTAAATAAAAATAAAAATTATAAATTTAATTAAATTAAAAATAATAAATTAAAAATTATGGCCTTATAAATTAATTTTTTTTAGTGTTGTTAAAAATTTAAATTTATATATTAAATGAAATTATTTTTTAAGTGTTGTTAATTTAAAATTATATATTAAATAAAAAATTTTAATTATAAATTTAATTTAATTGAAAATAATAAATTAAAAATTATGGCCTTATAAATTACTAAAATTTTTTAGTGATGTTAAATTATAAATTGTAAATTATAGATTACAAATTTAAAATTATATATTACAAGGGTAAAATAGTCGTTCGAATATTTATCATTATTCAGTCCATCCAACCAAACATTAGATTCATTAAAAATAGTCCAATCCAACATAGGACACAAATCTAGTCCAACTAAATAGATTGGAGACAATGTATCTCAGAACTAATAGTCCAATAGATTACAATTCTCTCTCATCCAATCCATCCAAACAAGCACTCTCTGACTATTCTATAACCTTTCATTCAAAACGAATCAAAAACTAACCAGGCAAGCTTGCCCTTGGTTTTGAAATATTCATGAAAATATTTTTTGAGAAAAAAAAATAGAAATAACTTCTTTTTTTTTTTTTTTGATTAATTGTTCAATTTATAAGAAAATTTACGTACAAAAATTATTTAAATCTTCCCTGTATTACTAGTACATTTCACGGAAAGGATTCAAGAAAAGTTTCTTTAAAAGAAATTGTTATAATAAAAGACCCACATTTTTTTGGGGGAGGCAAAGAAAAACAATTTGAATTTTCTTTTCCTTTCCCTTTCCCATGAATTTAACCCAACTTATTTGTCCCGGATAAAATACAAACTTACATATAGACAGCTTTTGAAGTCTAACATTGTATTATGATACAAGGTTTTTTTTTTTTTTTTTTCCCAATACCAGTCTCACAATTATGATGTTTCAAACTTTTCACCACATTATACAACAATAGGGATGACAAAAAATCTGATTGCATTTGTTTCAAACTGATTTTAATATAAATAGTTTAAGAGAGCATTAATTAAGTAGGGTAAAGTATAGTGGTAGATATGTCAAAACTATTAAATTTATAGTAAAACCTGAAATTGCGTCACTAAAATAATAATGAAGTTTAAACGGAAGAATTCGGTCATGAAATCCGAAAAATCCAATCCATTTTCAAGTACATTAGAGATAGGATGACAGAGATTTTAAAACATAGAATTCCTAACCATGCACAAGATCCACAATTCTTAAAATTTTTGTCTTGATGTCCCAATACATTCCCAAATTCTTATATTTTAAAATTCTCATCACAGCATGTAACTAGAGTACATTAGAGATAGGAAAATAAGATTTTTGGGACGAGTTTAAAAGTAATTTTTTGGCTTTTAATTTTTTTTAAGTCACATCATCTTTCTATTTTTTTTACATATTTTTTCAAAAAAATAAAAAACGCTAAAAATTAACTTTTAATCTACTTCCTAAAACAACCCAACTTCAAACCCACCACAAAAAAGAACAAGAAAACAGAAAATGCACTGTAATTATATTATCTAACTTTTCCATTTTAAAAGCTAACTTTTCCATTCTAAAAGATACCGCCTTTTTTTTTGGTTTGCTATTATTACGTTTCTTTTGGGGGCAAATTAGAAGTGATGTAATCTGGCTATAGTCTGGCTGATATGAGCAAAGGTCTGATCCTAGCTCATCTGTCGGCTTGACTACACATTCATTTGATTGTGCCTTTGTTGGACTATGCCCAATTCACCCACTACAGTTTTTTTTTTTTTTTAAATAAAATAAAATAATTATCAGAGTGTTTTGGTCAAGAAAAAATGGAATAACAAGGTGAGTCTGAGAATGATATCTTTTCCAAGACATTGCCAATAGTTCAACAGTTTCATTGAAATGCATATAACAAGTAACAAGTAAAAGTCTTGTGGAATGGTTGAGGAAATTGAGCAGACCTATTGGGTGTAATTTCCTAGCACTTTGCCAGAAGGCCACACCTTCATTTTTCTTTTCTAGTAAGTTTGCTTCTTGAACAATTTAAGAATAATCAAAGTCTCTTTGTACTATTTTTCTCTTCTACAATGAATAAATGAGACATAAAAAGACAAATGATTTATAGATGGAAATTTCATGTAAATTTTTTAATTATAATTGATGGTGTATATAGAAAGTTAAAGAATAAAAATAAAAATATGAGAAATGTTAAAGAATAACCAAGTCTATCTCACCTATTATGTTTCTTTTCGGTGTTTTTGCAAGGAAAAAATGAGACCTCTGTTTGGCAAGTTGGTTCTTGGGCTTTTTTGGCTATTTTAGCCACAAAAGACAAAATAGGCTATTTTAGCCATAACAAACAAAACATCACATCCAATCCATAATCATTACATTCTTCTCTTACAAAAAAACTCAAAAAAGCTAAAAAGCCAAAAAGCCCTTCCCAAACCAAGCTTTTAAGCCCAAGCTAAAATAGCCAAAAAAGCCAAAAAGCCAAAAAGCCAACCCACTTCCCAAACGGAGGCTAAAGAAATGGAAATGATTTACGAATAGAAATTTGATGAAGGAAATTCTATTATATTTGATGGTGTCTTGGAACTTATCTAGGTTGTTCAAGTCTTATCACCGGTGTGGTGGAGGCCTCTTTGACAAAGAAGTAAACTTGGAAAAAAGGTTAAAAAATTATGGAAAAAATGAGAAATGAGAAAACAAATTAGAAGAACGACCACGTACTACTTTTCTTTTCCATTTTTCTACAAAGGAAAAGAAACGGGATATTAAAAAAAGAAAGGATTTATGAATAGAAATTTTATGTAAGAAGTTTTATTATATTTGATGGTGTCTTGGAACCAAAGTTTTAAAAAGCGGCCGCAATCATTAGGTAATATCGTTACGTAATAATTGTGGTGGTTACCGCTATCTGTTACGGCTGCTATAGGGTATAACGGAAATTCACATGTGTAACAGTCGTTTCGGTGTTA
Source organism: Camellia sinensis (assembly GCF_055761805.1). NCBI lineage: Eukaryota > Viridiplantae > Streptophyta > Magnoliopsida > Ericales > Theaceae > Camellia > Camellia sinensis. Next base: position 191,900,757 of record NC_138961.1, on the reverse strand, counting down.
CGTAACGGCCGCAGCGGTACCGTAATGGCCGTAACGGTCTGTTAGACACCGTTACACCCTTTTACAATATTCTGAATAGCTTCTTTTTCTCAAAAAAAAAAAAACCTTACAAAAAAAGAACAAATACTCAAGTGATCCAAGCCCAAAGAAAAAATCTTATATGATTTTTTTTCTTTATAATTTTTTTAATTTATGGCACAATTTTTATTTTATAATTCTTTAATAATTGTAAATATTTTTTATTCAGTTAGTTCAAGTATTGGTAAAAAATAATTTGTAGACATTTAAAATCAATTATTCTTAAAATCATTGACTATTGAAATAAAATGTAAAAAACTTCTTTTATAGTGATTTGAAAATATAAAATATATTGGAACATATTTTAAAATTAACAAAAATTGATTAAAATTTATTTTAAACTCCAATAAATGTGATTTTGAAATATATATATATATATATATATGTGTGTGTGCGTGCGTGTATCGGTAAATTTTCTTCAAATTGTGTAAAAAATAAAAAATAAAAATTACGATTCCAGTTCCTGCAACTATTACGCTATGACCTTTACACCTTGCAATCACTATCGGATCACCGTGATTATGGTGATCACAACGACTTTTTAAAACCTTATTTGAGACTGACTTGAGTTGGTTTGACTCGGAATAGTCTAAAATGAAGAAAGAAATGTGAATCTCACGTAGTACTGGTATAGTGTCAGCCAAATACTCTCTAATGGTGAAGTTAAAGAAGTAAATTTGGAGAAAATGCTAGAGAATTAGGGGAAAATGAAAAAAATTAGAGAAATGTTAAAAGAACAACCAAGTCTCACATACAACTTTTCTTTTCTGTGTTTCTACAAGGAAAAAAAAAAAAAAATGAGACATCAGAGAAAGAGAAATGATGTACCAACAAAAATTTTATATAAAAAATTCTAGGGTAATTATACTGATCTCTAATAAGGTTTGAAAAAAATACAATACGTCTCATAATTTTAACAAATTACAATGGATTGTCTTAAGATTTTAATTCGCATAACACTTATTTTTTTTCATTAGTAATTTGTTAATTATACGAATATAAAAATGATGTGATCCCTTTTAAATTGATATGTATATTTTAGGTTTTTTATTTTTGTGTTTTCACAAATCTAACTTGACCTCGGGGTCAAGTATCATACAAAGCATATCTATATGTCCGAAGTATATCCTTCATGGCTAACCTAATGTCAACCCATCAATAATATTGTGATGATTATATATTTAAAATAATAAATTGTTTTAATAATATACAAATCTATTACCAGAGATATTCGTATGAGAGAATTAGTTATAGGTAGAGATTTCAACGGCTATAAAGGAATCGATAAACTAGGTTATAAAATGATGCATGGTGGGTATGATTTTAGTGATAGAAATGAGGCTACAGAGAGTATTTTTGATTTTGCATTGGCTTCTGACCTGATGTGGCCAATACATTGTATAAGAAGAGAGAGAATCATTTGATAACTTTTAAGAGTGCATCAATTAGAAACCAAATAAATTATTTTCTAGTAAGAAAAATGGACTATTTAAAATGCAGTGATTGTGAGGTGATTCTTGCAGAGAGCCTGAAGTCTCAACATAGAATCTTGGTACTAGATTTATGCTTTGAAGGGCAATACCAATCTAGGAATGATAATAGGCGTCGTAAGACGAGATGATGTGATCTAAAAAATGATAAATTATAAATATTTAAGAATAGAATGGATATAGAAGGTACTTGGGACTTGAAAAATGATACTAACACAATGTGTAACTTGATGGCCAATTACATGAAGAGAATCTCAAAGGAAGTCCTTGGACAAGGACTTAACTCCACGGAAACCCAGGGGTGAGTGGCAACTTGGTAAGGGCCTGGGGTTTAAGCCCCTAGGTCCTGGGTTCAACTCCCCTCTGGGCCAATCTCCTGGGCGTAGCACAGTTGGTTAGGAGGTTGACCTCAAGGATGCCTTATCAGCTACTTGGTGTGGGTTTAATTCTCCCCCGCTGTGCGAGTCTTGACTTAAGTGGAGCTTGCATTGGGAGGTCGGGACAAGCTTCCAGGTTATAGTCTCTTACTCGGAACGGACAACAGGACACCCTGGTGATCTCCTCGGGGCGCTGCCTTGGACCTGCGGGAGAGTGAGAGGATTTCCCTGTAACAAAAAAAAAAAAACTCCACGGACACTAGTGGTAGAGGGAGGAGGATCAAACAACAATAAAGACGAAAAAAGAGTATTTTAAAAAGTAACGAAAGGATAGAATTGAGAAAAACCTTAAAAGCTACAGATTGGATAATAAGGATGTCAAAAAAGAAGTAAGAGATGCTAAGTTCAAAGCCTATGATGACTTATACACTAGACTAGATAGTAAAGAGGGTGAGAAGAGAATATACAGACTTGTCCAAGATAAGAGAGAGGAAAACAAGATATTTTAATTAGATTAAGTGCATCAAGAGTGAAGACTCTAAGGTATTGGTAAAGGATGAAGAGATTAAGGAGAGGTGGAAGAACTATTTTGAGAAGTTGCTAAATGAGGAATATGGAGAAAGGTCAAAAAGGGAGGAAGTTAAAAAGGGGAGGAAGTAGCTAGTAATAAGGAAAATCAAGATTACAGGTTCTATCGCAATATTAGGAACTTTGAAGTGGAGATTGCATTTAAGAAAATAAAATCGAATAAAACTTTAGGACCCAATAATATTCCTATTGAAGCTTGAAAATATTTGGGTAAAAAAAGGGGTTACTTGGTTGATTAGGTTATTTTGTAAGATTTTGTTGACTAAGAAAATGCTAGAGGAGTGGAGAAAGAGTATTTTAGTTGTAATTTATAAGAATAAATGAGATATCTAGAATTGCAATAACTATAGAAGAATCAATCTTATGTGTCATCTAGTGAAAGTGTGGGAGAGAGTGATGGAACGTCGATTGTGAGATATAATAAAGGTGTCAGAGAATCAATTTAGATTTATGCCGAGTAGGTCTAAAATGGAAGTGACCCATCTTTTGAGGAGAGTAATAAAAAAATATAGAGAAAAAAAAAGAGACATTCATATAATTTTTATCGATCTTGAGAAAACATATGACAGAGTACCTCGGAATATAATCTAGTGGGTGTTAGAGAAGAAATGAATGACAAAAGAGTTCATTAATGTGATTAGGGATATGTATGAAGGTATGGTGACCACTATTAGATCATCTGCTGGAAAGACAAGTAAATTTTCAATTGCTGTGGGGTTACATCAAGGATCAAACTTCAATCCTTATGTTTTTGCTTTAGTTATGGATGAGTTGGCGAGAAATATTCCAAATGATGTGCCATGATGTATGCTTTTGCAGATGATATCGTATTAGTGGATAAGACTAGAGAAAGAATTGATACTAAGTTGGAGTGGAGAGAAGCATTTGAATCTAAAAAATTTAGGATAAATAAAATTAAGACATAATACATGGAGTATAATTTTAGTAATAATAACAATGGAAGCATATGAGAAGTGAAAATTGAGAACTAAGAACTACTTAAGAGTGAATATTTTCGTTATTTATGATTAATTATCACAACGGTTTGGGAGATTTGAGCAGATGTGGTCCATAGAATTAAGGCATAGTGGCTTAAGTGGAGGAGTGCGTCTGGGTACTATGTGATAAACGAGTACCCAATAGACTGAAAAGAAAGTCCTATAGAACGACTATTAGACCAGTGATGTTATATGAGATGAAATATTAGGCAACTAAGAAATAATATGTAGATAAGATGAGTGCTGCTAAAATGAGAATGTTAAGGTGAATGTGTGGCAAGACTAGAAAAGACAAAATTATGAATGAGTATATTTGTGAATAGGTAGGAGTAGTACCGATAGAAGATAAGTTGAGAGATAATAGATTAAAATGGTTTTTATCATATACAACAGAACAAATGCAGTAGTGAAGAGATGTAATATAGTGACGTGAGATGAAAAGTGTTAGAAGAATGGACAGACCTAGATTGACGTGGGCTAGTATAGTAAATAGAGATATGAGTCTCGTTAGTTTAACTAATCAAATGGCCTTTGATAGAATCGAGTGGAGAAAAAAGATTCATGTAACCGACCACATTTGATGAGATTTAAGATTTGGTTTGGTTTGATTACAAATCTACTACATCGATCTGCATAAATTTTATATATAATTTTTTTGTTATTTGTATACCATTACTAGAAATCAAATATCTGAGTGTTTATTGGGTTGAAAAATAGAATTAATTAACCCAAACTAAAATTTGCTCCCAACATACCTAAAGTAGGTTGAACATGACATAATTAACAATGGGTTACTCAATAAAAAAATCCAAGCACCTGTTTGGTTGTTTGAAATAAAAGTAAAATGAAATAACCATTTTATTAAAATGTTGATTCTCATGATTTAATTTAATAAAAAAAAAATTATATTACAAGCAAAATTATCATTCACTAATACAAGTGAATAGTTATTTTATAAGAAGAATAAAGAATGAACATTTCATTGTAATAAACCAAATATGACATAAGTATGATTCACTGAGAGATAACAATGACAATTTCAACCTACGTCCTTCCAAATTTACCCATTGATTTGGCAGTTTAAATTTGTTTAATTTTTACATGGATTATAGAATAATAATGATTTTGGATATGTTAGTATTATTATTATTTTTAGATGGAAGATATGTTATTATTATTTTATGGATTAAAGCGAGTTATATAATTGAATTTTATTAGGTATGACTTGTGAATAAGTCTTGTCTGACTTGTATTAAATTTAAGTCAGTCATCTTATTAAAAATGGAGGGATGGATTCAATTTATTTAAATTGCTTTACTATGAAGCTAGCTCTGACTTATTAGTCAAAAGTCATTCCTTGGACATCTCTAATTTCATTTCACTAATTTCTTGAATTTTTCTTTCCTTGGGATGTCAATTGTATTTGCTATTGTGTTTATTGTTGCTAAATTATATTTGCTGAATTATATCAATTTTAACTAAAAAATAAACTCTATTCATATACTAAAAGAGTTGTTGAAATAAAACAAATGTTAAGAGATTTTTAAAAATTTTACACCATATTTATATGGGAGTGGGTCTCATATAATATGTATCTCACACTCATATAAATATTATGTCAAATTTTGATAATTTTACTGGTCTTTAGCATTGCTCCCAAAATATGGTATTGATAAGCTGAATGTCAAATTTGGGCTAAAACTATTCTCTCTTTTTTCCGAGAAAATTTACTGCGTGCACCTCCAAAAATGGTGCATATGGAATACATCTTATACAAATTGCATAATTTTTGTCACGAAAAATATAGCCTTTTGCATATAATAAAAAAAATATCCACAAAAACTTATCTTTTTCGTTCAAAACTTTAGGGGTGCACATCATAATTAGCCATTCATAATTTTATCATAAAAATTGTAACTTTTCTTAGCATGCACATTGCAGCACTTCCCACAAATGGCATGAGTAACATTGCTCAAATTTAACATTTTCACAATTTGAATATTTAGTTTAACATTTTAGTTGCACTCATTTTTAAGTAAAATGTATAAATATTTTAAATTTCTTAACTTGTGTCTCAATAGCACAAATTAACAAGTTTCACTATTAATTTAAGTACATATAAGGTCCATTTATTTTTTCGTATTATTATCTCATGTCTTTTTCAATTTATGTTTGATTTGTGCTGTGTTAATATGTTATAACAAAGCTTTTAAGTTAAAACACCAAGTATATGGCAAAAGTAATTTTTTTTAACAAGTTATTTCATGAAACTCATTTTTATTCCTACAAGTTTTTAACTCTAACTCAATTTTATTTTTTCAATTTAAAAAAAAAACCCCATTATTATATATTTTTTATTTGATTAACTTGAAAATAAGTGGAAAAAAACATTTTATCTTAAATGAAATGGAAAACGAAAATCATTATTAACTTTAAAATTCTATTTTAGATACTTGTTAATTCAATTTGGATAGAGTTACATAAAATTTTTTAAAAAGTCATGACACCCCTTAGTAAAAATAATAAATAAAATTAAACTTAAATTGTATAACTAATTCTTCCTAATTCATGGAATACAAGTTCGATACTAATTTCACTTATTTAATATTCATATTATCAAATGTTTCACATGTATATTTGTATTGAAAAATTATCAATCCTGACAGGCTAATACAACATGAGTTGTGTGAAAAAATTTCATCCTTAATTATAGGTATATAAAATTTAAAAAAAATGAAAATACATAAAATATATTTTATGACTGAATTTATTTTGTTATTGTAATGTGGATCACTCTTGAAATAAATCTTAAATACTTTTTTTTTTTTATGTTCAATGGCTTTTTGTCAAAACAATTTGTTATTGATAATACAAAGAGTAATAATACAAAAACACTTATATAATTTTTTTGTGCACAATTGATAAACTTTAAAGAAAAATACCTTCAAAAATAAAAATAAATTTTATTTTCAAAATTAGTAATGTCATGGTAATGTTGCAGTTTATTTTATTTTATTTTAGTTTATTTTATTTTATTTTAATGGGTTTTACATGCAAACACAAATGATCATGAGTTGAAGTGAAAAGAAATATTCACCATCTTAAATGAAAAGGGTAATGATATACAAATGAAAAAAATTATATACAATTTTTATATATAATATTGTGACTTAATGATTTTTTTTATTTTAAAACAAAATATTTATAAAAAAATAATTTATATTTATGATCACGCTACTATCACATCATGTAGTTTTGTTTTGTTTTTTTTTTTGTTTTGGTATAAATTTTATCTATAAAAATAAAACTTCTAAAATGAAAAATGAAGTGTAATAATCACCTAGTAGCTAAGCAACTCTAATTTGAATGTGCAAAACATCAAATCGGGACAAAAATTGAACAAATGAAAGGGACAAAACTGGAAAAAGAAAAAGCGAACCACTAATGAACAGTGAAAAAGTTCAAAATGCACCAACCCCGTTATTAGAGAGATAGAGGTAGAAAAGGATTTAGGTCCGTTTGTTTCCGTTTATAGCAGTTTGGAGTGGATTGTTAGTGAAGAAACAGTAAAATAATATTATAGTTGTTTTACAAAGTGAGTTCCCGAAAGGTTTTGGTGAGTAGATTACGAGTTTGGGCTAAGAGATGGTACTAAAAAATAGTTTGTTCGGCTTAGAGTGTTACCGATCGTCCGAGAGGACGTCTAGCCGATTAACTGACCAAATGCAAATTTTTATTTTTTTATTTACATGTTGGGCAACATATTTTGAATATTTATGTTTAATGTTTTGTATTTTTTATTAAGTAAAATCATAATTTTATTTATTTTATTATTTTATATAAAAATAATTTAATAATCCCCACACTAACAATTATTATTAAAATAAATACAATTTTAATCTTTTCACTAATAATTTCCTTATTATTAATTTCCTGAACTATTAATTCCTTTTAATTTACCTCCGCAAACAAACATAACTTAGATACAAACGAATGAGCCTCCACCTACCTAATCGAATCTAACCTATCTATCTATCGCCAAGTTTGGCTAACAAAAAAAAGTGTACTTATTTCATCTTTTTATCTTTTTTGGGTCACATCAATCAACATCTTCTCTCTATTTTTTCTACACATAATACAAAAAAAGTCAAAAAGTACACTTATTTAGTCTCCCAAACTATATGGTTTGAAAAGCCATATTTATTAGTATAAATTGCCTAATTTTTTTTTTAGGGTGAGGCACTAATAAATTTTAAAATATAATTTTATAAATTGTTTAATTTTTTATTTTTTCTTATAAAGTTAAAGGTCTCATTGAAATAAAAATTACACAAAAATGTAGTTAGTTACACGTTTGAATTTAATTTTTGAAAGATAAAATTGAATTTCTCCAAATGTGAAATACAAATCTTGCGTTATGAATAAGGACGTAATACTCTAATGTAACGATCCAATAATTTGACACTTGAATGTAACACACTAAAAGTCTTCTCAATGTACTTTTTTCAAACGTAATAATGTAATACTAAAAAAAAACTTCTTAGTGTATTTTTTCTAAACATAACACTCTAATGTAACACACAAAAAAACTCATTGTGTATTTTTTTTTCAAATATAATACTTCAATGCAACACACAAAATAATTCATGAGTGTATTTTTTTCAAACGTAACACTTCAATTAATGTAATTACAAACGTAACATTGCAATATAACACAAAAAACACTAAAAAAATTCTTTAGTATACTTTTTCCAAACGTAACACTCACAGTTTGAAATTATACATTCGTTCAAAACTTACTAGGGAATTTTTATACTCCTTTTGGTATGATTTGAATAATCCCACATTTTTTTTTTTTTTGTGAGTGTTACATTAGATTGTGTTATGTTAAAAAAAGTAAACTAAGGAATTTTTTTGTGTGTTACACTAAAGAGTTTTTTTGGAGTGTTACGTTTGGGAAAAATACACTAAGAAATTTTTTTAGAGTATTACATTTGAGTGTTAGAGTATTACAGTTTGAAATTATATATTTATTCAAAACTTACTAAGGAGATTTTCTACTCATTTTAAAATATTTGAAGAATCCTACATCATTTTGGAATGTTTGAAGAATCTCATATTTCAAGTTATTTTTGTACTCATTTTGAAATGTGAAGAATCTCACATTTCAAGTCATTCCTAATAAAAAAGATTCTCATATAAAAATTTATCTTAAATTTGATTCACATAAATTGTGTATCTTACCTTTCTAGTACAAAACACTAATAATAATAATAATAATAAAAGAAGAAGAAGAAGAAGAAGGAGGAGGAGGAAACATAATAGAAATAAAGGTACAACCGTAAATTCAATTTTCAAATAATATATATTAAATCTACCTTTTCAAAATCAGTGAGACTAATTGACCCATAAAAAAATTCTTGGGACTAAACAGATCAACATTCCTCAAGTTGAGATTTATAGGTAATTTTTTTTTTTTTTTTTTTTAATACTGTGTTTAAATCATAAATTTATATAAAGATTAGAAAGTGAACAAAAATAGAGAAATTCTTTTATATATATTTCATTTATATTTTTCTCATTTTTTTCTTTCTAAATTTTTTTATCTAAATTTATAATCCAAGTACGGAGAATTGTAGATCTGGCTTACACTATTTTATTTTTTATTAGTAAATTACCTTTCAAGATATCATTAGCCTAATGGTTGTGAAGGAGGTTTTGCAAGTTAAATCCTTATGGAGGTAAGTTTAATATTTTTGTAATGTTTATTTCTCTTTTATTATTGGATTGTGGGTAATTATTTATTTCTTCCCAAATTTAGGTTGTTTTGATTTTCTATCAATTGACACACAAAAAAAGAACTTTATTCCTTAATATTGATTACTAAATTAAGTTATTCGACTTGACTCAAACTTGTTACAAATTTATTAAATAAATAAGTCAAATTTAAATTCATTTTAAAATTCATTATTTGCAAAATAAGCTTGAACAATCACTTACTATTCATCTCGATAATAAGTTAGAAAAAATATAACTGTTAGCAAAATATAATCATTGAAAGTAGAAATAATGAATGAGAATATTTTAAAAACAAGATAGTTAAAATTGAGAATCTTGTTACAGTGTAAAAAATAATAATAAAATAAAATTTGAAATAATTATTTGAGATGCTCTTAGGAGACTCTAAGTTGAGTTTAGGTGTATTAGAATTTATTTTGTAATTGATTTTTTTAATATTTTTTATATTTAAAAAATATACATATATATACAAAAAAAGAAAAGAAAATAAGTTGAATTTTTATATTTATTTTCACTTTTTAACTAAATTCAGTCTATTGCAAACAATATTTTAATCAAGCACAAAATTCATCCTGTTTAGTTTTGAATTTTCAAAAATAGTTTTTTGAGTTTTCAATTCATGTGTTTTGTATTTTTAATGATTTTTTAAAGTATTTTAATCAATTTTTTTAAAAAAATTTTAGATCAATTTAATCTTAATATACTTAAAAAGTAAAAAATTTGTACAATTTTTTTTAAAAAAAATGCATTGAATACTACAAAATACGAAAATGTATTGAATTCTTTAATTTTTAAATTTTTTTTTTTTGTATCTGGTAAAAAAAATTCACAAATATTATATTTTTAAAGCGTATTTAGATTAAGTGTATTAAGAAAATAAAAAATTTAAAAAAAATATTAAAAAAATTTACTATAAATAAAAAAATGCGGACAATAAAAAACTTAAATTTATGAAAAGTTGGCTCAATTTTCTGAACCAGACATGGTCATTAGTTTTTTTTTTTGGTTTGGAATGTTCACAAAAATAGGGCCATTATATGCCCCTTGGTTTATACTATGTCTTTTGAAAAGTAAAAAAAAAAATAATTTTTAACTTTTTATCCATTTTGGATCACATCACCTCTCACATTTTTTACCGATAAAAAGACAAAATAGATTAAAAAAATCAAAAAATAAACATTTTACGACATATGTGTCCAAGACATTTTCAACCTTGCGGTGTGTGTGGACCACGTCCCTTGCATAACAACTTTGGTTTGCTGTGAGTTTGTTGTAATAAATTTGACAATGCTATTAATACTTTTACAAATATAATTAACGTGTATATATATATATATATATATTAGGAGTAATATATTGGCATATAAAAATTGGTAAAAGGTAGTGCCATGTGACATACAAAAATTTATCACATATTAGGGTAATACTATGTACTATATGTAAAGGGTCCAGCTTGTCTCAAGTTGAAATCAAGACTGGACCCGTCCAGTTCGGCCTATGGGGCTCATTGTTTGGGCCCGTTTTGATAATTCGAACCGTTGAATATGTAGAACTTGTTGAGTACTATATGCTTGTAAAAAATCACTTTGATCGGATATAAATAGCTATGTGATCAAATCAGTTTTGTATAAAAAAATAGACGGTGAAACAATTAACGGTTGATAAAAAACTATTTTGTTCACATAACTATCGATATCCGATCAACGTGATTTTTTACAGGCATATAGTACTCAACGAGTTCTACACATTGAACGGTTCGGATTATCAAAACGGGACCCGTGGTGGGCCCCCACGGGCCCAACAGCACGGTCCAGTCTGATATTGGACTGGACTAAAGCCACTGCCATATGTAAATTATGACATTTGTTGAATTAATTACCACAAATATCATAACTCAAATTTATACGAGTCACAATTAAAAAAAAAATGTATAAATTATAATTAAACACCACATGAGGTTTAACTAGAAAAACTTTTGAATCATAATTAAAATAATGTCATAATTAAAATTATAATAAATTGTGGGGATATATTTTCTGAGTACCAACACGTGGCAAGGTGACGCCGATGTGTCAGCCGAGGTGCCACGTGTCCTGGTCGTGACGCCGAGGTGATCTCGGCTAGGCCGAGGTTGCCTCCGAAGATATCGGAATCCGAGATAAGCGGATAAGGGACAAGAGTCCTAGAATGAAGAGGGAACTCAACTTGGATATGGACAAGAGTCCTAGATTGGAAGAAGAGTTCAGTTTGGGTAAAGATAAGACTCTTAGAGAGTTTATCCTAATCCCACTGGGAGTCCCAGATTAGCAGTAATCCTAAGTCCATTAGGGCCAGGCTCCTATTGGGGCTAGGATTGTATTGGCTATAAAAGAGAGACACCCCCATGGGTCTAAGGTATGCTTTTGATACTCAAGCTTGTGAGTTTAGTACTTGATTATCTTTGAGAGATATACTGACTTGATCGTCGGAGTGCCCCCGGGTGGTCGAAACCACCGCGGGATTCTTATATTTCTGTTACAGGTCAGTCAGGTGCCATCTATTCTGCCAGTGCTCTCCAGCTGGTTACTAAGCGGGCAGTGTGGTCGGAAAATCACCCACACAATTTGGCGCCGTCTGTGGGAAAGAAAGAAGAATAGATGGCCAATGACGAACAGAATGACCAGATCAGAGACTACGCTCCTACTGGGAGTGGAAGACCTATTGATCTCGACGTTGAAGGGGACAATAGCAACACAGACACTCGTGACCAGAGTCACGGAGTGAAATAAGCCGGCCAGGAAGGTGACGCACCGAAGAAGACAGATCGAAGCAACGAAGACGACCTCCGGGTATGGAAGGATAGATACCTGCGGAGGAACGAAGACCCTTCCAGAAGGGATGCAAAGACAGGGGGCATGAACGCTCCTAAGGAGATAACATTCAAGTATAGAAGAGCTCAACCTGAGTGAGCAAATCCCGGATCCCAGATCCCAGAAGACATGATCTCGGCCTAGATGAGTAGGTCCGAGAAAAGAAGAGCTCAACCTGAGTGAGTAGATCAAAGATTCCAGAAGATAAGATCTCAGGACCTGAGTCCGAGAAGAGAAGAGCACAATGAGCAGATCTCAAATCCCAGAAGATAAAAAGGAAACACACAAGATCAGACTAAAGTTGGCCGGAATTGAGAAGTATGCTAGGGCCGAGGAAGACATGCCAGGAACAAAGGCATCGGAACAAGAAAAGAGAAACGGCTCGCCGATGCGAGGCCGAAAATCAAACTCAGGTTGAAGCCAAGTAAGACCAATAGAGAAACCAAGGCCGACAACCTCGGATTGAATTCAACCTCGGCGACAAGGTCGAAGCTACATGATGAGAACCCAAGTGGATTTTAAGTTCACATTGGGGGCAAAGAGAAGAAGAATGCGGTTACCACTTGTTGAAATTTGTAGCAATTTACAAGTTGGTTAAACCAATATGATGCTTAGCCGAAGTTAAGCCGATATGATACTTAACTGAAGTTAAGCCGAGATAATGCTTAACCGAAGTTAAGCCCAGATGATGTTTAACCGAAGTTAAACCGAGACGATGCTTAACCGAAGTTAAGCCGAGATAATGCTTAACCGAAGTTAAGCCAAAGATGATGTTTAACCGAAGTTAAACCGAGATAATGCTTAATCGAAGTTAAGCCGAGACGATGCTTAACCGAAGTTAAGCCGAGATGATGCTTAATTGAAATTAAGCCGAGATGATTTCTTGTCTCCACTTGTTGAAATTTGTAGCAATTTACAAGTTGGAGTCAAGCTGATTCCTTGTCTTCACTTGTTGAAATTTGTAGCAATTTACAAGTTGGAGTCAAGCTGATTCCTTAATTCACTTGTTGAAATTTGTAGCAATTTACAAGTTGGAATTAAGCTGATTCCTTATCTTCACTTGTTGAAATTTGTAGCAATTTACAAGTTGGAGTTAAGCTGATTCCTTATCTTCACTTGTTGAAATTTGTAGCAATTTACAAGTTGGAGTTAAGCCGAGATTACTATTTCTCTTCACTTGTTGAAATTTGTAGCAATTTACAAGTCGAAGTGAAGCCGAGGTTATAGTTTGCACACTTATAGCAATCTACAAGTTGGTCCAACCAAAGAAGATGCTTAACACTTGTTGAAATTTGTAGCAATTTACAAGATAATGTTAAGCCGACATGTGATCATCTGTTGAAACTTGCAGCAATTTACAGGTTGAGGTAAAAGCTAAGTATATTGTTTAAACACTTGTTGAAATTTGTAGCAATTTACAAATAGATTATTGTTTAACACTTGTTATGTTAATCCTTGTTGATCCCTATTACAGTATATGTTAATCCTTGTTAAAATTTGTAGCAATTTACAAGTAGGCTAGACCGAGATCACCGTTTAAACACTTGTTGAAGCTTGAGAAAAAGTTTGCAAAGTTAACATTGAGTAGTATATGTTTCACACTTGTTAGAATTTATGAAAAGTTTGCAGGTCAGTATCTTGCCGAAGTAAAAGTTTTGTAGCTATTATACTTGAGGTATGTAACCCCGAGAAGATTGCACAAAGGAGGCAAAGTATGAAAGACATGCACAATATTCTAAGTATAGAATCTTGCAAGAGCAGTTAGAAGAAGATCAAAACAGAATTCGTCGTGATTGACACACCTTCACCTTATAACATCATCTTGGGAAGGCGATGGTTGCATGCAATGGGGGCAGTTCCCTCAACGTTGCATCAACTATTGCGGTTCTCCACAGAACATGGGATTGAAAGAGTCAGAGGGGATCAACTGCAGGCGAAGAATTGCTCCATGGCAGCAATGAAAACTACCTGCAACATTCGGGAACCAGGGAAGGCAGAGATTGAAGACGAGGACATGGAGGTCCTAGATGATGTCGGCAAGGAGCCAGCCAAAAAAAGTGAAGAGACACTGAAGAAAATCCTCGTCCAGGAGGGCGACGAAGAGCGCTCCATTCAGAGAAGGAAAATTGAATTTCAAGAACAATGAGGCACATCGGCCATATACAGAGCTTACATTATCTAAAGAACAAAAAGGTATAAGAGTACAAGCGACAAAAAAAGGAAAAACTTCAAAAACTGAGATCATGCTTAACCGAAGTTAAGCTGAGATGATGTTTAACCGAAGTTAAATTGAGGTGATGTTTAACTGAAGTTAAACTGAGATGATACTTGTCCGAAGTTAAACCGAAATGATGTTTAATACTTGTTGAAATTCTGAGAGAATTTACAAGCTAAAGAGTGCACAAAGTTAAATGTCGGCAAAAGATTCTCCAGAGTCAAACGTCGTTTTGATTAGAACCACTAAATGCACGCCAGAAGTGGTGACCAGAATTGTGAAAAGGAATAAATGCTTCAAGAAATAGCGATGATAGTTTGCAAAGGCCAAGAGAAAGAGGGTCTAAAGGGGGTGAATTAAATACCAGAAGTTTTAATACATCGGCGAAAGAAGAACACATCAGGTCTGTGACTACAGCAAGAAGCCCACCCTAATGTGATCCTAAGTACAACTTGCGTTCACATTAGGGGGCAGAGAGAAGGTGTAGGGGGAAGGAATGATAATTAAGGAGCAAGGAATGTTAACACTTGTTGAAATTTTTGAGCAAATTACAAAATGAGTTAACCGAAGATTATGAAGTCTACCACTTGTTGAAATTTGTAGCAATTTACAAGTTTGGTATAGCCGAGATAACACTGAAAGACGTTTCCAAGATATGATCAACCGAGATGACCAACTAGCTTGTTAAGAGCTGAGAAGGTTGGCAAGTACAAAAATAAAGACCTTAAAGAACTAGGGACTGAAAGCAAGAACGTCGGACTAATCTGCTTCGACGGACGACAATGGTTCAGCCTCGGCAGTCAGTTGGAGGAGCTTCTCTACCGCTACCTCGGCATCAATTTCAAGAAGGAAGCAAACTACTCGGCATCAGCGGTAGGTTGTGTCTCACCTCCAGAAGACAGTTAAAAAGAACTTCTCAGCAGCCTTCTCAGCCACGAGCTCAGCATCAACCTCCTGAAGAGTTTGATCAAAACTCTTCTTGGCAATTGGCACCTTGGAGTTTTGAAAGCAAGGATTGAAAGCAAAAATTGAGAAAAGACACAGAAAACAGAAACAAGAATGTAATTCGTAATCAAGAATGGTGATGAAGCTATCAGGAAATCAAGACAAAAAGATTGCACAAGTGTGTCAAGCCAAGAACAGTGGCAGACATCAATAGATGTGTGAACAATGTGTATTCAAGAAGATGATTTGGAAACAATGGGTAAAAAAGCAATGGTGATTAACAATGAAGCAGAGCTTCTTGGAAAGCAACAAGAAATAAAATCAAGAGGAACAGTGGCTTACCAGAAATAGGGAAGTCGGAATGAGAATTACCGAAGTCTGACGACAATGACAGAATGACGTAAAGCTTCACCGGAGGAGAGAAACGAAGACAGTTGTAGAAGCTTGAAAGCTTGGAACAAATGGCGGATTCAAGCAAAAGAGCTATAAAGCGAAGAAGCCAGAGGATTAAATGAAAAAAGAGAAAAATAGAAGTCAAGAAGATGACAAAGTTCAAAGAATAAAGCCAAGTGCACAGGCATTAAGTAAGTATATAAAGAACAAGAAAGTAATGAACCAGACATGATACTAGCAACAGAAAGCGGATATGACAAGAACAAGTGCCAGGCATTCAAACAATTCAAGACTTGAAGACAGATGAAAATAGAAGACAACAGATGACAAATAAACAGATTTAAAGTAAATCAGAAGAGTTATGAAAGATTGAGCTTAATAGCGAGTAAAAAGTTTATGAACCTACAAAATGAAATGAACGCCGATATGAAAATCACCGGAGTCAAATAAATGACTGGAAATTGAGAACTCACCAGAGAGTGTGAGTGGAGCAGTTGCAAAGCTCTTGGAGTTTACGAATTAAAGGAACCAGAATCTCGGCAGGAGGTGCGATTTCAAGCAGTTTGGAAAGCATGAAACTTGATTCTTGACACCAGTGGACAGCGAAGTCCAGGGAACTTTGAGGTCGGCAAGTTTGATCTCAGATAGAGGGGCACAGATGAACGAACAGTGTAGGTTCCCTCACCTCAGGATGCCGAGGTAATAGAACCTAGGGGGCAGTTGTGGGGATATATTTTCTGAGTACCAACACGTGGCAAGGTGACGCCGATGTGTCAGCCGAGGTGCCACGTGTCCTGGTCGTGACGCCGAGGTGATCTCGGCTAGGCCGAGGTTGCCTCCGAAGATATCGGAATCCGAGATAAGCGGATAAGGGACAAGAGTCCTAGAATGAAGAGAGAACTCAACTTGGATATGGACAAGAGTCCTAGATTGGAAGAAGACTTCAGTTTGGGTAAAGATAAGACTCTTAGAGAGTTTATCCTAATCCCACTGGGAGTCCCAGATTAGCAGTAATCCTAAGTCCATTAGGGCCAGGCTCCTATTGGGGCTAGGATTGTATTGGCTATAAAAGAGAGGCACCCCCATGGGTCTAAGGTATAATAATTACACCAATAAGTCATAACTAATTACACCTTAAGAATAATAATAATAGAATTTCTCAAAATATTAAGTTTTGAAAACGATTTGGTGTCTCAATATTTTTAAAAACAAAATATTGTATAAAGATTCATTAAAAGGCTCCTAACGAATTTCACTTCACTGATTCGATTCATTGATCTTATAGCTTCGGTAGGAATATTATTCATAAAAATAAAAAATAAAAATAAAAATTTACATTGATTTGATAATTGAAATCACATGATTTAATTATATTTGTCTTTTAAGAATGAACGGACTATTTTTAAAATCACACTCATTGTTTATTTTTTAAAAAAAACAAATGTAATAAAATTACATAGTTAAAATTATCTAATCAATATAATTATTTATTTTGAATGATTTATACAGAATGTCTTAAAATATCAACCGATCAAATTATTAAGACTTGTGATACACTGTTGGGCTGAATTATACCGTCTAATACTAAAAAAGAATTGAGGACAAATTAAATTTAAAATATAATATGCAAATTAGATTTATCATCGTACCTAACTTAAATGTACATCACATATTATAATTTTTTAAAAGGTTTTTTAAAATTAATTCAAATATAATGTGTACACTACATTTATCATCGTACCTAAACTTAATGTACACCACATATTTTAATTTTTGAACAGTTTTTTTAAATTATTGTTTTCCTAGCATTTCCATTTTGAAATGCAACTGAGTCAGCAGTTACAAGTGGATGGTTCCACCCACCCCAAAAAAGTGAATGGTTCTTAAATGACCATGACCTCATTTTAATAGGATGGAATTAAAAAGGCTACGATGAAGTACAAGTCTAGTCAATTAAATTATACTTATTTCTCTTGAAAAAATTATAATAAATATCTTAATTTTGATAATAAAGTTAAAGAGAAATTAATATAAATAGTATAGAGAAATAATATAAAATACACATTTTAATATAAAAAAGCTAACTATAATTTTTCTATCCATATATAACTAATGAATTTTTGATGAAAAATAGATTAAGGCCTCGTTTGGGAACATGTTTTTTTAGTAATTTTTTGATTTTTTCGTTAAAACGTGATGTAAAAAAAACTAGTATGTTTGGGATAACTTTTTAATTTTTTACGAAAAGATGTGCAAAAAACAGAGAGAAAAGCAAATTTTTGACTTTTTAGTATGAGTTGTTGGCTTTTTGATTTTTTTAATAACTTTTTAATTTTTTAATTAAAAGGGACACTTGCCAAACGAAATCTAAGTATTATATAAATTAAAAACTTAAGAAAATCAAATATAATTATGTTAAACTTAATGGAGTTTACTATTTTTTCTCAAGCATTAGAGAAAATCAGTATAATTTGCCCTAAAACAAATAAGATAAGTGTGTGGGTTTTGATGTAAATTTATTAATATCGAGTGCACTTTGTCTTGTGTTGTAACTAAGAGTGAAAAATGGGGTAAGAAAATAAATTATATATAGCATTATGGAGCATCTGAGTTTGCCCAATTGGCCATTTTATAATATGGCCAATTTTAATTTTTTATTTTACCAATTAATAAAAAATTAATTACATTAAACTGAATAATTATATATCTATAAGTTCAACAATCAATCAAAAAAAAAAATCACTAAGCCCGACCCAACCATCACTGCGAATGAACCACCAAGCCTAACAATTAAATAATACACAATACAATTATACAATCTTTGTAATAAGAAACAAAAAAAGGATGCCAAAATAGTATTATAACATCATTAAATTAAATGCCCTAATTATAATATCCCCAAATAATAATAAAAATAAAATTCAGGCACAAAGTCATACTTCTAACTTGTAAGATCAATGAATTGACTACTTGGTGGACCAAGACTCTATTTTAGGAGATTTGGTGATAGATTTCTCATTGTTTAATTTGTCTTTCAAAAAGACAAGAATTATATAGATCATTTCAAAATCTTCTTAATATTTTAAAATTTATTTTTTTTTACTATACTACCCTCATATATATATATATATATATATATATATATATATATATTAGCTCTCCTGTAAAGTCATTCTCACAGTGTATTTCAGAGTAAAATTTTACTTTGAATCTTAGTAAACTTTATTCTAAATCAGAATAAAATTTATTATGATTCAAAGTAAAATTTTATATCGTTAAGTAAATCAACATGTTTTTAACCATAGTAAAATTTTATTGTTACAAAAAATAAAATGCATACTAAATGAACGAACCAGAGTCAAATTTTATTTTTAGATCTATGAACAAATAAAAAAATAAAAAGCCAATTGATATGCATTTTTGTTCACTCTCTGTACGTTCCAACTCCAATCACACTAATGTTCTCTAACTCAAACAGATCAGAGCTCACACAACTCATATAATCATTTATCATGCATTGAACCTCACTACTAGGCATAATAGAACTCTCATGTTCCTTCACTTCGCCATCTCCACTCCTAAAATCATAGCCAAAGGTCTGAACATATGAATATATATGTATACAAAGAGAGAGAAAGTAAGACTTTTGAGCTTGAAAAGAAGAGTAAGATTGAGATCTTTGATCTAACGTGAGGTAGAAATCTCAAATTTGATGTGATCTGAGGAAGGAGGCGAGAGCGAGGGGAAGACGGTGGTGTTGGAGAAAGAAACTGACTGAGATTAGCAAGAAATGAGAGAGAGAAAACAGAGATATGAGATATGAGCACCACGATGGTGAGATCGTCATGATCTAATTGAAGATCTAGTTGAGAATATAATAGTCAGATAAAATATTTAAATAATAAATTTTATCCTTTATACATGATTTAATAATTATGAGAGAATTTTGAAAATATAATTTTTTTTTAATTGTCCTTTTAACAAAAAAAGAAAAGTAAAAGAGATTTATGGCCAAATTTCCCGTTATTTTACCACTCATAGTCAATACTCTTTCTTCTTATTAAAATGGCATGCTAACATACCCTTTGTTTTACCACAGGATTATCAACTCCGTTCTTTCAGATATTAAAATAAAGCAAACTACCTAAGCTCCAAAATTCGTTTGAAATTTAAATATATTTTAAAATTCATTAAATTTGATCATATGGTTAAAAGTTAATTTTTTGACTTTTTTAGTTTATATTATCTCTTTACTTTTTTACACACTTTTTTTTAAAAAAAAAATCAAAAATTAACTTTTAACTTACTTCCTAAAATAAGCCCACTACCACTCAAAAAATCATACAGATTTGACTTATTTTCACCTTGTTAAAAGCTTATTTGAGATTCTCTTGTAATGTAAATAGATGAAACTTCAATACATTTTAAAACTCATCAATTTTTTAAGTCAAAACTCAGATTCTATTTCAATGATCCGAACGGTTCATTTTGTAAGGGCTCTCCATATATATCTTGTATAAAAAAAATTAAGCCGATCCGATAATCATCACCTTTCATTTCATCATGTTTGTCTACAAAAAAATAAAAAATAAAAAATAAAAATAGCTGGTTTATTTAAAAAACACTTGTTGATTATTTTTTTGAACACAAACGTGATAAAATAAAAAAGGTTACAATTATGGAATCGTCCTAATTTTTTTTCATGAATGATATACATACAAATTCTTATAAAATGAATAATTTGAATCATCAAAATAAAACATACGATAGATTCTGTGTGGGAAATTTTCGGACCACACCGCCAACTCAGTAATTCAGCTGGAGAGCACTGGCAGAATAGATGGCATCTGACTGACCTGCAACAGAAATATAAGAATCCCGCGGTGGTTCGTCCACACGGGGGCACTCCGACAATCAAGTCAGTATATCTCTCAAAGATAATCAATTATTCAACTCACAAGCTTGAGTCTAAAAAGCATACCTTAGACCCATGGGGTGCCTCTCTTTTATAGCCAATATAAACCTAGTCCCAATAGAAGCCTAACTTCTATGGACTCAGGATTACTGCTAATCTTGGAGTCCCAGTAAGATTAGGATAAACTCTCTAAGAGTCTTATCTTAATACAAATTGAAGTCTTCTCTCATTCTAGGACTCTTGTCCCTTATCCAGGTTGAGTTCCCTTTTCATTCTAGGACTCGTGTCCCTTATCCACTTATCTTGAATTCCGATATCTTCGGAGATAACCTCGGCCTTGCCGAGATCACCTCGACGTCACGACCAGGACACGTGGCACCTCAGCTGACACGTCGGCGTCACCTTGCCACGTGTTGGTACTCAGAAAATATATCCCCACAACTGCCCCTAGGTTCTATTACCTCGGCATTCTGAGGTGATGGAACCTACACTGTTCGTTCATCTGTGCCCCTCTGTCCGAGATCAAACTCGCCGACCTCAAAGTTCCCTAAACTTTACTGTCCACTGGTGTCAAGAATCAAGTTTCATGCTTTCTAAGCTGCTTGAAATCGCCTCCTAGCCGAGGTTCTGGTTCCATTAATTCGTAAACTCCAAGAGCTTTGCAACTGCTCCACTCACACTCTTTGGTGAGTTCCTGATTTCCAGTTATCTATTTGACTCCGACGATTTTCATATCGGCGTTCATTTCACTTTGTAGGTTCATAAACTCTTTACTTGCTATTAAGCTCAATCTTTCATAACTCTTCTGAATTTATTTACTTGCCATCTGGTGCCTTCTATTTTCGTCTGTCTTCAAGTTTTGAATTGTTTGAATGTCTGGCACTGTTCTTGTTATATCCGCTTTCTGTTGCTAGCATCGTGTCTAGGTCATTACTTTCTTGTTCTTCACATACTTACTTAGTGCCTTTGCACTTGGCTTTATTCTTGAACTTTGTCGTCTTCTTGACTATTTTTCTCTTTTTTTATTCAATCCTCTGGCTTTTTCTTTTTCTAGCTCTTTTGCTTAAATCCGTCATTGTTCTAAGCTTTCAATCTTCTGCAACTGTCTTCGTTCCTCTCCTCCGGTGGAGCTTACGTCATTCTGTCATTGTCGTCAGACTTCGGCAATTCTCATTTCGGCTTCCCTCTTTTCTGGTAAGCCACTGTTCCTCCTGGTTTTATTTCTTGTTGCTTTCCAAGAAGCTCTGCTTCATTGTTAATCACCATTGCTGTTTTACCCGTTGTTTCCAAATCATCTTCTTGAATACACACTGTTCATACATCTGTTGATTTCTGCCACTGTTCTTGGCTTGACACACTTGTGCAATCTTTTTGTCTTGATTTCCTGATAGCTTCATCACCATTCTTGATTACGAATTACATTCTTGTTTCTGTTTTCTGTGTCTTTTTTCAGATTCTTGCTTTCAATCCTTGCCTTCAAACTCCGAGGTGCCAATCGCCGAGAAGAGCCTTGATCAAACTCTTCGGGAGATCGATGTTGAGCTCGAGGCCGAGAAGGCTGCTGAGAAGTCTTGTCTTCTATATCCTGCCATTGATGCCGAGTAGTTTTGTTTCCTTCTTTTACTCCTTGTACCTTGTACCTTGTACTTTGTACTTTGTCCACCTTTGTATGCTTTTAATCCAGCCGACGTGCCATTTTTGTAGTCTGAATAATTTATTTTTTAATATTTAGGCCGAAGTGCCTTCTTTCTTCTTTAAATGCATTTCTCTGATTTCTTCTTTGAATGTATGTCTTCTTTTTTCTGCTCTTGTATGATTCTATACTTAGAACAATATGCATGTCTTCAAAGTACACCTTGACTGTGCAATCTCTTCGGGTAAAATACCTCTGTCACAACTTCTAATCTTGCTCATCTCGGCCTTGTCCTAACACTTGAAAATATTGTAACAAATATTTTCACAAGTGTTGCTTACGACTTGTCACTTTCTCAATGTCTTCTATCAAGACTTCAGTTTTCCATATTTCAAGTTTTGACAACCTGGTAGTCTCGGTAAATACGCAGATATTGCTTGAACTTGACTTTAACTTGTAAATTTTTCTCAAAAATTTCAATAAGTGTTTAACCATCATCATTTATCATAACCTCGGCTTAACTTCAGCTTGTAAATTTTTCTCAAAATTTCAACAAGTGTTAAACCATCTTCCTTTATCATAACCTCGGTTTAATTATAACTTGTAAATTCACACAGAATTTCAACAAGTGTTTAAACCAATCTTCTTCCGATATGACCTCGGTTTAACTTCAACTTGTAAATTCACACAGAATTTCAACAAGTGTTAAATATGATCTCGGTTTAACTTCAACTTGTAAATTCACACAGAATTTCAACAAGTGGTAAACATCATCTCGGTTTAACCAACCTGTAAATTGCTACAAATTTCAACAAGTGGTAAACATCATCTCGGTTTAACCAACTTGTAAATTGCTACAAATTTCAACAAGTGGTAAACATATTCTTCTTCTCTTTGCCCCCTACATGGCTTCCACGTACTCCTTTGCGAACCTTATAAAAGGTCTTCAACCTGGCTAACTACAGTCTAACCTTGTGTGTTTTCTTTTTTATCTTCTAGGATCTGAGATTTGCTCATTGTGCTCTTCTCTTTTCGGACTTAAGTGCCGAGATCTTGTCTGCTAGAATCATGGATCTGCTCACTCAGGTTGAGCTCTTCTCTTCTCGGAATTACTCATCTAGGCCAAGATCATGTCTTCTAGGATCCGGGATCTGCTCACTTAGGTTGAGCTCTCGTCTTCTCGGGCCTACTTGTCTAGGCTGAGATCATGTCTTCTCGGATCCGGAATCTGCTCACTCAGGATGAGTTCTTCTATACTTGAATGTTATCTCATTGGGAGCGCTCATGCTTCCTGTCTTTGCATCCCTTTTGGAAGGGTCTTCGTTCCTCCGCAGGTATCTATCCTTCCATACCTAGAGGTCATCTTCGCTGTAGTATCCGCTTCGATCTGTTGTCTTTGGTGCGTTACCTTCTTGGCTGGCGTCTTTCACTCCGTGACTCTGGTCACGAGTTTCTGTATTGCTATTGTCCCCTTCAATGTTGAGGTTGATAGATCTCACATTCCCAGCAGGAGCGTTGTCTCTAGTCTGATCCTTCTGTCCGTCATTGGCCATCTATTCTTCTTTCTTTCCCATAGACGGCGCCAAATTGTGTGGAAAATTTTCCGACCACACTGCCAACTCAGTAATTCAGCTGGAGAGCACTGGCAGAATAGATGACACCTGACTGACCTGCAACAGAAATATAAGAATCCCGCGGTGGTTCGTCCACCTGGGGGCACTCCGACAATCAAGTCAGTATATCTCTCAAAGATAATCAATTATTCAACTCACAAGCTTGAGTCTAAAAAGCATACCTTAGACCCCATGGGAGTGCCTCTTTTTTATAGCCAACCTAGTCCCAATAGAAGCCTAACTTCTATGGACTCAGGATTACTGTTAATCTTGGAGTCCCAGTAAGATTAGGATAAACTCTCTAAGAGTCTTATCTTAATACAAACTGAAGTCTTCTCTCATTCTAGGACTCTTGTCCCTCATCCAGGTTGAGTTCCCTTTTCATTCTAGGACTCTTGTCCCTTATCCACTTATCTTGGATTCTGATATCTTCGGAGATAACCTCGGCCTTGCCGAGATCACCTCGGCGTCACGACCAGGACACGTGGCACCTCGGCTGACACGTCGGCGTCACTTTGCCACGTGTTGGTACTCAGAAAATATATCCCTACAGATTCTACTAGCCAAAATATGACAACTAATAGTGTGGTGGCTTCTCCTTCTGCCACGTGACAAATTTTCTTATCTTAGAATAAAAAAAATATTAGTTAAAGGCGTGAGCAAGATTTAAACCTAACAACTTAGGTTTCATTAAGAATATTCTACCATTTAGGCAACATATATATTATGATATTAATTTCTTTATTATTTATTTTTGTACTTACTTATCTAAATTGCACACACATTACGCGTGCCACCCACTAATAAAAAATAGGATAAATTACAATACATCCTCTAAGGTTTAATTAAAATACAAATTATCTTGTGGTTTTGAAAATTACATTTCATCCCTTGAGGTTTCTAATTTTATAACAAATCGCCCCTTTTATTAATAAATCATCAAATCAATTAATAATTTTTAATGATGTTATAAATATGTTTGAATTAATAATTTAGGTAACTTTATTATTATATAGAAGGGTAATTATGAGTTTTATTTTTTTAGTTAATTCTGTTAAATAAAAATTTCTAACAAGAAAGTATTTATAATTTTTCAAATTATAAGAGATAATTTATATTTTAAACAAATCTCACAAGATATATTTATAATTTACCCTAAAAAATAATGTGCAGCGAAGTCTCTTTGCTCCATACTTTTCTTTAAAATGTAACATTTATGATTTTTGTTTCCCTTTTTTAACCTTCTTTTCTACATACGAGAAGATTTGTGATTTTTTTTTCTCAAGCGTCTAGTCCACCACATATTTATTTGAAATGTCGTATTTGTTTTCTTGAATTGCCCGAGTTTGTTATAAAGTTAAATTTATTATTTTTGGTTATTTAAAAGTTACTATTATCTCACCATTGGATTTATAAAAATTTATTTACTTATTAGTATTATTATTATTATTATTATTATTATTGAAGCAAATGTGTGTTTGGAAAGCACATTAGGTGAATGATTACTCGTCTCCTAACTCATATATGAGCGGCATCTTTTTTGCTTTTATAGATAAAATTATAAACTTGTTGAACTCAATAAATTAGTGTAAACTAACTTAGTGACCATTTTCTTTCAAAATTTATAATTAGTATTATTAATTGGACCAAATTGATATAAAATCTAACATTAATAGTCAAAAACAATTTCATTAAAATTACATTGACCAAAATAATATAAGAGACAAAATACAAAAAAATACTGATATAATTTGCCTTAAAATTTTAATAAGTTTCGAGTGAACTCCACACAACATTTGTTAGGGTTGTTGGGAGGTTAAACCAACCCTTTTCAAAGAATAATGTTATGTATTTGGAAATGTCAAAAATATTTATAATGTACAAATTAAATTCATTTTAAATAATAGTTGCATGATAGTCAATTTAAATATACTGCACATATTATATTTTTTGAACATTTTGTTTTTTAAAAAAAAATTCTAAACATCTAACAATCTCACTTTGAAATTGACATGAAAGAGTCAATGGTTACAAGTGGATACTTCTTAATGACCAGGACCTCATTTTAGTAGGAAGGAATTTAGGAGGATACGAGGACATACACGTGTAGACAACGAGGCCTGGTATGGAAATAAGTTATTTTAGTTAATTTTTAATTTTTTGATTATTTTAATCTAGTTAAAAAAATTAAATTTGGAAAAATAGTTGACTTTTTTTTATAGATGATTTAAATTTGTGTTTTAATGATGTGTGATGCAGTTTTTTTCTTTGGAAATAATTTTTTTAATTTAATTTTTTTCACTTTTTAGCCTTTTTAATTTGGCTAAAAAAATTTCATTTAGGGTGAACTTTTCACTTTTTAGTAATTTTGTGAGAGAAAAAATGAAATAATTATGATTTGATATTTTGTCTTATTAATTTTTAGTCTATTTTATCTTTGGGGTATTTTTTTTAAGGTCCCTGATATTATGATTTCATAGTATAAAGGACATCAAATATTTTCATGATGTCTGAGGTCCTTAACATCAATCCAGAGAAAATTGGTCCAGAGAAAATTGGTCCAGAGAAATTTCAGTTCCAGAGAAATTCTCTCCAGAGAAAATTGAACTTCTCTCCAGAGAAATTCTCTGGATTCAAACCAGAGAAATTCTCTCACTGCACAAATTTCTCTGGCTCTTTTCTAATTTTTACATGCCATTTACACTTCACAATTAGTGATTAGTATTTTTGATCCACAGCTAATTAGTATAACAATTCAAGAACATGTATAACCACTTAGAATAGTAAATTAGTATAACAATTCAAGAACATGTATTTCTTTTCTAATCTACAGGCAGCCTCTGAATCTCCAGAGAAAATTGGTCCAGAGAAATTTCAGTCCCATAGAAATTCTCTCCAGAGAAAATTGAACTTCTCTCCAGAGAAAATTGAACTTCTCTCCAGAGAAAATTCTCTGGATTCAAACCAGAGAAATTCTCTCACTGCACAAATTTCTCTGGCTCTTTTCTAATTTTTACATGCCATTTACACTTCACAATTAGTGATTAGTATTTCTGATCCACAGCTAATTAGTATAACAATTCAAGAACATGTATAACCACTTAGAATAGTAAATTAGTATAACAATTCAAGAACATGTATTTCTTTTCTAATCTACAGGCAGCCTCTGAATCTCCATCCATTTATTTGATACAGAATCATAAATTTCCCCAGAATCCAAAGGTTCATCCCAGGATCCTAGCTCTCCTACCGCGATCAGTATAAACCTTTTACAACCTTTGGTGTTTGAATGGTCACTTTTTTGTCTGACAAACTTGTATGGTTTTATATTGGGCAACAATGAAACATCATTTTCATCAATAGAATTTCTGAAGTGACGCCTCACTGAAAGCCTGTGGGGATCATATATGCCACTGTAAAGCAACAAATCTAAGATACAAGACAACAAAAACCACTCCAAAGAAGATTTACCTGACATCGTGTATCATTTAGACCATACACAATTTTTAGATGCCTCTTTAGTTTCGAAAGTAGCTGTAGCGCAATAGCCGAGAGTCTCTCGATTTTCTCTGGCACACCTTCTTTCAGGTTCGTGTTTCTTCTCTCTCTCATCTGTTATATATATATATATATATATATGCTAGCAGGGTTTGCAAATGCAACAATCTATAAAGCTCGGCTACGAGCAGAGAAGGGTCGAAGATGGAATTGGCATCTTTAATCTGATTGGCGGAGACGAGACCGGCGTAAATGGTGTCGGCGATGGAAGAGAGCGTGTCGGAAGGACGGGTTTTGTACTGGGTAGATCGCGGATCCGGGCGAGAGAGTAGAGTAAAGATATTTAGGGACCTTAGACATCAAAAAATAATTTTGTGGATCTCTTCTATTACGAAAAGTGGGAGAGGGACCCTAGACTAATTTTCCCTTTATCTTTTAGTGGACTAATTAGTCCAAACCATCTAGTCAAATGGGGGCAGTTGTGAAAAAAAAATGACTCCATACTCATATGAGTGTAATTTTTGCAGAATTTTATTCATAAACAAATTATTTGTATGATTTTATTATCAGTAAATATAAAAATATGAATATGTGTCTATTATCTTTGTGTCTAATAGTAAGAAAATCTAATTAAAAATCTAGTTATTTGTAGTATTACTTGACTTGTAAATAGAAAAATTATTAAATACTCCTGAAATTACATATGGTAATTCCTTCATAGTATCCAAAGAAAATAAAAATAAAAATTGAAACATACACTAAATGAATCATTATTTATCTCTCAACTACTTATGAAATATGGGTCAACCTGTTCTATTCGTAAATTTTTCGCTACGTGATTAGTTAGAACCTTATGTAAATATTGTTAAATGATGTTTCACAACCTACTAAATAAGAGCAATGTTAAAGAACTACCATTTAACTCTCACAATCCATAATAACATGATAAGAGAATGTATCCTCACATAATTGAGTTTGTGACAATTGACACAACCTATAATATCATTGTAAGTAAATTTATACCATTAAATTGTAACTTGTAAGTCTTATATCATTAATCTTTCTCGTTCACACATTACCCAATTAATATAATGAGATTCCTAGCATATATTGCATTGGGAATCACCAATACGTTGATAGTGATAGAAGCTTGTTGAACTGAATTTATAATGAGGAAATTACATCATTAAATTGTAACTTGTAAGTCTTAAATCTTTCTCCTTCATAAATTACCCAATTAATATAATGAGATTGCTAGCCTATATTGCATTCGGAATCACCAATATGTTGATGGTGATGGAAGCTTGTTGAATTGAATTTGTTTCAGCGTGTAATGTATACCGCATATAATTTTAATATAAAATTATATAATTTTTTATGAATTTAAATAAGTAATTTACAAAAATACGTAAAATCATGCAAGTTTTTACAAATGTAAACAAATTTATATTCAATTTAAGCAATTTTATATTAACATTATATCTGGTGTACATTACATATCGGAACACTTCTCGGAACACTTCTCTCCTATGTTGATGGTGATGGAAATTTGCTTTGTTTGGAGTTTGGTTTTTTGATAATTTTTTGTTGGCTTATTTGTTTTCTTTAGTAATTTTTTTAAATTTTTTTTCCAAAGATTTAAGTTTTTAGATCCTATTTGATGAGAGAACTAAAAAATAAAAATAATTTTTAAAAATTCAAAAAAAGTCTAGAAAAGATTTAAAAAAAAAATAAACAAAAAAATATTATATTTGTTTGACTTATTTTAGCCTCTCTTTTTTTTTTTGGAATTTAAATATATATATATATATATATATATATGTTTTTTAAATCCATCACAAGATGAATTAAAAAAGTAAAAAAAAATTGACAAAATTTTTAAAAAGAAAATTACTAAAGACAAAAAAAATTCAAAAAAATTTTTTTTTTTTTTCAAAGTTCCCAAACAATATGATATGATTTTATAGAACATTATTTATAAAAACCACAACATATATAATTAAACAGCTTAACTAACACAAGAGGATTAAAATAACACTTTGGATCTCTAAACAAACCCCCCTGTTCCCCCATCTCCAAAATGCCATTCCCACTTAACAACCAAAATTAAATGAGAGAGAGAGAGAGATAGAGAGAGAGGAATTTGTTTGTATTCTTGACTTTGAAGTGGCTTGACTTTGAAGGGAAGCAAGTTTAACGAGGGAGCATCTTTTCTGTGAGACTGGGTCATGGTCATCATGTGGTTGCATGAAAGGCGTGTTGTGTTGTGTTGTGTTGGATCCATGGGTTTGTGTTTCACGTACCAAATGTTTTTTAATCTCGAAGCTTCTACGATCCTAATCTAAGCTCCCTCCAAATTCAATTTCACATCACCAACCCTCCTCCTTCATTCTGATGCTTTAACCATTTTCATTTATTTTATTGTTTTTCATATTTAGGCCTCGTTTGGGAACAGGTTAATTTAGTAACTTTTTGGCTATTTGGCTAAAAAGGTAGGTAAAAAAAACTTGTATGTTTGGGATGACTTTTTAGCTAATTACGAAAAGATGTGCAAAAAGTAGAGAAAAAAAAGAATCTTTGACTTTTTGGTATGGATTGTTGGCTTTTTGGCTTAGTAACTTTTTGACTAATTAGCTAAAATAGCCTCTTGCCAAACGAGGCCTTAGTCTGTGACTCTGTTTTCATTCATTTTTTTTTGTCTCTTTTAATTCTGAATCAATCTCTCCAAGTCTATGGTCACTTTGGATTTATCCTAATATCCAAAATCATTCTTGAAAGGATCCTTTTGAATTCATCTCTATATAGATATTCGGGAAAGTTTTGGATCGTTTTCAGTCCTAATAAAATATTATTTAACTTATTTTAATAATTTCATTCTTTTGTTTATATTGATCATTCTTTTAAAAAATTAAATTTATTTGATAATTCATTTTTTTAAAAATAAATATGATTTTAAGAATATATCATTTTTTTTGAAATAAATATGATTAAATCATGTGTATATTTATCAAATCAATTCAATTTTAATTGATTTATTTTTTATTTTTTATTTTACAGATGATTTACAAATACAAATTTAAATTTTAAACGTGTTGGATCATTTAGAGCATCTCCAATGCATGCTCCATATTTTCAAATATGGAGGATCCTCTCTAAAAAACAACTCTAACCCATCCTCTATATCCTCCTCCCAAATGGAGGATGATGAATTGATCCTCCAAATATAGAGGGAGGATGAAAAAATAGAGGATCACTCTAAAACACTATTCACTCTTTTTTGATCTTTAATTTTGTCTTTATAACTTAATATGTATATTCAATATTTATAAAATTAGTTTCATTAAAAAGATATTAACAATACCTTTAAAATGAGACCAATATTAATTATATTTAACAAAAAATTAAATAAAATAACTTAAATTTTGGAGAAAAATTGGGTAAAATTTGAAAGAAAAGTGAGAAAATGTTCAAATTTTTGAAGAAATAGAGATGTATGATTGGAGTTGTCATAAATAATAAGATCTTCTAAATTCACTTTTTAAATAAAAAATATTATTTTATTTCTCTATATTAAAAAAATAAAGATGTATAAATTAGAGATGCTCTTATATGGGTCCTATGACGGGCCCATGAAGTGCTAGACTGGATAAATCTAATTTTTTCAAGAAACTAGACGTCCACTCCATCATAAAACATCTACCACCTACTGGCCGAATGCCAAATAATACATTACAAAATTCGATGAACTCTACATGTTCTTTAGTTCAATCTCTTCCCTTATCCGATCGAACAAACATAACCATAGTTCATAGTCAACCCAACAAAAATCTGAAAGTGGATCAAGAACATATGCTGCACGCATATACCTCAATTGGTGGACATTAAAACTTTGTACCAGAGAATAATTTTGAAACAAATTATACAAATAGTCTCTATAACTTGAGACTCGTGTTACTTTGATTTTTGACTTTTTAATTGTAATATATTTGATACTGAATTTTGAATCTTATTTTAAATAAGGAATGAAAAAATCGTTAATTTAATAACAATTTTTCAATATTTCTTAAAATGTTTTTAGAAAATTATTTTGAAAATAGCTTTGGAACACAATTCACTAAAATCGATGGTACTTAGATTGTAGATCATTTCTGTACGTGCAATGGAATGAGAACGTGATACACATGCTCTAAAGTATACTACAATAGGAGTAGATTAGTTTAGATTAAACTATTAGGATGTGTTTGTTTGGACGGATTGGATAAGGGGGGATTGTAATTCATCGGACTGTTAGTCCTGGGATACATTGTCCCAGGACTATTTAATTGGATTGGATTTGTATCCTATGTTTGTTTAGTCATGGGATTAGATGTCTGGATTGAACTATTTTTAGTAAATCCAATATTTGGTTAGACGGACTGGATAAGGATAAATGTTCAAAAGACTATTTTACCCTTATAATCTATAATTTATAATTTAACAACACTAAAAAAATTTAATTTATAAGGCCACAATTTTTAATTTATTATTTTCAATTAAATTAAATTTATATTTTATATTTTTATTTAATATATAATTTTAAATAACGAAAATAAAAAAATAATTTTATTTAATATATAAATTAAATTTTCAACAACACTAAAAAAATTTAATTTATAAGGCCATAATTTATAATTTATTATTTTTAAATAAATTTAATTTATAATTTATAATTTTTATTTAATATATAATTTTAAATTAACAATACTAAAAAAAAACTTTATTTAATATGTAAATTTAATTTCTTAACAACACTATAAAAATTTAATTTATAAGGCCATAATTTATAATTTATTATTTTTAATTAAATTTAATTTATAATTTATAATTTAAATTTTTTATTTAATATATAGTTTTAAATTAACAACACTAAAAAAATAATTTATAAATGTTCAAAAGACTATTTTACCATTTTCTAATTGTTCACTAAGTAATAGCATGGAGGGTAAAATGAACATTTCACAAAATAATCCCATGGGATACCAATCCTATGGTTTCTATCCCACACCCCCCATGGGATAGGATAGTCCCATGTTTGTGGGACTAATAGTCCGGGGGGACTATTAGTTCGGAACAAAATTTTTCAAACAAACAATGGACTATTAATCCGATAGGACTAATAGTCCAATCCCACCCTCTTATCCCTCAAAACAAACATGCTTAGAGTTTAAGGTATTTCTAAAATAATTTCTTGTAACAATTAGACATGTAATAAATTATGGGGTTTTTTTTTTCCTTCAAATTATTCATGTAACAATGCATTTCTATAAACTTTTTAATCATTTCATTTTATTTTTTTTACATTTTGAAAACATATTGGAAAAAAAAAAAAACTTTCGAAATTGTTTTAGATTGCTAAATTTATTATTTTCGAATGAAAATGTGTCATATTTAAGTATATATATATATATATATATTAGAAAACATATATTTTGACATTCTTTAAACAATTTTTTTTATAATTCTCGAAAAATAGAAACAAAGTATAAATTGAAAACAAACACTACCTTAAAGTGGCAGTTTTGTATAGGTAGTCATGATAAAAGAGTAAAATATGCAATGTTGGTTCACAAATGTTAAAGACTTTAAAAATTTTATTAAAAATTTTATCAAATATCTCATATGAGTGTAGGATCGACAAGCGACTCACATTGTGTGAGACCTACATTTAGGGGTGTGCGCGGTGCGAGTCGGTGCGGTTTGAGAGAAAAATAGAAACCGTATGGCGGGTGGCGGATTGACAAAAGTGTCACTAGAATTTGCCATTTTCCTTATCATAAACCGGCGGTTCGGTTGGCAAATAATGGCGGATTTGCCTTGGCGGTTCGGGCGGATTGGCGGTTTATAAAAAATATAATTCAAATTACAAAACTTAAATCAAAGAGTAAAAAAAAGACGAGAGATATCGTAATGTTAAACATCTTGCGAAGCTTTCTTCTGATGCAGCAAGTGTAGCAACAACATGATAATATCAACGACTATACCATCAGTTCATTACAAACATCTGTGGAAGCTACAATGATCAAATACAATACATAAAATTCCCCTCGAGCAGTAATGTAATACTATATTCTAAAGTATAGAACAAGAAGCAAACTTAAGTAAAAAAGAATTTTTAGAATCCTATAAAACATGATTTAATAGCGGTGCGGGTCGGTGCGGTTTGGAAGAAAAATAGAAACCGGCGGATTGATAAAAGTGTCACTAGAATTTGCCATTTTTCTTACCAAAAACCGGCGGTTCGATTGACAAATAATAACGAATTAGCCTTGGCGGTGCGGTTCGGTGCGGTTTTAGCGGTTTCGACGATTTCGGCGGTATTAGCACACCCCTACCTACATTCATGTGAAATAGTTGATAAAATTTTTAGAATTCCTAACATTATTTAGGTTGTTTATACTTATACATTTGTGCCTAAAAAAAAATGCATGACTAGTCCCACCCCTATGACTTTTATTTACCACTTGAACCTACTAATTTATCTGTTTTTTTATTTTTATTTTTTTTAGTTGGAGAAGGAATTTTTTTTTTATTTTTAAAATGATGAATCATATTACCATAAAACTCCATAAATTACAATTACAATAAAAATATATAATTAATTAAAAAAAATCTTAAAATGGAAGGAAAATTAGAATTTCTAATTAAAAACATGAAGAATTAGACTCACATGTTATCAAAAATATTTGAACCAATTAAAAGATTTGAATTTGTAAAGAAAAAAAAAAAATCAAAAAACAAAAAATTAACTTGTGGTTGGGATTAAACTATTTAATTTACCTTTTTCTTTCCTGCCTTTTTCTTCATTCCCCACAAATCACTTCACAAACATTTAAATCCAACAAAAAAACATACCTAATCCAGAAATTTGGAACTGACTATTTGCCTAGAACACAGACTTGTGGTTAGGATTACACTAGTGTATACTGAGGCCCATAACTTAAACAAAGTTGAGCCACATATTTATATTTCTTGATGATTTTCTGAATAAATTCTAAATTTGTAGTATTAATTAATCCCAAACACCATAATAAGGATTTTATCAATCTTTTTCTAGTAAAATTTGTATGATTTTGATAGACTAAACAGTCAAATTAAATACTTTTTTATTTTTTATTTTTTTTTCTTATCTCACTTATTATTATTTTTTTAATTAGTAATATCACTTTACACAATCATTGCATTACTCTCTCACTCAATAAAAACACTACTGTTATTATTGTCTATAAATATTTAGGGTATGTTTGGTTTGTATTTGAGAGATGTGTTTTAGAGATAAAAAGTACGAAAAGTTATTTGGTTTGGTTTTTTTCAAAAGATGTTTTGAAAAATTATTTTGAGAGAAAGTTTTGAAAAAAGTGATTGATTTGATGTGTGTGAGAGAGAGATTTGTTTGGAAAACTTGTTTGGTTTACAAGTTTTGAGAAATTTTTTTGAAAAAATTTATTTGATTTGATTACTTTTAAAAACTTATTTGTAGAAAAAATTTCCCAAAATTTTTTCAGAAATACAAACCAAACGTAGTGTCACCAAGAAAAGTTGAAGAATATTGTAATGTTATAAAGAGATGAATTTGATGCTGGTGAATGAAAATGAAAGTAATATGATAATTTTATTTTAATATCAAAGGGTTTAGGTTTTTTTTATTTTATTTTTTTTAATTAAGTCAATTGCGGAAAAGTTATGATAAATGGAATATTTATAAATTTTAAAAGGTGAAAAAAAAAATTAATTTTTTCCCAAGATGCATTGCAAAAAAATAAAAAATAATAATAATGAAGTGAGAGGATGGCTCTGTCGTTGTAGAGCAGCCATTCCTGTCAATAACGCTACTTTTGACTTTTTTTTTTTGGTGCGGGACTTTTGAGGTTTCAGTCTGCAGAGACTGATGAATCTTCGCCACAAAAGTTTAGTTGTGTTTATTAATGGGGACCATTTAAATAAATATATTTTTTAATTTTTTTTATAAAAAATATATAAAAAAATATAAAAATAATATGATGTAAAAAAGATAAAAAGTATAATTATATTATACACTCCAAACAAGCAGTTTGGGATAACTTATAAAAATCAAAAAATAAAAAAGTTATTAAAAAAATTAAAAACTTCATATTATTTGGGAAAAGCTTGTGGGAGAAGTTTAGAGGGCAAAATTATTATTGTGCCTTTTGAATTCTACTATCCAAAAGTCCAAAAGTCAACAAAGATAAAATTATCATTTTGATTTTACTACAATATTTTATTACACATCTTTTCGTAAAAAGTTAAAAAATTATTCTAAATTGATATCTATTTTCTTCTACTTTTTTTAGTCAAAAAGTCAAAACATATACTTATATAACACATCTCAAACAACCCTACTTGCTTGAGCTTAGAGAAAATATGTTTTATAATTTTAACATAATTATATTAGATTTTCTTAAAATTTTAATTTATTTAATACTTAATTCTTTTTTAATAATAATTTGTTAGTTATTATTTGAATTATTTTTCCTTTAAAAGAAAATATCATAAATATGAGTATGTCAATAGAGATTGAAAAATATTTACAAATTAAATTCAAGCTACGATTATGTTGATGATTCTTTTATTTTGACAAAAATGACTTCAAAATTATCAAGTATAGAAAAAAGAAATAAATAAAAAAAGATAAAGAGATGAAGAAGATAATTGAACGAACAATCAAAATAACCATTAATATGTTTTGAAAAAGAAGTACAAAAAATAAATCTAAGTTAAATCTATCCCTAAGATAAAAGAAATGACAAGAAAGACAATAATGTGTCCATTTGGCAACATGGGTAAAAAGCTGCCTTTGTAGCTTGGTTTAAAAAAAAACTATATTAGCTTTTTTAGCAAATAGTCATTTGGAAAGTTGAAAAAAAGCTATATATAAAATTACAATTATATTTTTTATATTATTTAGGATTATACATGGAAAAAAATGTAAATTTTCTAAATTGAGTGGGGGTAATTTAGTCATTTTATTGTGATGTGATATTATAAATAAATATTAACCAAAAAAGCTAAAAGTAACTTTTTATCAACTTCCCAAATCACTTTCCAAATAAACCAAAAAACTTGATAAAAAGTCAAAAGTTAACTTTTTTCTATCTTTCCAAAACACCCTAATTTATCTTTGATTTGAGTTTGATAGATCACAATATAGCCATATAAGTCTATTTATGGGCACCAAAAATAAATAAATAAATAAAACATGTAAAAACCCTATTGACTATCATAGTGCCTGTTTGGTAAAACTTAAAAGTTTCTTATTTCAGCTTTTGACTTAATTTAAACTATAATGTTGTGTTTGGTACAACTTAAATTATCAAATAATAGCTTTAAAAAAGCTATTTTTAGCTCAAATTCATAAACAACTCAGGGCATGCTTATGAATTACAGCTTAAGCATGCAGCTGAATCATGGGTGATGAAATGACTAAAATGCCCCTCCAAAACTTCAACAATTAGAGAATTGCCACTATATAAACCCTTTTGTTGCCCTAGCCTGCTCCTCTCCTCACACTTCTCTTCTCATTTCCTCTATTGTCGGCTGAAGACGATCCTCCACAGCAACTGATCGAACTCCTCCACATCTCCAAGATCAGACGATCGAACTCCTTTCCTCACTGTTTCCGTTGATCTGTACCAAAAAGGTAAGAGTTCATGCCTTTTTGTTTGTGATATATATATATATATATATGTATATACACATCGAGTTAGGGTTTACACAGACAAAGATTAGATCACACTCTATGTTCCTCTCTTCGCTTTCTTTTTCATCTCCGATTTTCATCATCTTTTTGTTTATTTTTTTTCCGCAGCCACCATTCACAACCATTGGACAAGTTTGACACCTGAGTATTCAGGTAAGATTCTTCTGCTCAATTTTCAGTGTTCTTGTTAAATTTTTGCTCAATTTCTGTTCAATATCTGCTCAATTCTTGTTCACTTGTTTGCTGTAGTGTTAAAATCAAAATCACTTTTGGTTCAGTTTTTTGTTTTTTTTTTAAAATTTATATATATATATATATTTAAAGATTGGCCTAATCAGTTTAAATGTTGACAAAATCTTGAATCAACATTTAGTTTTCTGTTAGTTTTTGTATTAG
Source organism: Camellia sinensis (assembly GCF_055761805.1). NCBI lineage: Eukaryota > Viridiplantae > Streptophyta > Magnoliopsida > Ericales > Theaceae > Camellia > Camellia sinensis. The sequence goes on along the minus strand of NC_138961.1, from coordinate 191,863,216 downwards.
AATAGAAGGTAATTGTAACAACCCCAACCTACGATTAACGTTAATCCATGATTTAATATGCCTAATAAGTTAGTAAGACCAGATTTTGAATTAATTGCATATGTGTTGAATAATTTGTGATTTTATTTGTTCATCGTAGATAGATCTGTTTGAATTTCTGTTTTGTTCTGTAAATCGAAGGCCTTATCGGCATCCAATCACAAAATTGGCTTGATATATGTGCTATTTGGAATTTTTAAAACATTATGGTAGGCTCAATTGAAATTCGATTCGGAATTATTAAATTAGATTAATTTAATACCCATTTGATTAGTTTTAATAAACCAACATCAATAAAGCCTATATAAGGCACCTATTGCCTCCACTCATCTTTCTTCGCTTCATTCAACACATTCTTGAGCCTATACACACACACAACCGTGAGAGTGAGAGAAGGGGGAGAGATTGGAGTCAATTTGAAGCCAAGCTAGCAAGAATTAGAGGAATTGAGGAGAATTTAAGAGTTACAACTTCAATACTTGTGAACTCAAGCCTCTAGGTAAGAATTTTATCCTTAAACCTTGAAATCTAAACTATAATGCATGAACTCAAGAGAATTATGTTGATTTATGCAAGAATTGAGTTAGAACTTGGGAATTGTAAGTCATTCTATGCATGCATATCCATATCATGAAGTTTTGAAATTCTTTTCATGAGAAATCTCACATGCATGTTCATATTTTGGTTGTAATCTAAGAATTCACCATGTTTTTGAGTTGAATATTTCATTTGGTCATGTTTTGGGAAGCTATGAACTCAAATTATGCATGCTTGTCATATTTCTAGCATGTTCCTACACTTCAAGTTGAATTTTGCTCAATTAGCAAGCCATTGTGCCATGATTTCTTGTAATGATATTTAATTCATGTTGTTTTGAGAGTTTCCATGTATTTTCTCAAGTCTTGGCCCAGAAAAATCAAGTTTTGGTGCTTAATGATTAAGTTTTGAACTTGGAGATCAAATCTGGAAATTCCAGAATTTGCATCTACGCTCGAGTGCAGGAATCTACACTCGAGTGACCACTCTGAGTGCCTACACTTCTGCTCGAGCAACCTGAAGTATGCTCGAGCGTAAAATGCAAGCCCTTAGAAGTTCTTGTGTTTTGCAGCACGCTCGGGCGACAAAAGTCACGCTAGAGCGAGGGTCTGAGTCTCATGCTCAAGCGGGAATCGAGCTTTTGTCGAGTGTGAAAAACAAGCAACCAGTACTTTTTTCAAAATTTACAGACCGCTTGAGCGAAGGGAGTTACGCTTGAGTGGACCCTCACATTCTGCATGCCCGCTCGAGCGAGGAAAGCCACGCTCGAGCGTGGACCCTATTTTCAGCAAATTTTGAAAAATGTTTTAAAGTGCATTTCTGCATCCTCATTCCATCCTAAGCATTCCTAGGCCATGATTAAGACACCATAATGAGGTTAATGAAGTAGAAACACACCAAAGCAAGAAGGGACTAAGTTATCATTTTCGGGTGTGTAATTCAGTATACGTTGGATCTGTAACTGTGTAGGTCACGCGCCACAAGGAAGTTGAATTGTCTACTTGCAACATCTGTTATCTGTGAGTAATAACTTAGTAAAGCTATAGTTAAATTATTTTCGGTATATGAAATAAGATTTGTTGAATGAAATGTCATGTTTTATGCTATGAATGATTGTCCAACAATAACAAGCATTTATGACATTATGCTATGATTCAAGTATGTTACAAGTTCCCAGTACCGGAATTTCCTTATGGAACCGACAAGCTATCTGTACCCGGTTGGAGGTTCCTAGGTGGAACTGACAAGTTTACAAGTTCCCAGTCTGGAGGTTTCTTTATGGAACTGACAAGTTATCCTTACCCGAACGGAGGTTCTTCTATAGAACTGACAAGTACGATTTAAGATTCTCTGTATGTGTCCTGTCAGTGCTAACGGATGCACCATGTAGGATTTAGCATGAATCTTTGATCTCTGTATACATGTTCAGAATGAGAATACGAATGTGAATTTGGTTTCAGACAGAGTTGTGGGACATTATTCATTTACCAATTTACTTTATTATTATTCACTGGGCCACCGTTCACTAGTTATTTATTATGTATGTAGATGAGTAGGCTCGTGATCAGGCTTAAGATGATGCCTGAAGCATTTTTGTGTTTGTTAGCCACCTTTTGTGCCTCACGATGAGGTTCTAGATCAAGTCATGTCTTGTGGCTGTGTTAATATGAATGTATAAGATTGTTCCTTTTGCTCTATGAACAAGTTTTCCTTTTATATGTACATGAGGTGATGTGTAAATACTGTACCTATGACGTCATTTGTATGTTTATGAAAGCTAAGATTATCACTCCCATGTATATCTGCACAACTCGATAGACTATGTATATTTTTCTTTTATGTATTTACTTCCGCAGCCCCTAATTACAAGACTATTTGTTAAGAGGCCTTCGGTAATCCAAGGATTACTGGCTGGTTACGTTGCTAAATTGTAGACGTCCCTGAACGTCCCGGGAGAAATCCCGTTTTGTTCATTGGGGCTTACTATAGTTCGGACTCAAATGTCACGGTTCTGAATCTAATATCGCAAAGTGCAATGCAAGATTGATAAATCACCAAAGTGTCCAAATCCGACAAATCGTTTTGAAAAACTGATTTTTAGAAAAAAGTGCCAAACATGGACTGCTTTGCCAGATACAGAGTTGCCACCTAAATATTTTATTTTGGGAGAATTTGGGAAACCTTAACTCGTGCCTAAGGCCACGTGTCCGTCATCACCAAAGTTGCCTCAGCTCGGGAACTTGGGTACGATTGGGGAAGGTCACTTCGTGAGCACCCCCGCTCGCCCGATCAAAGATCGGCCTCTACTAACCATGATATCGAGTTTTGAAAACATTATGTACTCTTATTCCAGTTATTAGCCTAGAATTACTATGTGATGCATACAATATACAAGTATAGACTGGATCGTTTGAGTTGGAACAAAACATTTCATGTTTGTTTATTTGAAAGATGGTTTGATGGTGCTATTCGCAAATAGGCTAAGACGTGGATTTGCCACCCTCAAGTGGGCTTAAAAAATATGGTGATTTGCCACTCTCAAGTGGGCTTAAAACTCGCAATCAATGAATTGTTCCAATTCAAATAATCCAACCTTCACCCACAGGTATTCAGGCAGTTATATCACATAAATACAAAGCCTCATGGTAAGCATGCTATCATGGCAGTCACTCACACACATGCAAGGATGCTAAAGCATAAACACTTACCGAGTACTTCGAGCTAAAGAAAGAAGCTAATTAGAAATCATGTATGAATCTTAACTATGCTAAGAATGCCTAATGCAACACATGTAAAAATGCAACTACAATAGGCTCGGCTATTCTAAGATGACATATGAGATGCAACAATCGATACATGTATTCAACTTGGAATTGAAATACAATGTAGTTAGCATGATGCGCCGAGCCCGGTGCATGCAATACAGATGAATGAATGCAAACATGCGAATATATAGATGCTAATTGAAACATGCCTTAAAACTAACCATCATAAGCTGATAAATAAAAGGGAGAAAGACGTGGGGTTGGAAGACATATATCACACACACGCACACTTATTACAACATTGTCGTCTCTCGGAGGGTCCGAATGAATAGTACAGAATAAACTAGCTAATCTAAGCTAATTAAACTAATTATTACACAACATTAATTAATTAATGAATTAACTAAGGAAGTAAGGAAACTAGCATGCAGATCAAACAAAATGGACTGCCTTAGCCTTGTTCCGAATGATAGGGATGCATGCATGCTCAAGTCGCCTTGTCGAGAAATCCATCGCGATGTCCCGATTTGCCTCTGTTTGTAACTGGTCCCAGAACACTGTACAAAGCTCCAGAAGGCTGCTGACCAATTTTTGCTGCTGGTTTCCGATTTGCTGCAACAGAGAGTGAGAAAGGGGCATGGCAAAGTATTTTCAACATATGTGTGCATGACCATCCTCCCTATCATTGCACAAGCTCCAGGGAGTGTAGTCGTCGGTCCTCGTGCCACCAATCATGCATCTCGATGCATAATGGCCGAGGAGTCGGATTATACGACTCGATGTAAAATGAAAGCACATATAAACACAACAAGGCCTAAACTCCATCATGGGTAATCCGGAGTGTCGGCGACCGAGAATCGAGGCACGTTTCGTCACTTAGAGTACGAAATGTCCCTCGTTTCTCGTGTTTGGACTAAACCCTATTCCAAACACAATGCAATATACATGGCATACACAATACGATTAGCATGCAACCCTAAACGTAATGCAACCTAATCATGCTAGCATGCGAGGGATGATATGTAAACATGCAACTAGCATACACAATGCTATGAACTAAGAATGGCATACTCAATGCACATGAACTATATGGCATACGCAATGCACATACGAAGATTGACATGCATGAAGACATGAACAAGGCATACACAATGCAATGATCAAGCATGCGACAACATGGATATGGCATATATAATGCAAGATGGACTTAAACTAAAATAAATGGGCCTCAGCCACACTCAAATCAGTGGCCATACATGATGAAAATGAAGCAACAACATACATGCAAACATGCACAAATGCAAGGGACCAAACCTAAAGGCACAAAGTGCAACTCCACCAAAGCATGGTAAGCATGAAATATGGCATACAATCACATATTTTCCAGCTCTGAAATGACATGCAAGATGGTCCCGAATCATGCAAACCCCTCACACAATGCATGCTAGATGGCCCAAATCCTGAAACTAGTGAAGTGGATTACACTATACGCATGCAAAACAATACTCAAATGGCCAAACCAGCCCCAAAAAGTCCCTATGCAAGCCCAAAACAGTAGGAAAATGGACTAAAATGATGACTCGAAAGGCATGGAAATGAAACTCATGCAATGGCCCATAAATGAGATATTTAAGCACGACTCTCAAACACATTTAAAGAGTGAAAAATATGGGAATATGGCACAAGTATAGGCTCCAAAATGACATGCTCAATGATCCCAAAACATGAAAACACCACCATTCAAGCATGCAAGAAGCTTCAAAACTCAAAGCTAGGTATGGGCATTACACTACAACCATGCATAGCAAACATCATTCGACCATGAGGCCCAAAAATAGATCTAAGGTAGTCCAAAACATGCACAAAATTAGTTTGGAGTATGGCCAAAATATGCTAGAATCAAAGGCCAAAATAGCATGCAATGTAAGCTAGTAAAGAGGATTTACACCACAAGCATATGAGGCATTCAAGAGGTCACTAAACCAGAAAAACTCAGAGGTATGACATGCCAAATAAAGCCCAAAAACTCACTGAAACATAGTCAATGCATGCAAGAGTGACGTGCTCCTTTGACAAGCTATGAAGAGGGTTGTTCTACACATGCAAGATGGACACCCAATATGAAAAAACAAGCTCTGGACAGAGCCTATGCAGGTCCTAAAACTCACCAAAAATGGCCTGAAACATGGCTTGGAAGCATGCAAATAAGGGCTCCTTTGTTAGGCCAAATATGCTAGAAATCAAAACAAGGAGAAAGAGGGTCACTCATCTTTGGTTTTGGCTCTCAAAAACACATAATAACCATTGAAAATTTTCTGGATTTCAGTGGTCAAAAGGGTAAACAAAGCTCAAAACAAAGGCCTTAATGCATGGCTCAAAACAAGGTGAAATGAAGCATGCAAGCGGGTAGATGACCCCCAACAGGAAAATGATCTTAAACAAACATGTTAAGGACCTCAAAATAAGACTTTTTCCAGTTTATACTGAAGCTAAAAAATGCTTGCAAGTATGGCTAAAAGATGGAGCAAAATAAAGCTCAAAAGAGGATATATGATGTTACCCTTGTAGCTCAGCAACTCCAGCAGCTTATGGACAAAAAATGCAGCTCCTTAGGACCTCTCAAGACCCTCCAAGAAGCTTAGGTTGGTGTTGGAGGTGTTAGGCTAAGAGGTAGTGTGCAAAGGGGCAAGAACTTAGCACTTTGGAAGCCAAAATAGAGATATAGAGAGGGAGGTATATATGTATGCCTTAGGGAAATTCTGAACCTTCACAAAGGAGGGGGAGGTCCTCCTTTATAGCCAAGAGGGTCCAAAGCTTCTCAAAGAAGCTAAAAAACAAGCTTGAAGATCCTCCATACACGTGTATGGAGGATCCATTCTGTGCCTTCCAGCTGGCACAGCTGGCAACAACTCACAGAGATAAGACTTAGAGATGTAGGCCGGCCAGTTCAGGTGGTCGGCCGACCACTTTCCCTGGTCGGCCGACTAGTTCAAAAGGTTCAGGTGGTCGGCCAGCCAATTCAAAAGGGTTAGGTAGTCGGCCAGCCCATTTGGTGGTCTCCTAATTGAATGCAAGCTAGTGGTGTGGTGGGAGACCAGCAATTGTGGCCCAAAAATGAGGGAGACCAGTTACCTGACAAGGAAACCGGCCGATAGGGGAAAAGTGGTCTCCAAGGAGAAAAGGTGGTCTCCCACCCTTGTACCACCTTCCAAACAATGAAAACAAGGTCCATGCCAAAAATGAACCAAGACGGATGCAAAGCGAGGGTTCGGGGGTTAAAACGCCCAGTCGGGTGTCTCGAAAACTGTTAAGCATCGAAAGTGGCGTGCGACCATGAAGGTGGTCTCTCGGGCCACAGTGTCCCTCTAGAGAGAGGAAACAAGGTGTGTGCAAAAAATCGGAGCAAACGGAGAAAGTTAAGCGGTCTCGAACCGAGGCACACGGCCGACAGCTCCGAAAATCAGAAACTGGTCTCCAAACGGGAACAGTAGTCTACGACCACGAAAAGTAGCCTACGGGCACTGAGAGATGGTCCACGAAACCTCTCCCTCCCTTCAGGAAAAGAAAATAGAACTTGGTTCGCGAACCGAGGCAAAGCACAAAAGAGTCCCGAAGTCCGGAAGCAAGGCTCTCAGCCGAGACTTCATAACCTCAGAACGAGCACAACATGTGCAATCACCGAGCGCTCAATCGGTGACGTCTGAGTCTTAAGGTCGGTCAAAAATGGGGTGTCTACATAAACCTATAAAGGCGGGTTTGGGTCGTGACAGAGTGGTATCAGAGCATGTGTTCTACCACACACACAAGTCCATATGAGCTTATGATGTCATAGTTGAAGTAGGGGCATTCCATCTGCATGTGTAAGTGTGTGTTTGAAAGTGAAAGCATAAATCCGATTATAATCATATGATATGGGAACAAATAATCTGAATAATGTAAAAAAGACTATTTGCCTATATTTATAATGTGCTGTTTACCTATAGCAAATAAACAATACAAGAAGTGATGGAACATCTGAATCATCTGAGGCTCGAATGAGCCGAATGGAACAAATGCTTGCAGCTTTAACTGAGGTAATGACTCAACAACAACAGAGACAACAACGCTTACCTCCCCCGTCGGCCTAGGTGGAGCTGGATAACAATGATCTTATAAGTTTAACTCAGAAAATTCTTCTAGCTACCTATACTCTGAAAGATGAAGCCCAAAGGTAGTGGTTACTAATCCAAAACAGTAATGAGAATATGATTGGGCACAATTTAATGCAATCTTCTATGATAAATATTTCCCTCAATGTTTCCGAGATTGGAAAGTTTCTGAATTCCAAGAACTTAAACAAGGCAGGATGTCTGTGGTTGAGTATGATGCCAAATTTATTGAGTTGGCTCAATTTGCTCCACATATGGTGCATATTGATTACAAGAAGGCACGGAAGTTTGAAGGCGGGCTGGATCTAGAAGTGTTTGACTGCGTAGGCATTTTGAAATTGCCTACCTATGTGGAAGTTTTGGATAGAGCAATAATGGCAGAAGCCACTCTGGCAGCGATGAAACAAGCTAAAACGCCAATGATAGAATGGAAAAATAAAAAGCTTGGATCTAATTTTTGAAAAGGTCGTTCCTTCTTCACGAACAAAAATCAAAATACTGGATCTTCCAGTAGCTCAAGCCAGAGTAGCGGATTTATGCTAGTCTGTTCAGAATGTGGAAGGAGGCATAAAGGCATATGTCAACGTGCATCGGGTGCATGTTTTTAGTGTGGTAAAACCGGTCATATGATTAGAGATTGTCCAAGTACGGCAAGTTCAGCCGGATCTGTTCCTGTAGCAAGGGCCAACACTAGAACAAATGCCAGAGGTAATGCTGGAAATGAGACACTAAGGCAAAGAAGAGTGTTTGCACTCGTGCCTGGAGATGTACAGAATATCGAAATAGTAGTGTCAGGTATAATCCCTATTTGTGCTCAGAATGCCTATATACTGATTGATTCTGGTTCTACGTATTCATTTGTCTCGCATGCTTTTTCTCAGAAATTAACAAGACTGTTAGAACCTGTGACTTGTTTGCTATCTGTGTCTACACCATCTGGGGGCTCTATGATATGTGCTTATGTATATCCAACATGTGATGTTTTGATTGGTGATATGACATTGTATGTTGACTTACTGCCCTTGAACATTGATCATTTTGACTGTATTGTGGGTATGGATTGGCTGACTAAATATTGTGCTACTATTGATTGTGTGAACAAAGCCGTCATGTTCAAACCACCTGGCATGCCTGAGTTTACTTTCACTGGGAATGGGGTAGTTCCTCTGCCATACTTGATTTCATTCATGAAAGCTAAGAAATTGTTAAGGAAAGGTTGTCGGGGCTATTTGTGTTGTGCATTGACTGAATCTTTAGGTAGTACCAGTGTAGAAGTTATTCCTGTGGTTTGTGACTTTCCTAATGTATTTCCCAATGATCTACCTGGGGACTTAATTGATAGGGAAATTGAATTTACTATTGATGTAATACCTGGAACATAATCTATCTCCAAGACTCTTTCTAGGATGTCGACTTCCGAATTGAAAGAGTTAAAAGTCCAACTCCAAGAGCTCTTAGACAAGAAATTCATCTGTTTGAGTACCTCACTTTGGGGTGCTCCAGTTTTATTTGTTAAAAAGAAAGATGGATCTTTGAGGCTATGTATTGACTACCGTGAGTTAAACAAAGTAACCGTCAAGAACAAGTACCCACTACCTTGAATTGATGACCTGTTTGATCAACTTCAGGGAGCCCAAGTGTTTTCTAAGATTAACCTTAGATCCGGGTATCACCAGTTAAAGGTCAAGGAAGAAGACGTAGAGAAGATCGCATTCAGAACTAGATATGGACATTATGAATTCCTAGTTATGCCATTTGGGGTAACCAATGAACCTGTTGCCTTTATAGACCTTATGAATAGGGTGTTCAAACAATTTCTGATGAATTTATTGTTGTCTTTATTGATGATATATTGATTTACTCCAAAAGCAGGGAAGAACATGAGAATCATTTGAGAACTGCCTTACAGATTCTGAGGGAAAAGAAATTATATGCAAAACTTTCCAAATGTGAATTCTGGCTGGACAACGTAGCCTTTTTGGGCCATGTAATCAACATGGATGGTATATCGATAGACCCACAAAAAATTGAAGCCATTATTGACTTGCCAAGACCAACTAATGTGCCCGAAGTTAGAAGTTTTCTGGGGCTTGTTGGTTATTACAGAAGGTTTGTAAAAGATTTTTCAAAACTTGCCATGGCATTGACACAGTTGACATAGAAAAATGTACCATTTGATTGGAATGATCAACGAGAGTCAGCCTTCCAAGAACTGAAAACGAGACTTGTAACGGCACCAATCTTGACCCTGCCTAACGGAGCTGATGGGTTTTAGATTTACAGTGATGCATCTTACAAGGGCTTAGGTTATGTGCTAATGCAAAATGGGAAGGCAATTGCTTATGCATCTCGGCAACTCTATCCTCATGAAAAGAATTACCCGACTCATGACCTTGAACGGGCAGCTGTGGTGTTTGCTTTGAAAATCTGGCGCCACTACTTGTATGGAGTAACTTGTGAAGTGTATACTAACCATAAAAGTTTGAAATATTTCTTTACCCAAAAAGAATTGAACATGAGACAGAGAAGATGACTGGAACTAATTAAAGACTATGATCTACAGATTCTATATCATCTAGGAAAAGCTAACACTGTAGCAGATGCCTTGAGCTGAAAATCAATGGGGAATTTGTCATGTTTGTTCACCAGTCGGGAAGAATTGCTATGTGATTTGGAAAGGAATGAGATTGAAGTTGTATTACGAGAACATGGTGGAATCTTAGCTGCTGTTTCTGCTCAACTTGCAATCATTGAAGAAATCAAAGAGAAATAACTGCAAGATGAATTCCTGAAAAAGATCATGGATGAAATTGACTCAAAACCAAGGCCTAGGTTTGTACTTGAGAACAATGTGTTGAAATTTCAGGGTCGCCTTTGTATGTCGTATTATGATGATTTGAAGAAATGCAATTTGACAGAGGCCTACAATTCCAAATTTGCTATGCATCCAGGAAATACGAAAATGTATCATGATTTGAAGCAGAATTTCTGGTGGCCAGGAATAAAAAAGGGTATTGCAAATTTTGTGGCTGAATGTTTACATTGCCAACAAGTTAAAGCTAAACATCAACGACCCGCTGGTTTGTTACAACCACTTCTAATACCGAAGTGGAAATGGGAGCACATTACCATGGACTTCATCGTGGGATTGCCTCGCTCTTCTCGAGGTATGGATTCTATCTGGATTATAGTTGATCGTTTGACTAAATCTGCCCATTTTTTACCTGTTAAAACTATTTATAATGCGGACAAGTTAGCTAACATGTATGTGAATGAAATTATGAAATTACATGGTGTACCAGTATCTATCGTATCTGACAGAGATTTGAAGTTTACATCGAGATTTTGGCAGAGTTTGCAACAGGCTTTGGGAATCGAATTATGGTTGAGTAGTGCCTACCATCCACAGATAGACGGTCAATCCAAAAGAACCAATTAGACTTTGGAAGATATGTTGCGGATGTGTGTGTTGAACTTCCAAGGGAATTAGGAGACCTACCTTTCTTTAGCCGAGTTTGTGTACAATAACAGCTACCATTCAAGCATTGGGATGGCTCCTTATGAAGCTCTCTATAGAAGAAAATGTCGTTCTCCAATCAGTTGGGCAGAAGTAGGTGAAAAGCCACTATTGGGCCCAGAACTTGTGCAAGAAACGACTGAGAAAGTGAATCTGATTCAGCAAAGCCTAAAAATTGCACAAAATCGTCAAAAGAGTTATGCTGATGTCCGAAGAAGAGACAGGGAATATGAAGTCGGGGATCACGTGTTTATCAAAGTAACTCCGATAAAGGGCCAAATGCGGTTTGGAGTGAAAGGCAAGTTAGCATCGAGATATGTTGGACCGTATGAAGTGCTAGAGAAAATCAATTCAGTAACATATCGGGTGGCCTTGCCCCCAATCATGGAAAATATGAACAATGTTTTTCACGTATCTATGCTTCGAGAATATTTGAGAGATCCATTCCATGTCATTGAACCAATGCATGTGCTTTTGAAAGATGACTATACCTACGAGGAGAGGCCAATACAGATTGTTAATCGTCAGATCAAAAGACTAAGGAACAAAGAAATCCCATTGGTGAAGGTTGATTGGTAGAATCATGGAAGAACTTATGCAACTTGGGAAACAGAAGAAGATATGATGAAAAGATACCCTAAACTGTTCCCTTTGGACCTGGTATTCTTCCAAAGTGAAGGTAATTTGAGTTTGGAGGACCAAACTTTTTAGTGGGGAAAGACTATAACAATCCCAACCTATGATTAACGTTAATCCATGATTTAATATGCCTGATAAGTCATTAAGACTAGATTTTGAATTAATTGCATATGTGTTGCATAATTTTTGATTTTATTTGTTCATCGTAGATATATCTGTTTGAATTTCTGTTTTGTTCTGTAAATCAAAGGCCTTATCGGGATCCAATCACGAAATTGGCTTGATATATGTGCTATTTGGAATTTTTAGAACATTATGCTAGGCTGAATTGAAATTCGATTCGGAACGATTAAATTGGATTAATTTAATACCCATTTGATTAGTTTTAATAAACCAACATTAATGTAGCCTATATAAGGAACCTATTGCCTCTACTCATCTTTCTTCCATTCATTCAACACACTCTTGAGCCTATACACACACACACAACCGTGAGAGTGAGAGAAGGGGGAGAGATTGGAGTCAATTTGAAGCCAAGCTAGCAAGAATTAGAGGAATTGAGGAGAGTTTAAGAGTTACAACTTTAACACTTGTGAACTCAAGCCTCTAGGTAAGAATTTTATCCTTCAACCTTGGAATCTAGACTATAATGCTTGAACTCAAGAGAATTATGTTGATTTGTGCAAGAATTGAGTTAGAACTTGGGAATTGTAAGTCATTCCATGCATGCATGTCCATATCATGAAGTTTTGAAATTCTTTTCGTGAGAATCTCACATGCATGTTCATATTTTGGTTGTAATCTAAGAATTCACCATGTTTTTGAGTTGAATATTTCATTTGGTTATGTTTTGGGAAACTATGAACTCAAATTACGCATGCATGTCATATTTATAGCATGTTCCTACATTTCAAGTTGAATTTTGCTTAATTAGCAAGCCATTGGGCCATGATTTCTTGTAATGATCTTTAATTCATGTTGTTTTGAGAGTTTCCATGTATTTTCTCAAGTTTTGGCCTAGAAAAATCAAGTTTTGGTGCTTAAAGATTAAGTTTTGATCTTGGAGATCAAATCTAAAAATTCCAGAATTTGCATCTACGCTCGAGCGCAGGAATCCACGCTCGAGCAACCACTCTGAGTGCATGCACTTCTGCTCGAGCGACCTGAAGTACACTCGAGCATAAAATGCAACCCCTCAGAAGTTCTTGTGTTTTGCAGCACACCCGGGCGACAAAAGTCACGCTCGAGCGAGGGTCTGAGTCTCACACTCGAGCGGGGACAGACTGTCCGTCGAGTGTGAAAAACATGCAACCAGTACTTTTTCAAAATTTACAGACCGCTCTAGCGAAGGGAGTTATGCTCCAGCGGAGCCTCATATTCTGCATGCCCGCTTGAGCGAGGAAAGCCACGCTCGAGCGTGGACCCTGTTTTTAGCAAGTTTTGAAAAATGTTTTTAAGTGCATTTCTACACCCTCATTCCATTCTAAGCATTTGTAGGCCATGATTAAGACACCATAATGAGGTTAATGAAGTAGAAACACACCAAAACAAGAAGGGACTAAGTTATCATTTTCGGGTGTGTAATTCAGTATACGTTCGTTCAGTAACTGTGTAGGTCCCGCGCCACAAGGAAGTTGAATTGTCTACTTGCAGCATCTGTTATCTGTGAGTAATAACTTAGTAAAGCTATATTCAAGTTAAATTATTTTCGATATATGAAATAAGATCTATTGAATGGAATGTCATGTTTTATACTATGAATGATTGTCCAACAATAACAAGCATTTATGACATTATGCTATGATTCAAGTATGTAACAAGTGACATTATGCTATGATTCAAGGATGTTACAAGTTCCCGATACCGGAGGTTCCTTATGGAATTAACAAGCTATTTGTATTCGGCTGGAGGTTCCTAGGTGGAACTGACAAGTTTACAAGTTCCCAGTCTGGAGGTTTCTTTATGGAACTGACAAGTTATCCTTACCCGACCGGAGGTTCTTCTATAGAACTGACAAGTACGGTTTAAGATTCTCTGTATGTGTCCTGTCAGTGCTAACGGATGCACCATGTAAGATTTAGCATGAATCTTTGATCTCTGTATACATGTTCAGAATGAGAATACGAATGTGAACTTTGGTTTCAGACATAGTTGTAGGACATCATTCATTTACCCATTTACTTTATTATTATTCACTGGGCCACCGTTCACTAGTTATTTATTATGTATGTAGATGAGTAGGCTCGTGATCAGGCTTAAGATGATGCCTGAAGCATTTTTGTGTTTGTTAGCCACCTTTTGCGCCTCACGAGGAGGTTCTAGATCAAGTCATGTCTTGTGGCTGTGTTAATATGAATGTATAAGATTGTTCCTTTTTCTCTATGAACAAGTTTTCCTTTTATATGTACATGAGGTGACGTGCAAATACTGTACCTATGACGTCATTCGTATGTTTATGAAAGCTAAGATTATCACTCTCATGTATGTCTGCACAGCTCGATAGACTATGTATATTTTTCTTTTATGTATTTACTTCCGCAGCCCCTAATTACAAGTCTAATTGTTAAGAGGCCTTCGGTATCTAAGGATTACTGGCCGGTTACGACATTAAACCTATAGGGGCGGGTTTGGGTCGTCACAGAAATGAATTGAATTGAACTGATAATGCAGTAGATTTTCTTAAACATCTTGCAGTAATCCTCTGATCCTAATGAAGATTGGGTTTTTGAAGAAAATGGAAATTCATAATAGGTATTTGACTGATTTGTTAATCTAATAATTATTTCATTGAAGTTGGTATAAACAAATGTCATTCTCTGGTAACTATTAAAGTTCGAAGGAAAGGACAGTTTAAATGTTTTCCCTGGTGTAGTGCCGACCTCATATCCATGGCAGAAAATATTTCTTGTATAGTTTATGTGCTTGCTTGACAATTTTTTTTTGTGAAATATATGATATTTGTTACGCTTAGTTTGATGAGTTTAAATAGTGGCAATTACTAATAGAGCATTTTCCTTAATCAATTCATGGTCACAAATAGAAGATAAATAAACAAGACAAAAATATAAAGAGATCAGTTTGGTTTTTCACTTTTTGATATTGATACGGCCATTTATAGTATAGTGGTTTAGGAAGGATTCAAAGTTTGGTTTCAATTCATTTTTGCATTGCTCAAGTAAGCTTCCTAGCACACAAGTACATACACTGTTGAGTGTTAGGATTTTTTTGATGAGAAAAAAGTTTGTAACTATTGTTACCACTTTCCACTAGGCCAAACTGAAATAAATATATAAATGGTGAAGTTTTAATAATTTATGTAAAAAAGTGGACCATCTTTGTGACATTTTGTGGTTTCTTTTTGGGCTTTCATCTTGTTTGATTTGGTATGTCTTGTTAATACCCTTTTCCTTAGCCACTAATTCAGTTTTTTTCCATCTTCATTTCTACTTTGGCCTTTTAATATGACTTTGTGCTTTTGCATTGCTCAAGTAAGCTTCCTAGCACACAAATTTTTTTGACGAGAAATTTTTTTATAACTATTGTTACCACTTTCCACTAGGTCAAACTAAAATAAATATATAAGTGGTGAAGTTTTAATAATTTATGCAAAAAAGTGGACCATCTTTGTGACATTTTGTGGTTTGTTTTTGGGCTTTCATCTTGTTTGATTTGGTATGTCTTGTTAATACCCTTTTCCTTAGCCACTGATTCAGTTTTTGCCTATTTTCATTTCTACTTTGGCCTTTTAATATGACTTTGTGCTTTGATTAGAGTCTCCACTATTTAAAAGAATGACCACTACATTTTGTTGGCTATGAATCTCATATGTATAGATTGTGACAGATAATTATTTCATTGAAGTTGGTATAGCAAGTGACCACACCTCTCTGAAAATATAGGACTACATCACTCAACCCTCAAGAAGAATATCCCTTACCTAAGGACCAGCTTAGAATCTACAACAACAAACAGTTAGAAAAAAAATATGACGCTCCCATCTCTCAACTCTCTAGGCTTACATCTCTCACTCATCAAACCTGCATAGACCTTTCATCACTCAACTCTCCTTCCTAAAGTTAGACCAACTTAACACTCTGTAGAAAAATCTGTTAGAAAGCTAATAACACATAAACATTATATCCAAAACCACAAATTAGAGCTGCAATTCATCCTGTAAAACCTGCACTTTACGACAACTCATTACAGCCTACTACATAACTCAAGGGCTTCTTTAATCATATTGACTGAAGGCACATGTTTGTTTATTTCATTCTCTGTAATTGTAAAACAACAAAGTAGGAAGCTGATTTATTAAATTGAGAGAAACAAGCCAATTCTTTATACTATTTGGGACTTTGATTTCCCTATCACCAAACATGCTCTCCGCTATATGTTAGTTATTCTGTTTGTTTGATTGTCTTGATGGGAATTTTGGACCAAAGTGCACAATAGTGTTAAGAATTAAAGACAATGGTCATGTATAACATCTTTTACTTCCTAATCAATTTTTGAGGATTTGGATTCAATACTTCCTAATTAATGCAGCGACATGTCATCCTCTAGTAATTATTCTTCTGGTGCTGAGACCTTGGACCTGAGGTATGAGGCTTTGAAATGTGAGTGTGGTGTACGAGCTGCCATAAGGGTTGCCGAATCTGACAAGCCATCAAAAGGAAGACTGTATGTCATTTGTGAGAAGAAAAATTGTCAATTTTGGAGGTGGTGTACCCCAAAATCTGTGACGATAGTAGAGAGGCAAAGGAACGAGACAAATCTTTATCAAAATCAAAACATCGAGATTGTAGAACTAAAAGTCAAGAACCAAATGCTTGAGTAATCCTTAACATCCATGAAGCAACTTCTTGTGGGTTTGCTCACAATTTGTATTGTTCTGTCAATTGCATTACTTTTCAAATGATTGTAGATGGCTTTTAGATCAGGTGTTTTTGTGCTAAGCTGTGTACCCAATCAAGGTTGATACGTCTATCCTAGTTGCCATGTATGGTTATTTTGTACTAATCTCATGTTTTAATACAAGCAATGATGAATGAGTATGTGTTAAAGAATTTTTGTTTCTTTCATAGAATGAGTACCTAAGAGGAAACAAAATCTGAAAATAGGAAGAACAAAGGAAAATCCTCTCAAGTACCATCCGTTAAGCTTTGTGTTGAGCAAGTGAAGGTTGGACACAGACCTGCTATACACTTAGATAGGGTCGGGTGGAAAAATGTAATAACTAAGTTTAAAACTATGACTTGAAAAGTGTACCAACGAATACAAATGGAAAACCATTGAGATGTGTTGAAAAAAGACTAACTTTTGTGGAACAATCTGTTAAGGGGTGAGATAAGCTTAAGTCGTGATACATTGACTAGAGCTATATCTGCATCTGATGAGTGGTAGACCAAGAAATTGGAGGTAAGTGAATTACTTAGGTGCCATTTGGTAACACTTACGTTTTCAGTTTTCAGTTTATATTTACAAAAATTTAAAACACTAAAATAAAAACTTGTTTGGTAAATTTTTGATTTATAAATCTGTGGTGTCAGTTTATAAATTTAGCCAAAAAATGTAATCTCAAAAAATGAGTTTACGTTTTGAGTTTTGAGTTTTTTTTTTTTTTACCACCCAACACTAGCCATCACCCGCCACCATTTTCCACTACCGTCTTCCGCCACCACCACCCACCACCCACCCCCCCCACCACCACCACTTGCCACCACCACTCACCACCCACTTGCCACCACCACCCGCCACCACCAGCCACCTGCCACCCACCAGCCACCTGCCACCCACCAGCCACTACCACCCACCCCCCGCCACTACCACCACCACCACCCACTCGCACCACTGCCCACCTCCCGCCACCATCACCACCACCATTACCACCACCACCCACCACCCACTAGCCATCACCACCCACTACCCACCTACCACCCACTTGCCACCACCACCCACTCTCTGCCACCACTACCAGCCACCCACTAGCCACCACCTACTCACCACCATCACCCACCCCCCGCCACCACCACCACGACCACCACCAACCACCCACCTGCTACCTACTTGCCACCACCACCCACCCTCCGCCACCGCCACCACCACCACCACCACCACCCCCCACCTGCCATCACCCACCACCCGTCACTACTATCCATCCGTCCGCCACCATCACCCACCACGACTCACCAGCCACCTGCCACCACCATCTACCACCTGCCACCACCAACCACCAGCTGCCAGCCACCTGCCACCCATCCACCACCACCACCACCACCACCACCATCACCCACTACCCACCCGCCACCACCACCGCCACCACCACCCATTCACCACCACCCACCACCCGTCACCATTACCTACCCACCCATCACCACCTACCACGACCCGCCATCCACCACCCACCTGCCACCACCATCCACCCACTCGTCACCGCTTTCCACCGCCGTCTTTCGCCGCCACCACTCGCCACTTGCCACCACTTTTCACCACCGTCTTCCACCACCGCCACCCACCCACTCGCCACTTGCCACCACCCTTATGCCACCATTTTCCACCACCTGCCACCATTTTTCACCACCGTCTTCCGCTACCACCACTCGCCATCATTTTCCACCACCGTCTTCCGCCGCCGCCACCACTCGTCACCACCCACCACCCGCCACCACTTGCCATTTCTCACTCTTTTTTGTATTTTTAAATTTTTTTAAATATTTTGTCTAAACCAAACGCATTTGTAGTTTATGTTTTTCTAAAAATAAACAAAAAATAAAGAAAAAATAGTTTATAAAATTTTTGTAAATATAAACTGAAAATGTAAGTGTTACCAAACAGGCCCTTAATGTACATATTCTGTTTGTTTTTTTTTTTGTTTAAACAGACCAAATTTTATTACTTGAAATTGTTAAGTTTTCTTTTGTAATTGTTGTAGAGGCATCCTGATGCTACTAAATTTTGGCATATCCTGTTGCAATTTAGTGAAGACTTAGACATACTATTCTCAGATGCAGCTGCTATAGGAAAATTGGCATACACTTCTAGCTTAGGAGTTATGCCTCACACTGATGAAACTGTGAAGGAATTTCATGCCCCACATGATGCTGAATTTCATGATGATGATGATTTGGAGGTGGTTCATCCTTCCGAGTTAAACAAAAAATGTTCATCAAACACTGATGGTTCATCAACCAAGAGCAAGATAAAGAAGAAATTTACTGGTGTAGCTCTACTTAACAGGACACTTGATCGTATAGTCAATGTGGTTGAGTCATCTTCAACAACTTCAAGACAGACCTTATCAAGATATCTTTCAATTGCAGAATGTTTGGCGAAGTTGGAAACCATCCCTGGTGTGTCCCCGGATGATGAGCTGTATGTATGGGCTGCCAAATTGTTCTTACGAGATAAGCATCATGAGTGCTTCATGACTCTTCCTACGGATGAAGTTTGCCTGAGGTTTGTAAAGTTAGAGATTGAGATGAAGAAGACCGCCACAAGTTATCGCGACTAATTGTTTCTGAAGTTGGATGTTTCTGAATTTCCTAATTAGTTCATATTTAAGAACTTTATTAAAACTTGTATTATTAATTGTGGACTATTGTGTTGGACTCATTATTTTTTTTTCTTTTTTTAATATTGACTATGTTGGACTTTTATGTTGGACTCATTATTATTTGGACTTTTATTAATATTTTGTTGGGCTTTGTTAGTTGAATGGTTGAATGGTTTATGGGTAGGTGGCATTTTCTCAGTTGAATGGTAGGTGAATGGTTGACTTGTTGAATGTTAATTAAATGGTTGAATGTTAGTTGAATTTAATCTTGAATATGAATGGTAGGTGAATGGTGAAGACTTTTATATATATGTAGATGTTCTCCAGCTAGTTGTGAGAAAGGTTGAATTGCCTTATGTTTGTTGTGCTGTATTTATTTTTTGTGTTGAATTTCCATCTGTTGCTACTCTATAATAGAGAGGTAAACTCTTAAAAACACAACTTGTATACTTTTTGGTTCTTGTAAGGTTATCATTATTGTTGCTTTTCCTAATTCCCAGATAATAGGTTGCACAGGAGTTAGGGAAAGAAAAGTTTTTCTAGTGGGTAAATTATATGTATTAGTAAGGAACAAATTTGCTCCAGCAAATTCGTTTACATGGGTAGCATTATCAAAATAATGAAAAAAAAATATTATACATAATGATCATTTTTTTTTTGCTGTTTTTAACAACAATCATGTTTATTACATTTTTGTGAGGGAACTAATTTGTTATCCATCAAAATCATTTGCATCTAACATGCAATTAAAAAACAGAGTGACGTCAGATTTTCATTAGTGCATTATATGTGGTAAACAAACAACAGATATGAGAAAGTATTTTTAGAAAAAATGCTTCATCCATGATGAACCTTTAAAAAATATACATTTATTTTTTAAGAAATACTTTAAGAATTTTTTCTCTTTTTTTTTTTTGGCAGAAAATAAAATGATGTGAAACAATAGGTAGGGGTGATTGAACTTATCAGTGTTTTTATTTTCGAAAACAAAAAGAAAACATTGAAAATAAAGATGATAGGAGTTAATTCATAATCACAATTCTTCTCTCTCTTTATTAATTTGATGGATGGAATGGAGTATCTTCAGATGACCTTTTTAAGTTAATTATAAATTGGATGGTGTGTATCAAAACTTAGTAAGGCCTTCTGTGGTTCCACATTTGGATAATAAAGTAAAAAAACCTAATTTTCCATTTATACATTTTGAGCCAAATTGAACGAAATGACCTAATTAAAATTGGAGTAAAATTGAATGGACTAAATTATTAAAATTGAAAATGAAATTTGAGTTAAACTATAAGAATAAAAGTTCAATTTTTTCTTTAAAAATTTGATGTTTCTCAATTTTGCGTGAAGTCATGATGATTTATAATGCTTAATTTGGACTAAAATCTAATTACAATAAAGCAAGGTTATTCTTGTAATAGTAACTAAGCCTTTAAATGGGTAGGTATTTTGGAGATGAGTAACAGTGATGACGAATGGAATGATGATCACCATGATGAAGATATTGAAGATGAATGCAGCACATTGTAAACCCAACAACATAATAATATGCTCTTAGCTACTGCGGCAACAGTTGCAATGACATATGCGACAAATTATTTGATAAAAACCATGTAGGACATTTAGTTTAATAGGGGGGAAGTGGATGGTAGAATTACAAGAAGGGAATCGGGCAAGAATATTTGAAAATTTTCTAATGGAAAGAGAGGTATTTTATCAATTGTATGATTTGTTACAGACAAAGTATGGCCTTGGAACTGGACGAAAAGTCTCGATTTAGGAGCAGGTTGCAATATTTTTGTATATTGTTGGCGGTGACATTCGAAACAGAAATGCCCAAGAAAGATTTCAACATTCCAGTGAGACTATTTTGAAAATACTTCAAGAAGGTGTTAAAAGCTGTTACAATGATGTCTATTGATTGGGTAAGGTCTCAACCGAGAAATGGTGTGCATCCATATATTCGAAGCAAGCGCAAATATTATCCTTATTTCAAGGTAAAAAAGTAATTACAAGTGGAACTTGGGTGCTACATATAATAATGTTAGTCGGATATTTCTAATAATCTATGTGTAAAAATAATTTTATGTAATATTTTGTAAAAGGGTTGTATTGGAGCAATTGACGGAACACACATCAAAGCATACATATCTCCAGATAAGCAACCTCATTTAATAGGTAGAAAAGGGTATGCAACTCAAAACATAATGGCCGCATGTGACTTTGATATGTGTTTCACATTTTGCTTACTAGGATGGGAAGGAAGTGCACCGATACTCGGATCTTCTTGGATACAATTAGGAATCCTAGTTATAATTTTCCAAAACCACAAGAAGGTAACTGTTTTATATTTGATTGCTACAGTAGATGCACAATACTCACATCTCTATATTTATTTTTACATTTATAATTGCTTGCTTTAATTTCATTTTACAATTTTAAAATAGATGAGTTTTACTTGGTGGATGTTGGGTATCCAAACATGAAAGGATATCTTGCACCTTACAAAGGAGAGAGATACCATCTAGCTCAATTTGAACATGGTCAACCCCCTCAAAATGCATAAGAAAAATTCAACCAAGCATATTCATCACTTAGAAGTGTAATAGAAAGAACGTTTGGGGTTTGGAAATCAAGATGGTCGATGATAAATGATATCTCACCAAACTACAACCGGCCGACCTAAGTCAAACTTATTTGTGCAACAATGGCAATTCATAATTTCGTCCGATGAAGTGAGCTAAGCGATATTGCATTTGACTCTTATGATAGATTCACGGATTATGTGCCTAATGAAGAGGAAGGATTTTCGTCTCAACAAGCACGTCATGGAAATGATGTTGACTGTGATGACAACGAGATGAAAGTGAGGAGACATAATATTTGTATGTCAATTTGCATACGAAATTAGGAGATCTTTAAATATGTAGGAAGTTTTATTTTTATTGCTTTAATAGTAAGTTATTGTGTTTTTATTGCAATGACATTTGTTTGTTCCTTTGTCACCTCAATATTATTAAAAAAAATAATAATAATAAAAAAAATAAATTTTAGGTAATGAAATGTACCAAATTAGGTACTAATTAATCAACTTCCATTAATGAAATAACTTTTTCAAAATTTAAAGAGAAGAAAATGACAAAATTACAAATTTTCTGTTCATAAGGGCAAAAATGACAATTACACAGCAAAAAGCTATTTTTACAGCTTATTTACCAAACACTACTCTGCTTCTTAAATTTATAATCCCACTGCTACACCAAACATGTTACCAGCTTATGCTCACAACTATAAGTTATAATCTGTTAATGTATAATCTATAATCACTTTCCCACAGTTCTACCAAACGGGGTCATAGTCTCTCATCTACGTTCTTGTCTTACCATGTGTATCTCAATAATCTCCCCACTTTATACTCCATATTCTCTACTTTCTCTACCATTTTTTTCATGTGTTCCATGTTTTTTCATAACTTGTGAGACTGAAGCATTGGTTCTATGGATGTGAGTTGCAATAGTAAGGGCATATGTACCATCTCTCAGTACATTTCATTTCCTTATACCTTTAATTTCATATTTTTAATAAATTTTTTGATTTACCTATCAAGCAAAAAACAAAACTCATTCAATACGTGTCCTATAATTATAAATAAAAAATAATAATAAAATTATTATTTATAGTGTCAATAGTTTTATAGATGAAAAAATAATATTGTCATCTCTTTTACACGAAGATATATATTTTACGTTGTGTAAATTTGTATTTTCACATCGTCTGGATTAGTTTCGATCCATTTAACATTACTAAAAAAGAAGTCAATGTAATTATGTCAAAATTGAGTGACTTACTGTATTTTTTTTTCTAGCCAAAAAAAAAAATATTATGCAATTATTGTTATTTTAAGAATTTGTGTCTATTTGTGTAACTTTCGCTTAATTTTTTTTTATTTTTTTTACATCATCTACATTAGTTTCGGTTCATATAACTTCATTAAAAAAGTGATTAATATAATTATATTAAAATTGAAAAAAAAATTTCAATTTTCAAGAAAATTTGGCATGATTTACCTTAAATATATTTACAAATAAAAGTACATCATATTTAAATGAGGTTTGAAAAATAATACATTGAACAAATTTTCAAATAAATAAATATTTTAAGGTCCACTTTGATAATGTCAATTTTTACATATTAAATCAGTTAATTTATACTTTGGTAGGAAGATATTTTTCTGACTCCGACCCTTTGGCTTGTTTGACAATTGAATTTTTGACTTTAGTTTTTTATTTATAAAATTTACAAAAAGATAAAATAAATCAAAATAGTTAATAAGATAAAATGTCAATCAAACTCATAATCCTTTCACTTTTTTTCTCACAAATATTACATTTAATTATTAAAAAAATCCAACTCTTAGTAAAAATATTTTGTATACACATTATATAATAATATTAGGATTATGATTTACATTATATAGTAATATTAGGATTCTTATTCACCACTCTTCCTTGCCTATATATATGGGCCTTTATCGTATTGTATTGAAATATACAAATAATATTATTCAATATACTTTTCTACTTCTCCAATTGTGTTAACATGGTATCAGAGCATAGGTTTTAAGCCTTGCACCTTACTTTTCATCGGCACTCTGAGCTACCAGTAACAATTTTTTGGCGTATCCGCAAATCAACCGGTTCTGTTGGTATCTTGCTCTCTCATCAATGGTCGTAATCATAAAGTAAACCCACCAGACCCTTCCTCTCTCTATGACAATTTCGGCGCTACCAACCTCGCTCCGAAATACTCACTCACGTGCTCCCACACACTTCCCCTTTGCGTGGTAGGTCTGATAACCCGCCACTAGTCACAACATGCACATCCATGGGCCTTAGACTCACGGTCCACGTGACAGGCGTCTTTGACGCGTGTGCCTTTCCGTCGCCTTCATTCATATCAACCATAACGCGTCACTCGCGTCTCCGTTGAAGTCAGCCCAAGTGTTCCTTTGCAGTCACTAACATCATCTGGTTTATTCTGACTAGATTTGTTCACTATTTTAGCTGGTTCAGTCAGTTTCAGTCCCGGGGGAGTTCCTAGGCTATAAAAGTAAAAATCTAGACCCTTATATAGCATCGAGGCCTTTTCCATAGTGGTGAAATCTTTAACAAAACTTCTCAGTTAAGCGTGCTTATCCTGGAGTAGTTCTAGGATGGGTGACCCACTAGGAAGAACAAATCCGTGCGGGCGTAGCCCAAAGCGGATAATATCAATGACATGTAAAGGGTTAGGGCGTTACAAATGGTATCAGAGCCAACACTCTGGAGTACCGAGTGTGGGCCCCTGGTGTCTCTCGATGTATGTGGGCAGGCTTGTAAGCTGACAGGCTACTATACGGGGACGTGCAGTCCTAAAGGAGGTGGATTGTAAGGTCTCGGTGTCCTACATCGAGAATGGAGGGGGAGTTCTTGGGCTATAAAAGTTAAAATCTAGACCTTTATATAGCATCGAGGCCTTTTCCCGGGTGGTGAAATCCCTAGCAGAACTCCCTAGTTAAGCATGCTTAGACGGGAGTAGTTCAGGGATGGGTGACTCACTGGGAAGAACAAATCCGTGCGAGCGTGACCCAAAGCGGACAATATCAATGACATGTGAAGGGTTGGGGTGTTACAAATGGTATTAGAGCCGACTCTCTATAGTACCGAGTGTGGACCCATGGTGTCTCTCGGTGTGTGTGGGCGGGCTTGTGAGTTGGCAGACTATTG
The DNA here is from genome assembly GCF_055761805.1 of Camellia sinensis. NCBI lineage: Eukaryota > Viridiplantae > Streptophyta > Magnoliopsida > Ericales > Theaceae > Camellia > Camellia sinensis. Next base: position 191,838,248 of record NC_138961.1, on the reverse strand, counting down.
CACGGGGATGTGCAACCTTAAAGAGAGTGGATTATAAGGTCTCGGTGTCCTACATCGGAAATGGAGGGTGAGTTTCTAGGCTATAAAAGTAAAAATTTGGACACTTATATAGCATCGAGGCCTTTTCCCGATTGGTAAAATCCCTAACAGAACTCCCTAGTTAAGTATACTTAGGCTGGAGTAGTTCTGGGATGGGTGACCCACTGGGAAAAACAAATCCGTGCGGGCGTGACCCAAAGCGGACAATATCAATGATATGTAAAGGGTTGGTGTGTTCCAAATGGTATCAGAGCTGACTCTTCAGTGTACCAAGTGTGGGCCCCTAGCGTCTCTCGGTGCACGTGGGTGGGCTTGTGAACTGGCAGGCAACTGCATGAGGACGTGCAACCCTAAGGGGAATGGATTGTAAGGTCCCGGTGTTCCATAATGGGAATAAATAGGGAGTTCTTGGGCTATAAAAGTAAAAACCTAGACCCTTTTATAGCATCAAAGCCTTTTCCCAGGTAGTGAAATCGTTAGCAGAACTCTCTAGTTAAGCGTGCTTAAGTTGGAGTAATTCTGGGATGGGTGACCCACAAGGAAGAACAAATCCATGTGAGCGTGGCCCAAAGCAGACAATATCGATTACATGTGAAGGGTTAGGGCGTTACAAATGGTATTAGAGCCGACTCTCCAGAGTACCGAGTGTGGGCCCCTAGCATCTCTCGGTGTATCTAGGCGGGCTTGTGAGCTGGCAGGCTATTGCATGGGGACGTGTAGCCTTAAAGGCAGTGGATTATAAGGTCCCGGTGTCCCACATCGGGAATGGAGGGGGAGTTCCTAAGCCATAAAGGTAAAAACCCAGAGGCCTTTTGCTGGGTGTTGAAATCCTTAACAAAACTCTCCAGTTAAGCGTGGTTAGGCTGGAGTAGTTCTGGTATGGATGACTCACTGGGAAGAACAAATCCGTGCAGGCATGACCCAAAGAGGACAATATCGATGATATCGCACGGCTGCCGTTCAGTCTGGCAGGCTATTGCATAGGGACGTGCAGCCCTAAGGAGGGTAGATTGTAAGGTCTCGGTATCCCACATTGGGAATAGAGGAGAAGTTCCTACGCTATAAAAGTAAAAACCTGAACCCTTATATAGCATCGATGCCTTTTCCTCGGTGGTGAAATCCCTAGCAAAACTCTCCAGTTAAGCGTGCTTAGGTTGGGTTAGTTTTGGGATGGGTGACCCGCTAGAAAGAACAAATCCATGCGGGCGTGGTCCAAAGCGGACAATATCGATGACCTGTGAAGGGTTGGGGCGTTACAAATAGTATCAGAGCTGATTCTCCAGAGTATCGAGTGTGTGCCCCTAGCGTCTCTCAGTGCATGTGGGCAGGCTTGTAAGTTGGCAGGCTACTGCACGGGGACGTATAGCCCTAAGGCGGGTGGATTGTAAGGTCCCGATATCCCACATCGAGAATGGAGGGGGAGTTCCTAGGCCAGCAAAGTGAAAACCTAGACCCTTATATACCATCGAGGCTTCCCAGATGATGAAATCCCTAACAGAACTCCTCAATTAAGCTTGCTTAAGGTGGAGTAGTTCTAAGATGGGCGACCCACTGGAAAAAACAAATCTGTACGGGCGTGACCCAAAGTAAACAATATCGATGACATGTGAAGGGTTGGGGCATTACAAGTTCGCAAGTTTTTTTTGGCATTTTGAGTTTAGTGGTTACCTTTATTTTTTCAGATTCGGCTATTTTCTGCATTGCTCTTTGTATTTCCTACATAAATGGATCACTTTGACTCTACTCAACCAATTTTTGTGGTTCTTGTTAGCATCAATTATCTTTTTTGATCTTAAGCTATGTCTGCCTTTCTCAAAGGTCGACGATTATGGCGAGTTATTACTAGAGAACTAATGAAAACAGTCCAAACAGCAGATGAAACTGAAGCCAAATTTCTTGACCGCCTAGATGCACGGGATGGAAAAAATTATCGTATTATTACTTGGTTTCAGAACACCTCTACCACTTCAATTCATCTCCAGTTTGGGCAATTTCAAACTTATACCAACCTTAAAACTACTAAATCCATATGGGGCTTTCTCAAAGACCGATATCGCACAACTGGGCTTTCACATTGGTATCATATTCGAACTAGTCTTCATGGTCAACATCAGGCACCAGGTCAGCCCATTGATGATTTTTTATCATCCATGTATAGTTTGTGAGCTTGTTTGGGTTGATGACAAAGATGCCCAGTCTTTTGTTAATTATCGTGATGATGATCATTTGGTTGAGTTTCTTATGGCTCTTACTCTTATTTTTGAGCTTGTCCGAGCTTCTCTACTATATTGGATTCCTTAACCCACTCTGGAATAAGCTGTGACTGAACTCTTGTCTGAGGAGACTCATCTTGGTATTCTTAAGATCATTATTGACACTGTTCTTGTTGTTCCTCACACACATACTCTTTCTAGTTTCTTCACTCAAATTTGTCGGTATAATAAGAATCGATGTCTCAATTTTAGTCATTCTCTTCATTGTCCAATTAGGGATTGTCGTACTTGTCACAAATAAGGACCTGGTTACCTTGAGCATCACTGTCCTTAGAAACAATCTTGGAATAACCACTCCTCTGGGAACTCAAGAGTGGGTCACTATAGACAAGGGTCTCGGTATAAGTTTGCCTCTCGATTTGCTACTGCTACTGAGGATTCCCCTTATCCTATAGATCCATTTACTCCATATTATTCTCAAAATGATATGGAGGCCATGCTTCAACAAGCTCATTCTGGTATCTCTTACAACACTACCTTATCTGTCACCTCAGGTAGCTCTTCTTGGTTCTTTAAAACTACATGTAATCACATGACATCAGATTCAACTGTTTTCTCTTCTTCTAGTACTTTACCTATTATTCATGCTGCTGATGGCACTCACATGTCTGTTAGTCGTATTGGTTGTGTCTCTACCTCCACTGTGCCTCTCTCTGATGCTCATCATATTTCTACCCTCACCCTAAATCTCATCTCTGTTGGTCAACTTTGTGAACTTGGTTTAACTATTCTCTTCTCCTCGTCTAGTTGTGAGGTTCATGATCTGCAGACAAGACAAACTAGTGAGATAGAGCGTAAAACTGGATGTCTATTTGAGCTCATCAATCTTCATCTACCGTTTTTTGTACCTCCTACTGAACACGTCGCATCCACCCCCTCTCTTGATCTTTGGCATTATAGATTACGGTATGTTTCTTTTGGTTAACTGCATACTTTAGTATCTAATGGCAATTTAGGCTCTGTTTCTTCTAATTATAACAATGATTGTCAATCTTGTCAACTTACTAAATAGTCAGCTTTATCTTTTAATACAAGTGATTTAGTTTCAAAATCTCCATTTGATTTAGTTCACTTTGATGTTTGAGGTCCTTTTCCTAATACCACAATGGGGGGGCTCTAGATACTTTGTCATTTTCATGGTTGATTATTCCCAATTCACTTGGATTTATTTTTTAAAACAAGGTTATGAGTTGCCTCAAACTTATTTTGATTTTGCTAAAATGATTAAAACTTAATTTGATTATTTTATCAAAGTTTTTCGATCAGACAATGTTCAAGAATATAAAGAAACCAACTTTTTAAAACTTCTTCGTGAGTGTGGTACATACCTCTCAACAAAATGGTCGTGCTGAACGCAAGCATAGGCACATTCTTGATACAGTCAGAGCTCTTTTCATCTCTTCTTTTTGTCCATAGCATTTTTAGGGTGAAGCTGCTTTTACGGCTGTTTACACTATTAATCGTATCTTATCTCCTATCATTGACAATCAAACCCTATATGAACGTCTCCATGGTACATTACATTCCTACACAGAACTCTGAGTCTTTAGGTGTGCCCGCTTTGTTCTCCTTCCTCTCTATGGATACAAGTTACAGCCATAGTCGTGACTGTGTTGCTTCTTAGGCTATGACATAGAACATAAAGGGTTTTGATGTTAGGATCCTGTCTCTCACCGTCTTCGTATCTCACGTCATGTCATTTCTTGGGAACACCAAATGTTCTCCTCTATCTCAAAATTCTCTCTTTCTTCCACTTTCACCATCTTATATTTCACTGATCCTTCCATTGATATTTTTCCTGATGATGCTCCTACAGATGCCTCTCTATCCAATGGCTCTCTAGCTATTATTGATGATCTTGTTCTGTTTGTTGATCTTGTTCTGTTACCATCCTCTGAGAGTACTGATATTGTTAGTTCTTCAGAGTCTCATCCTTCCTCTAGCCGCGACTCTTCTGATGCTCCCTCTATTATCCCTCTTTTGAAAAGGGTATCTAAACAGTCAGGTTATTTTCAAGATTATCACTGTTTTTCTATCATTCTAACTTATCATGAAGCTTGTACTAATCCTCTTTGGCAACAAACAATGACAAATGAGTTACAAGCTTTGTATAAGACACATATATGGGATATGGTTGTTCTTCCTCTTAGCAAAATTCCTATTGGTTGTAAATTGGTCTATAAAATCAAAACTCATTCTGATAGTACAATTGAATGTTACAAAGCCATCTTGTTGTTAAAGGCTTCACTCAGGAGTATGGTATTGATCATAAGAAGACCTTTGCTTCTGTTGCCCATCTTATATCTGTTCGTAGTTTACTTACTGTTATTGCCTTACGTCAGTGGAGTTTATCTCGGATGGATGTCAAGAATGTATTTCCCAATGGTGACCTTACTGAAGAAGTTTACATGCAGCCTTCTCCAGGCTATGAACATCCTCTAGATACTGTTTGTCGCATTCATCGTGCTCTCTATGGCCATAAGCATGCTCCTTGTGCTTGGTTTTCCAAGTTCAGTGCTACTATTGCTCAGTTTGGGTTCTTTTCCAACTTCTATAATTCTACTCTTTTTATTCGGAAGATAGCTCGTGGCATTACTCTTTTATTGTTTTATGTTGATGATATGATTATTGCTGGTGATGATCTTGATGGCATTCATGAGTTGAAACATTTTCTCAGCTCTCATTTTGAGATGAAAGATCAGGTTCTCTTAATTATTTTCTTGGTCTTGAGATTTCTTCTACTCCAAGTGGCTTGTATCTCACTCAAGCCAAATATGCATTTGATCTCTTATCTCGAGCTGGTCTTAAGGATAGAAAGACTACTCCTATCTCGCTTAAGTACAACACTCGTCTTACCTCTTTAGAGGGCACTCTTCTCTCTGATGCAACTCCATATCCACAATTAGTGGGTAGTTTGGTCTATCTGACTGTTACTCGGCCTGATATCTCTCATGCAGTTCACATTGTCAATCAGTTTTTGTCTGCTCCACGATCTACTCATTATGCTGTTGTTCTTCGTATTGTCCGTTATGTGAAGGGTACTTTGTTTCATGGACTTCATTACTCTTCTCACACTCCCATTGAGCTATGTGCATATTCTGATGTTGACTAGGCCAATGATCTCACTGATCGTTGCTCTACTACTGATTATTGTTTCTTTCTTGAAAGTTCATTGATTTCTTGGCGGAGTAAGAAGTAAACTGTTGGCTTCAGGTCCAGTACTAAGGCAGAATATCGCGTTCTTGCTGACACCACTCAGGAACTTTTATGGCTTTGTTGGTTACTTAAGGACATGGGTGTACTTCATTCCATTGCTACTACTCTTCATTGTGACAATCGTAGTGCCATTCAGATTGCTCACAATGATGTTTTTCATGACCGCACCAAACATGTCGAGATTGACTGTCATTTCTTTCATTAGCATGTCAGTAGTGGCATTATTCAACTCAAGTCTGTTTCTTCCGCTGCTAAAGTTGCCGATCTGTTTACTGAACTCATTTTCCTAGTCGTTTTTATGAGTTATTTTCCAAACTTCAGTTGGTTTCTTTGAAACCACCTTGACTTTGAGGGGATTGTTAATAAATATATTTTGTATATACATTATATAGTAATATTAGGATTAGGATTTACATTAGGATTAGGATTTATATTATATAGTAATATTAGGATTTTTGTTCACCACTCTTCCTTGCTTATATATATGGGTCTTCATTGTACTATATTGAAATGTACAAATAATATTATTCAATATACTTTTCTACTTCTCCAATTGTGTTAACACCAACCATCTTCTCAAATACAAAAATTTTAAGGGTCATTTTTTGATAAATCCTCTTTTCAAATATTTTATTTCATCTAACTCATATTCTTTTTGAGTATTCTATTAAGTCCTGTTTAATGTATGACCAAATCATCATTTTTAATTTTTTTGCACATGTTCCTATTTTGAAACTAATATATTACAATAGTTCCTCATTTATAGAGAAAATCTCTCACTTATTCTAAAAAGAAAATCTTTCCCGCATTCCATGGAGAAAATCTCAAATTATAAATTTTGAATCTTTTTATAATTTGAAAATTTTAAAAATAAAGCAACAAAAAATTTGAATGAAAATCAAAATACAACATAAATGTTCACAGTAAACAGCAAACATACAATTAACTTTTAAAAAAATAAAATACATACTAAAATACAATGTGAATGTCCACAATAAATAACAAACATACAACTAACCTTCGAAAAAATAAAATTCATACTAAAATACAATGTGAATAGTCACAATTTATAATTAACATACAACTAGTTTTACAAAAAATAACTCATATCAATGTAAACATTTACTGTAACGTGAAAATATAAAATAAAATTGAAAAAAGTAAAAATCAACTATTTCAATTGTTTAATGGTAACAAAAATGATTGTTCAACTAATAAACATAGTAACAAATACAACAAACATGCAATTAACTTTAGAAAAAATAAAACTTATATCAAAATATAATGTGAATGTTCACAATTTAATATTAATATATAACTAGTTTTAAAAATAAAAAACAAACTCATACCAATATGAACATTCACACTATAACGTGAAAATATAAAATAAAATTAAAAAATTGAAAATCTACTATTTTGATTGTTTAATGGTAACAAAAATGATTATTCAACCAACAAGTATAGTAAAAAAAAAAAAAAAACAAAATACAGCTAACTTTCGAAAAAATTAAAAAAAAAAAATACTAAAATAGAATTGTGAATGTTCACAATTTAAAATTAATATACAACTAACCTTAGAAAAACTAAATCCAAACCAATGTGACCATTTACACTGCAACATGAAACAAAGTTGAAAGAAAAAAAAAATGATTATGTCAATTGTCTAATGGTAATAAAAAATAATTGTTCAAACAACAAGTATATTAACAAATAAACAATGATATGTGAACATTCACATCTTGCAAAATATATAATTATGTTCATATTTATATTCTAATAGTTATTTCTCAGACTTTCAAATAATGTGAAATGTGAACATTTACACTGATTGACAAAAAAATAGAAACAATTGCAGTAGTAGAATTAGAAATCTTAAAAAAAAAAAAAAAAAAATACTCAATCACTCTAAAAAAAAAAAAAAAATACCCACATTCTCATCTTCATCATCATCTTTATCATTATCACTATCATTAACAATCTATGCAATTTCACCATTCCATCAATCCAAATGAATCCAAACTCACATTTGAAGAATATATTTGTAACAAAATTGACTGGACAAAAACAAAGTTTCAACCTACAACAATGGAGAAACGTAGAGTTTCGAACACAGAACAACAATGGAAGAACACAGAACTTTGAATACAAAGTGACAATGGATGAACACAAAACTTCACCGCAACAATAAAAGAACATAATATTATTTCACCACCATGTGTAAACTAAAGTTTCTAAATCCTACCAAATAGAGAGTTTCAAACCATAGCACAATGAAACAACACCACAAATGTGAATGAAACTGATAAAAAAGAAAAACGTAAATAATGGTAACTATTAAAATAGAGGTAGCAATAAAAAAGAAACGTGTATATCATTTTTCTATATAATACATGTCAATAATAGACATAAGGGTATAATAATTTAACAAACAATATAAATCAGGAAAAAATAATCTCATGGAATAAAATTATAAATACATGGGATTAATTAGATTATAATTTTCTTTGGTGGACTTATTGAGTTAAAACACTTTCAAATGAGATTTATCAATTAAAAAAAAAAACTTAAATTCTAATCTATTAAACTAATCAAAAATTAAAATAACTTATAAAAATAATTAACTTTCCAAACGGGGCCAAACTTTTTTGAAGTATTGGTGAAATGAAAGAGAAGAAAGGACCCTGGATTTGATTTCACAAGCTTCATCAGATTAAATTTGGTATAGAGCTTATAATATGGCATGAATTTCATGACGTACATGCATGGGTCCTTTTCAACTTTTTCTTGATGTTGATAACTTAATGCTTCCAACCCTTTCTCCACTTAAAGTTAGGATATTTGTATATACCTATACATATATATATATATAAAAGAAGCTTTTTTTTTTCTTATAACTTGTCATTTCTTTTCCTATTTTGTCCTTCGTTTATTTTGAAATTACTATTTTATCCTTTAGTTGGTTGGTGAAACAATTTAAGTGGTGATATTTTAGAAATTATGTAAAACATTTTGGTTGGTTTGCTTGGGAAGGTTTGTTTTGGGTTTCCTATTTTATCCTTAGCTTGTTTGGGAATTTCCTATTTTGCTCTTTTATTTTGTATAATTTATTAATGGTATAACAATTTTGTTGGCTACATATTTTGTAAAAGCTAATTGCAGCTTGACACATGACACATAAACGACAATTCGGGGAGTTAATTCAAGTCTCCAGTCGAAGACAAACACGTGGCATGTCATATTGGTTATAATGGATCTGCGCAGTACAGAATAGCTAGAAGGCGTAAGATGATGCGGCCTAACGGTTACTCACGAATTCAAATTTAAATCCAAGAGGGAAGCCTAACTGCAAGAATGGCATAGTAGGACTGACTGTGAGAGAGCATGATCAGCAATTATGGGAGGACATTTTGACGGTTGGAAGCCCACTTCGACGGTTACCCTTGAGTATAAATAGTAGGGTAGGCCCCAAATCGAGACCCAGACTCAGATCCAGAAACCAGTTATTTACCTCATATTTTCTTTCCAGTGTTATATTTCCAGTTCTTTACATTTTCAGCACTTCAATTCCTGTATTGCACTTCATTTCCTAGGAGTATTTCTCAAGTAGTCGTTGCTGTAAATCTTTTCAAGACTAGGCCATTTCATTGTAAGTTCTTATTCACTTAATGAAATTCAGTTTCTAAATTGTTTCGTATTTGTTATTTCTTATCAATTTCTCCTAAAACAATCCACAAGTAAAAGTCTTATTCATTGAGGCTGAAAGAACTTCAACACGATCATCTGATAATTGGTTAGAAATAAAATTCTGTAAGGGCTGATTGATCCTTGCTGGCACGCTTAAATTTATATTATTAACCTTCAAAAGCCAAAAAAGTCAACATATATTTTTGGCACGCCCAGTGGGACCATTAAAAATGGCTAGACATAGAGCAAGAGGAGAAAATGAATGCCTGGAAGAGGGTGTGGAAAGAGAGGTAGAAATACCTAACGCAGAGGAGAATGTAATGGATATACCTGTCCCATCAGATACTCTATGGATGATCGAATAGACTAGCACTTCAGAATATACAACACATGTCCAACACACTGGACAGGGCCATGAGACTGGACCTTCGAATGTCCCTTCTACCTACCAAATAAATCCATGAGGATATTTAGTAAATGCTATGGGACAACAATTAATGTACACAATGGAAAGATGGGAAACATCCTTTTTAGATCGAGTAAACTCTCATCAACCAATGATCGCTCGAAAGGCTGAAGAAAACATGAATTTCCTTTAGCGTAGATTAGCTCGAGATAAACAGCCTATCCAAAATAACGGACAAACCAATGGTCAGACTAACAATCAAAGTCATGAGAGGTCATCACTTGTGCCTCAATCATGGTATGAAGTTCCTTTGAGACCACAACAAACCAAAATGTACCATTGCCCACTAGCGAAACCATACATATTGGTAGATCTGGGCCAGCACAAGGGAATGGTATGAGGATATTTCCAAATCCTATGTTTGAAGCCATACCTGGCACAAGGAGTTTCACTAATCCTATGTTTGAATTTGCACCCAGAAGGTTGGAAGGATTTCTTGTGGTTGGGAGAGAAACAACACTTGTTTCTCCTCCCGTTAAGGCCTTTCCCAGGACAGACTCTAAGAGGTTAGCCATACCTTCAACAACAACTAGTACAACAAGGACATCTGTGGGCTTGCCTTTTTCCTCGCCCCCGCCTTTCGGAAAGGGTTTGAAAAGAAGGCCTCACAGTTCGGACTCCCACAGTTTTGAATCTAGTCTCACAAGTGCAATGTGAAACTGATAAACACCAAAGAGTCCAAATCTGGCAAATCTTTTTGAAAAATCAAATTTTAAATCAAATAATGCCAAAATTGGATTGCTTTGCTAGATTACAGAGTCGCCACCTAAATATTTTGTTTTTGGGAAAATTTAGGAAATCCTGACTCGTGCCAAAGGCCATGTGTCCATCATTACCAACGTTGCCTTGGCTCGGGAACTTGGGTACGAGAGGGGAAGGTTTTGAAATAAGCACCCCTACTCACCCGATCAAAGATCGGTTTCTACTAATCATGATATGTTCTTTTATAAACCTCATGCGTTCTTATTCCGGTTATTAATCTAACCTTACTGTGTGATGCGCACACATGCAAGTATAGACTGAGATTTACAAGAATTGGAACAAATCAACTCATGTTTGTTTGTGAAAATAGTTTGAATTTGCCACCCTCAAGTGGGCTTAAAACGTGGATTTGCCATCAGACAAGATGGGCTTAAAACAGGATTTTGCCACAACAACGTAGGCTTAAAAATCACATTCATTGAATTGTTCAAATTCAAACAACCAAACCTTTATCCACAGGCATTCATGCAGTTTAGCATTTAAGCATATAGCCTCATGGCAAGCATGCAAAACATGGCAACATGACAATCACACTCATGCAAGCATACTAAAACATAAAACTCACCGAGTACTCCAAGCCAAAACAGAAACTAGTTAGAAAAATGCATGATTCTAACTATATAAGATGCCTAATGTAACACATGCAATATGAAATTGATAGGCTCGGCTACCTAATATGGCATTTGCAATATTTTGATAGCATGCTTTGAAACACGTATTCAAAGAAGTATTGAAATTACAATGCAGTTTGAATGATGCGCCGAGCCTCCGTGCATGCAAGACAAGATAAATAGATGCAAACATGCAAACATGAGGTATGCTAATCGAAAATGTCCCTAAACTAACCATCAAAAGTAGGTAAATAAAAGAGAGAAAGACATAAGGTTGGACGACATGCACACACGCACGCCCACTTATTACAACATTACGCCTTCATGAAGGAGGGTCTGAATGAACTAGCTAACTAGCTACGCTATTTAGGCTAATTATTTACAACACGAAACTAATTAACTATTCTAAGCTAATTATTACAACAATTGGAACAAATTAACTAGCTTACTCTAAGCTAATTTAAATATTACAAACCGAAATTGAAGAATTAGTTACACTAACTAATTAAGTACGACATTTGAATTAACTAGCTAGATTAAGCTAACTGAAGCAATTAAATGGCCTCGAGGGCGAGGGACACATGCATGCTCGGTTGTTTTCCTCCCTAAAATCCACCACCTTGCCATTGCAGCCTCTGTTTGCACATGATTGAACACCAACAGTGCCGCCAACTTCCAGAATACTTCTGCTTCAACTCAGGAACACACTTGTGCAATTTTTATTGATGGCCGGTTGGCTACCATTGGTGGCTGATCGACCACTTTTGGTGGTTGGTCGGCTACTGCTGGTGGCCGGTCGGCTATCCCTTTCCTGAACTTCTTTTTTTGCTGCAACCAAGGTTTTAAAAAGCGGCCGCAACCGTTACGTAACGCCGTTACGTAACGGTTTTGGCGGTTACCGCCACCCGTTACGGCCGCTTTTGCAGTGTGATTGAGATTCACAAGTGTGTCGGCCGTAGTGGCTGCCATAGCGGTCGTAACGGTTCCGTAATAGCCGTAACGGCCTGTTACGCACCGTTATGTAACGGTTCCAAACTATTTTTTTCGAAAAAACACACAAAAGAAAGTTGAAAATGGGAGAAGAGGGATAGAGAGAAGAGGGAAGATAAAGAGAAAATAGAGGAGCAAGAGATAGAGTGAGAGAGAGAGAAGAGGGAAGATGAAGAACATGTTATTGATTTGTTGAAACTATAAGACCTATGCTATTCTATTCAGCTGCTATCACTAAACCATTTTGTTTGTGTGTGTCTATCTATATATTGTTTGAAAATAATAATAATAATAAGTGTGGTCATTATCTATTTGGCTTGGTTAAAATATGTATATATATATATATATATATATTTAGGCTCCTATTTATTCTCTTACTTTTGTCATTATTTATCTTATATATAATAGTTAGTGATTAATTTTTTGTAAAATATAAAGTCATTAATTATTAAAATAAAATGTAAAAAACTCAATTTATAGTAATTTAAAAATATGAAATATATTGGATCATACTTAAAAATTTATAAAAATTTATCAATATTTATTTTTAACCTAATAAATATGATCATGGAAAAAAAATATGCGTATCGGTAAATTTTTTTCAAATTGTGCGAAAAATAAAAAAATTCACGGTTCCGGTTACCGTAACCGTTACACTACGGCCTTTACACCCCACAACCACAACCGCGTCACCGCCACCGTTACGGTGACCGCAACCGCTTTTCAGAACCTTGGCTGCAACAGAGAGCAAACAGAGGCAAAACAGTGTATTCTCAAGGAGTGTATGCACTTCTACTCTCCTTATCATCACACAAGCTCAAAGAAGAGTAACTCTTGGCCCTCAAACCATCAACCAAGCATTTTCCATGCATGATGGCTAAGGAACCAAGCTTGTACAAGCTTAATGAATGCACAAACAAGACTCAACAAGACCACCACCCTATCATATATGATCAAGGGTGATGGTGACCAAGGAAAATGACACATTTCATCACTTTTGAGTATGAAATGTCCCATTTGCCTCGTCTTCGAATTAACGTCTGATCCAAACACATGCAATGCAACACGAAGATGCTTAATCTTGCCTCTTTTACTTGTTCATTTTTATTTACTCATTTTAGCTTACCAATCCATTCTTTAATTGATTAAGTCCAAGGTGAGTGTTCTCTAATGGAAGAGGTGTCAACCAAGGGATGATTTAAGGCAAGAGAGAGGTCATGCCTTTGGTTAGTAGAAACCCTTAAAAGAGGATTGAAACCATTAAGCATGAACCTCAATCTCAAGCTTAAACACAAGCCAAAGGTTAACCAACCCCCAAAGCAAATGAAAAAGTGAAGAAGTGAGGGAGGTTGCAGATATTTAGGTGCTGGAATTAGGCATGAAAAAGCATTAAAACATGCAACCAAAATACACAAATGATGCTCAATGCCTAGAAACACTGAGTCAGTTAAGGAAATTACACCACATATATGCAATACAAAGCTCAAAAGCAACAACCATCCCAAAATAGATGCAAAACAGCCCCAAATATAGCTTAAAATATTCTGAAATTAAGCTAACACAAGCTAAAAGAATAGGCTAAAACATGAAGCACGCTAGACTAGTAAGCATGACACAAGGAGGGGAGGCTACCTTCTCCATTTTTGGACTTCAAAACATGTTTTTATCCACTAAAATAGCTCTAAAAAATAGTGTTTAAAAGCTTGGAAAAAGATAGCATAAGGATGGGAAACACAAGGGAAATGGCCTCCAAAACAAGGTACAAAGAAGGGCTATCAACCCCTCAACCTTTAATGGCCTTAGGACTCAAGCTTCAGCCCAAAAACACAGAGTTTTTATAGCCCAAAATCAGTTAGAACACATACTGGAATGAAGACGAGTAGCTAAAACAATAAGTTAAAACATGAGGTTACGCTACAACCATGCAAAAGACTACTCATACAGCACAAACAGCCCCAAACAGAGCTAAAGCAGCCTAAATCAGAGGCAAAAATATACTGAAAATAAGCTAAGTTAAGCTACAAAAACATGCTAACATATGAAGCTAACTAGGAACTCAAATAAGACACAAGGAGGGGAGGCTATCCCCTCCAATTTTGGACTTCAAAAGAAGGTTTTTACCATTGAAAAACCTCTAAATTTCAGTGGTTTAAAGGCCCAAATTTTTTGATTTGAAGGTGAGGAAAGATGGCACAAAAAGCTCCACAAGCTAAGGAGCAAAAAAAGGGACAACCCCCTAACTTAAAATAACCTCAAATCACCATTTTTAAACCTTAAAAACAGAGTTTTTTGGAGTTCAAAACCAGCTCAAAAACAGTTTGAAAAGATGGCAAAACAAGTTATGCAAAACAAGTTTAAAAAGTGAGTCTTATACCTCTTGAAGCACAACACAATTTAGGCACAAATGAGGCACCAAATCAAGCTAAACTCACCTTCTAAAGCTCAAAGAAGGTCCCAAGGAATCTCAACCCAAAGATAAGCAACTTTGGTTAAGGGTTGATAGGCAAACTAGAAGTGTATCTCTACTTATACGCACAAAAAGGCAAGAGAGAGAGAAATCTAGAGAGAGAGAGAATTGTAGAGATAGAGGTTTGTAGAGAGAGAGGCTCCCAAATATTTCTAACCTTGAAAACAATAGAGAATGGCCTCTATATATATAAATACAAGAGCATTGGTCGAAAATATCTGAATTAGAGATAGCAGGAGCAGTGTGATACAGCTGGAGGAAAATATCTACAAAATCTGAGCTTTCTGGACACTTGTGGCCGACTGGCCACCATTGGTGGCTGACCAGCCACCACTAGTGGCCGACACTTCTGGCCGACCTATGGCCATCAAACTCCATTTGTGGCCGACATATGGCCGACAAGCTTCACTGGTGGCCGATAACCAAAAATTGGTTTCTGGCCCGAACTTCGAACAGGCATATCTCCATCATCTGGACTCCTTTGCAGGTCATTATTGACTCTAAATTGTAGCCCCGGAAGTATTCTTTCCAATGGTGGAAGCCTCACATCAAAATTCCAAGTGTGATAAGAGATATCCTTCTTTTAGTGAAGACTACTCATTTCGGTCCTAATCAGATTGATGCCCAACTTCAACCAGCCATAGCTCCCTTATCTGGACTCAGCTTTAGGAGATTCTTGAATGTAAAATGAAGCCCCGAAAGTCCACTTTTCAACGGTGGTGGCCTCATAGCTGAAATCCAAGTGTACAAAACGATAGACCTGATTTAGCGAGGGCTGCTCGACTCTCTCTTAACGGTTCATGCCCATCTTCTTCCCCAACTTGGTTTCTTCTCTCCTCTTTTATTTTCTTCAACTCCAAACCTCTAAATAAGGTGTCTTGAAAGATTTTTTTGAAATATTTCACCTCTCTTTCATTCATTTCCACTTTGTCCTTGCTCGATTTATCGAAAAACGCAATATTTAACAAAATGCGAGCCTCGGAACACCGCAGGAACTCTTTTTCAAAAATATTTTGAGAGAGAGGGTTTTAAGGTCTAAAAATCATTTTGGTCAAAAGGCTTTGGTCTAAAATGGGGTGTGAGGCTGGGATTCAGAGCTCCTCTTGCCAAAGAAATCGAACCTTTGCATAACATAGCCTTCACCATTAAGTAAGGAATCAGTGGCGTCCAAGTCTTAAGGGCGGTCAAAAACGGGGTGTCTACAACAACCAGTCCTGAATGTACCTATATATGAACCAAGAGGCCCTCAGGCACATAGAGTTCCTCCAAACCCTGTGTTTGCTCCTCCAGTTGTAGTTCAACCAGCACAAAATATGGTTCTAAGGGACCAAATTGCTGATATTGTTAGAGAAATATATGGACCTATGGCTCGGGGGGTCCAAACTCTAGTGTACAGAAAACCTTACTCAAAGTGGATGGATAGGGTACATGAGTATCCCAGGGGGTTTAGAATACTGCACTTTGCCTTTTATATTTATTTATTTATTTTTTATGAAAATAGAAATTAGTCAACGGTGGAACACATTGCTAGGTTTACAGGTCAGTGTGGTGAGTTCGCCAATAATGATTACATAAAATTAAAACTCTTTCCAAATTCTTTAATTGGAGCAGCCTTCATATGATATATAAACCTTACACCTGGCTCTATCTAAACTTGGCAGCAAATGGAGGAAGTTTCTCATGCCCAATTTTTCCAAATAGAACCTGAAGTTTCTATGGCAGACTTGGAAAAATTAAACCAAAGGCCTGAGCTTGAATTTGTAAGATTGGCTCAAAATGGCTTGGAATTTAGGCTTCGAAAGAAGTTTGATTCAACTGAGTTTTGAGACTTAGTAGAGTTAATCTATAAGGTGCTTAGATATAAAACTTTACTCGAGGAAGAACAAGATCGAAGTAATGCATCATATAAGACCTAATATAGGGACTCTAATTATGAAATTGATGTAGCAGAGATTGTAGGAAAAGAACCTATGACTTATGAGGCGTTAATTCAGAAATACAGTACAATAGACCAGTAGTTTAAAAAGAAAGACCTGCATAGGAAGTGTTCTTTTGACTTAATTGTGGACTCGCCTTTTTCCACGCCCCGCATTTCGGAAAGGTTTGAAAAAGAAGGCTTACAGTTCGGACTCCCGTGGTTCTGAATCTAGTCTCACAAGTGCAATGTGAAACTAATAAACACAAAAGAGTCCAAATCCGGCAAACCTTTTTGGAAAATCGATTTCAAATCAAATAATGTCAAAATTGGACTATTTTTCCAGATACAGAGTTGCCACCTAAATATTTTATTTTTGGGAAAATTTAGGAAACCCTGACTCGTACCGAAGGCCACATGTCTGTCATCATCAAAGTTGCCTCAGCTCGGGAACTTAGGTATGAGAGGGGAAGGTCATGAATTGAGCACCCCTGCTCGCTCGATCAAAAGATCGGCCTCTACTAATCATGATATGATTTTTTTAAAACGTTATGTGTTCTTATTCCGGTTATTGAACTAGCTTTACTATATGATACGCACAAGTAAGTATAGACTAGTTTGCTCAATTTGGAACAACTCAACTCATGTTTGTTTGCGAAAATTGTTTGAATTTGCCATCTCAAGTGGGCTTAAAGAGGCGGATTTTCCACCAAACAAAGTGGGCTTAAAACATGATTTGCCACTCAAGAAAGTGGGCTTAAAACATACATTTGTTGAATCGTTTCAATTCAAACAACAAGTCTTCATCCACAGGCATTCATACAGTTTAGCATTTAAGTGCATAGCCTCATGGCAAGCATGCTAATCATGGCAACATGGCAATCACACTCATGCAAGTATGCTAAAGCATAAAGACTTACTGAGTACTCCAAGCCAAAATAGAAACTAGTTAGAAAGATGCATGATCCTAACTATGCAAGATGTCTAATGCAACGCATGTAATAATGCAATTAATAGGCTCGACTACTAATATGACACATGGATCAATTTGAACAACATGCAATTAAACACGTATTCAAAGAAGATATTGAAATTGCAATGCAGTTTGAATGATGCGTTGAGCCTCGGTGTATGCAATACAATGAATGGATGCAAGGATACGATATACTAATTGAGACATGTCCCTAATCTAGCCATCGAAAGCGATTAAATAAAAGGGAGAAACACGTGGGGTTGGAAAACATACACACACGTACGCACACTTATTACAATATTATGTGCTCACGAAGGAGGGTCCAAATGAATAAGAGCTTAAACTAATCTAAGTTAAGCTAATCTAATTAAACTAATTAGACTAATTATTACAAATCAAATGAATAACTAGCAAACTAATTACTAATTATTATAAAACTTTAACTAATTAGCAACTAATTAATTAAACGACAACACAAATGTGAATAAACTAAGCAATTAACATATTAAACCATGCTGCCACTGCTCCACCTCGAGAAGTGGAAGATGCACATGCTCGGTTTTCGCCCTGAAAAGATCTTCGTTTTGCTCTCTAAAAGCTCTATTTGCAGGGTTAAGCATACTTTAGAACCTTTCTGCTCCACCTTACCAAAATTCTCTAAGGCTTGCATCAGTGGCTTGCCGGCCACGGATGGTTGCTGTCGGCTATCTGTTGGCCAAAAATGTGTACTGTTGGCAAAAAATGAGGCACTGCCGGCCACTGATGTTTTGGATCACCATATTACAACAAAGCACAAACAGAGCAAAATGAAGGTTTTTCCAAGGATTTGTTTGTACTGTATCCCTCCTTATCATCTCAAAACCTCAAAGGAATGACACACTTGGATCCAAAACCACCAATTAAGCAATTTCATTGCATGATGGCCAAAGATCCAAGTTGTACAATTTCGACAAATGCACAAATGAGACTCGAATGACCACGACCCTATCATGCATGATCAAGAGCAATGGAGACCAAGGAAAATGGCACATTTCATCACTTTTGAGTATAAAATGCCCCATTTTCCTCGTGTTCAAACTAACGCCTGGTTTGAACACATGCAATGCAACATAGAGACATGCTTATCTTGTGACTTTTACTTGTCAATTTTGTTTTCACATTTTAATTACCAAATCATTCTTTAATCCATTAAGTCCATTAGTGAATGTCCTCTAAAGGAAGGAGGGTTCAAACCACAAGTTGCTTTTGGCATGAAAGAGGCATTACACTGTTGGTAATGAACCCCCTAAGGGATTAAACCATTAGGTGTAACACCTCCATTTCACACTTACGCAAACAAGTGGCTTGAAACCACTTTCAAAGCAAATCAAAAGTGAAAAATTAAGGGGGATTGCAGAGATGATTAAAGTGCTGGAAATGAATGATAAAAGCACTAAAACATGCAACCAACTCACATCAATGAGAGTTAAAGCCTTAAAACACTAAGCTAGTGAAGGAATTAACACTACAACCATGCCATATAAGGCTCAAATGAAACAAACAACCAAAAACAGAGGCAAAACAACCCTAAATATGGTCTAAACATGCTGGACTCAAGATACAAAAAGCTAAAACATTAAGTCAATGCATGGGGTTGCACCACAACTATGCAAAACAACACTCAAACAAACTAACCAACCCTAAACAGAACTAAAACAAGTTATTTTAGAGGCTAAGACATGCTGGACTTGAACTAAGTTAGGCTAAAAAAAACATGCTAACATGTGAAGCTAGCTAGGCGTGCAAGTAAGACACAAGGAGGGGAGGTTAACCCCTCCAATTTTGGACATCAAAATAAGTTTTTTATCACTGAAAAACCTCTGAAATTCAATGGTTAAAAGGCCCAAAAAAGTTGGTTTTAAAGTGATGAATAAAGGCACCAAAGCTATACAAGTAAAGAAACAAGAAGGGTGAACCACCCCCTAACTAAAAGGGGTTCAAAACACCATTTTTAAGCCACAAAAACAGAGCTTTTTACAGCTTAAAACCAATCCCAAAACAATTGAAAAGAATGACAAAACAAGTATAAACAAGGCAAGTGCTATACCTTTGAAGCAAAACACAAATTGGTCAACAATCCAAGCCAAAACCACCTTCTCGAGCTCAAAGAAGGTCCCAAGTTACCTCAGCTCCAAGACTAGCAACATTGGTTAAGGTAGAACATGTAAAAGTGTAGAGAAAACAAGCTTCAAGGCACAGTAAGAGAGAGAATTTTTTTGTCTTCAAATTTTCTAACCCCCACACATGCAAGAGCGGGGTCCTGTATATAGAAAATACAAAATCCCCTCACAAAGATCCAGCCATACACGTATGGGAAGATGCCTGAACCTGTGCAAACAGCTGGCACAAAATATCTGCATGAAACATTGATGGTTGGATGGCCGGCAAGGCTTCATTGATGGCCGAAAGGCCAAAAGCCATGGCCGGCAGCCTTCAAGGATGGCCGGCAGGCCATCAACAACTTCATTATGAAAAGATCTAAGCATGGTTCAAAGATAAGACAAAAATGGATGCAGGGTTTGGAAAACTCAAACTTGTGGCGTTCTGCCGCGGACTTTGAGCGCTTGGTGAGCAATCAGACTTACCATCGGATGTACCTGTAAGAGCATCCAAGTCTTAAAGGGTCGTCAAAATTGGGGTGTCTACAGTTGCTCCTCTTTGATAGAACTCAGAGTCATGAAGTGACGTAAGTGAATGTCAAAGCCCAGAGACGACCCATTTTGACAAGGCCGTAAGACTTGGATAGACAATCAAGACAATAATAAATTGTTGCGCCTACAGGCTGCCTATGTATCCCTTTGCAAAGAATCAAACTAGCGTAGTTCTGGGGCAAAATGCAAATGATATACATGATGCAATAACATAACTTATGATCATGCAATGAGGCTGTGCAATGAAACTTTTAAATGCAAACGCAATGTAATGAAAATGCCACATTTAAACAGACCAAAACAGGACACAACAATCTCAATTATGAAAAGAAGAAGTAAGCAAACACACCACGTGTGGGAATGACGAGCCCAAACCACATTTCATGCAGAAATGATGTAAGAAAATTATGCAAGCTTAACTACACGACGCGCAGGAAAGACAGAGCACAACCAAAATCATCGGGCACACCCGAGATGTCAAACAAGATCCTAATGCGTTGCACGTGGAAGAAAACGAAGATGATGTGAACACCGGGACGCACCCGAATGCTTGTAACTAAAACAAACAATCCCAATGTGTCTCATACGTAAGGGGAAAAGGTGGTGTAAATGCCAGGACGCACCCAAATGCTTTTAACCAACATGAGTGGTGTAAACACTGGGAGACACCCGAATGCTTTTAACCAACAGGAGTGGTGTAAACACCAGGACGCACCCGAATGCTTTTAGCCAACAGGAGTGGTGTAAACACCGGGACACACCAGAATGCTTCTAAACAAAAGGAGTAGCGTAAACACCGGGATACACCCAAATGCTTTTAACCAAAAAGAGTGGCGTAAACACCGAGACACACCCGAATGCTTTTAACCAAAAGGAGGTGGTGTAAACACGGGGACACACCCGAATGTTTTTAACCAAAAAGAGGTGGTGTAAACACCGGGACACACCCGAATGCTTTTAACCAAAAGGAATGATCCCAACGCGTCCAAACGCGAGAGGGGAAAGTGAAAAGATGCACAGGGCACGAGTGATTAAGTGCGATAGATGCACGAGTTAGGGGGAGTGCGATACATGCACAAAGTGAACAAGTGCGATAGATGCACAAAGTTAGGGAAAACATTCTCTTACCGAGACATAGATGAGGTTATCCAAAACTTCTGTGAATGAACCGTACATACAATATCATCTGTCTGTGTTAGCTCCACCGAATGAACGGTACACAATATGGTATCTGCATAAGAAAGAAACTCAACAAGTACAACATATTAAGGGTGCATGTTCTATGCACGATTACAATAATGGTAAGACATGTTCTATGCAAATGTAAGAAACGCATATTCTATGCATGTGTGAGAAGCGCATATTCTATGCATGATTGAAAAATGCATATTCGATGCATGATAACAACTAAGATATAATGGCATGTTTTACATAAACCAAACAATTGGAGGGCATATTCTATGCATAGTATAAGAGCGAAGGTGTGGACTTGCCTTTTTCCTTGCCCCGCCTTTCGGAAAGGGTTTGAACGAAAGGCCTCATGGTTCGGACTTTTGCGGTTCTGAATCTAATCTCACAAGTGCAATGTGAAAGTGATAAACACCAAAGAGTCCAATCCGGCAAATCTTTTTCGAAAAATTGATTTTAAATCAATTAATGCCAAAATTGGATTGCTTTGTTAGATACAAAGTCGCCACCTAAATATTTTATTTTTGGGAAAATTTAGTAAACCCTGACTTATGCCAAAGGCCATGTGTCCGTCATCACCAAAGTTGCCTCGGCTTGGACACTTAGGTACGAGAGGGAAAGGTCCTGAAATGAGCACCCCCTGCTTGCCCGATCAAAGATCGGCCTCTACTAATCATGATATGATCTTTTATAAACATTATGTGTTCTTATTCCAATTATTAAACTAGCTTTACTATGTGATGTGCACAAGCAAGTATAGACTAGTTTGCTCAAATTGGAACAATTTAACTAATGTTTGTTTGCGAAAATGGTTTGAATTTGCCACCTTCAAGTGGGCTTAATAGATGCAGATTTGCCACCAAACATAGTGGGCTTAAAACATGATTTGCCACAACAAAGTAGGCTTAAAACACACATTTATCAAATGGTTCCAATTCAAACAAAAAGCCTTCATCCACAGGCATTCATGCAATTTAGCAAGTAAGCATATAACCTCATAGCAAGCATGCGAATCATGGCAACATGGCAATCACACTTATGCAAGTATACTAAAGCATAAAACTCACCGAGTACTCCAAGCCAAAACAGAAACTAGTTAGAAAAATGCGTGATCCTAACTATACAAGATGTCTAATGCAATACATGCAATATGCAATTAATATGCTCGACCACTAATATGACATATGAACTGATTCGAACAACATGTGATTTAAATACGTATTGAAAGAAGATATTGAAATTGCAATGCAGTTTGAATGATGTGCCGAGCCTCAGTGCATGCAAGACAAGATGAATGGACGCAAGCATGCAAACATAAGGTATGCTAATTGAAATATGCCCTTAATCTAACCATCAAAAGCGATTAAATAAAAGGGAGAAAGACATGGGGTTGGAAGACATACACACACGCACGCACACTTATTACAACATTACGCCCTCGCGAAGGAGGGTCCGAATGAATAAGCTAACTAACTAGCTATGCTAATTAAGCTAATTAATTATTACAACATAATATTTAACTAACTACTTTAAGTTAATTAAATATTACAAATCAATCTAATTAGCTAAATACTTAGCTAATTAATTACAACATGAATTGACTAACTAACCTACTTAAATAATTACAACGTTTGCATGAATTAGCTACCACTAACTAACTAAGCAAAGCAACTAAAAGGCCTCGGGAAGTGAGGGATGCATGCATGCTCGATATTCAACCCGAATGACCACTGTTTTGCTGCTGCATGCCTCTGTTGCACAGAAGCACTTACACTTTCCTTTTCTCTAGATCACATATGTTCTACTTTAGGAACAATCTATTGAATTTCATTGGTGGTCTACAGGAGGGCCGGTTGGCCACTGCTGATGGTTGGTCGGCCAACAAAGGTGGTTGGTCGGCTACTGATGGTGGCCGGTCAGCCACTGGTGGTGGTTGTTGGCCACCACTGGCTTGGACTTCCTTACTACAACAGAGAGCACAACAGAGCAAAATAGTGTACTTTTGCAGGTTTGTTTGTACTGTTTGCACTTCTTATCATCACACAAGCTCAAAGAAGAGAAGCTTTTGGCCCTCAAACCATCAATCAAGCAATTTCCATGCATGATGGCTAAAGAACCAAGTTTATACAAGTTTAATGAGTGCAAAACAAGACTCAAAAAGACCATTATCCTATCGTGTATGATCAAGGGTAATAGAGACAAAGAAAATGGCACATTTCATCACTTTTGAGTATGAAATGTCCCATTTTCCTTGTGTTCGAATTAACGTCTGATTTGAACACATGCAATGCAACACGAAAGATGCTTATCTAGCCTCTTTTACTTGTTCATTTTGTTTACTCATTTTACGTTACCGATTCATTGTTTAATCGATTAAGTCCAAAAGCGAGTGTTCTCTAATGGAAAGATGGCTCAAACAACAAGTTGCTTTGGGCATGAAAGAGGCATTACACTGTTGGTAATGAACCTCCCTAAGGGATTAAACCATTAGGTGTAACACCTTCATTTCACACTTAGGCAAACAAGTGGTTTGAAACCACTTTCAAAGCAAACAAAAGAGTGAAGAACGGAGGGAGATTACAGAGATTATAGTGCTGGAATGAAGTGTAAAACAACACTAAAACATGTTATTAACTCAAAAGAATGATGATTAAAGCATTAAAACACCAAGCTAGTGAAGGAAATTGCACTACAACTATGTAATACAAGCCTCAACTGAACTAACCAGCCCAAAACAGGTCAAAATAAAGGCAAAAACATGCTGGACTAGAGTTAAGTTAAGCTAGAGAAACATGCTAACTCACAAAGCAAACTAGGTATGCAAACAAGACACAAAAAGGGAGGCTAACCCTTCCAATTCTGGACTTCAAAATAAGGTTTTTACCACTGAAAAACCTCTGAGATTCAGTGGTTAAAAGGCCCAAAAAATTTGGATTGAAAGTGGTGAAAAATAGCTCAAAAAGCTTAACAAGCTAAAAAGCAAAAGGGATGGACAACCCCCTAACTCAAAAGGGCTCAAACCACCACTTTTAGGCCTCAAAAACAGAATTTTTTACATGTCAAAACCAGCCCCAAAATAGTAGAAAAAGATGACAAAGCAAGTGTGCAAAACAAGCTAGCAAAGTAAGTAGTATACCTCTTGGAGCCAAAGCACAAAATAGGCAACAATCCAAGCCACAAACACCTTTTAGAGCTCAAAGAGGGTCTTAAGCAACCTCAGCCCAAAGATAAGCAACTTTGGTTAAGGGTTGATATGCAAACTAGAAGTGTATCTCTACTTGTATGCATAAAAGGGCAAGAGAGAGAGAGAGAGAGAGAAATCTAGAGAGAGAGAATTGTAGAGAGAGAGGATTATAGAGAGAGAGGCTCCCAAAATTTCCAACCTTAAAAACAATAGGGAAGGTCCTCTATATATAGAAAAAATGTGAGCTCAGGTCGAAAATATCTCAAAATGGACAGCTGGAACTTTGTGCAAACAACTGGAGGAAAATATTTGCAAAAAAACTGCCTTTTGGACACCAGTGCATGGCTGACAAAATGCACCTTTGGCCGACAGATGGCCGACAAGCTCCATTCATGGCCGACATACTCCACCAGTCGCTGGCTAGAAAAATCTACTCTCCAGGTCTAATTTCAAATGGGCATATCTCCTTCATTCGAACTCCTTTATAGGTCATTCTTGAGTCTAAATTGAAGCCCCGAAAGTATTATTTCCAATGGTGGAAGCCTCACATAAAAATTCCAAGTGTGTAAAACGATATGCCTCTTTTAGTGAAGACTACTCAGTTTCGGTCCTAACCGGATTCATGCCTAACTTCTCTTCAGCTAGTTTTCTTCCCTCCCCTCCTATTTTCTTCACTCCAAACCTCTAAATAAGGTTTTTTGAAGATTTTTTTTTCAAGAGTTCACCTCTCTTTCATTTATTTTCACTTTGTCTTTGCTCGGTTTATCGAAAAGCACAACATTTAACAAAATGTGAGCCTTGGAACATTGTAGAAACTTTTTTCAATAATATTTTGAAAGAGAGGGTTTTAAGGTCTAAAATCATTTTGGTCAAAATAGTTTTGGTCCAAAATGGGGTGTAAGGTTTGGATTTGAAGCTCTCTTTGCCAAAGAAATCGAACCTTTGCACAACATAGCCTTCACCATCGAATGATCAACCTGAAACTCCCAAGTCTTAAGGGCGGTCAAAAATGGGGTGTCTACAGAAGACAGTAAGCATGTTCTATGCATAGTGCAAGGGTGGAAGCATACTCCATGCAGCTAGAGCAAGAGCATGTTCTATGCAACGATATAAATGGAATGCACGTTCTATGCAATAACAAAGAAACTCATATTCTATGCAATAACCAAAGCGTATTCGTTAAGACCAATTCAAGAATAACTACCGATTTACCTCTCAAAAGAGTTGTAATATGTTAAAAGGATACACCTTGCTTATGTTGATGAGCGATGAACATCGTACCTTGGAAACGCGATTCTGAGCCTCCGCAGAGACATTCTGAACCAAACACTGAATAGTCCCTTCACACTTCTTGGAATCCAAGAACACAAAACAGAACCAGGGACACAGGGGAGACCTTTGGAAACCCACCGGCCACAAGAGGGGGCCGCCGGCCACCTGCCGGCCATTGATATGCCTTGCCGACCACTAGTGTGCCTTGCCAGCCATCGATGGTGCCTTGCCGGCCATCGATGGCAGTTCGGGGCAAAATTGCCTTTTCACACATGGGTCTTTAAATACAAGGCTTGGGGCTTCATTCCCACACACCAAGACATCCGAAAATGCTCTCTCTCCTTCCCTAGGTGCTTTCCCTCTCTAGATCTGAGCCTTTTACCCGTTTTCCAACATCCTACACAAACTTTATTTGCTAAATCCTCCTAGTTCTCTTCACTTTGAACCGATTGGAATTTGATTTCGATGGTTCTTTCCGCATTTCCACCATTCTAGGCTCATTCCCCTCGAGTTTCTCTCGAGTTTTGCATACCTTTCCCGGCTTTGACTTTTTCTTCATTTTCTCTCTCCTAGGGTTTGACTTTTTCCAAGTTCAACCCTTTTCTTGACTTTTCTTCACTTTTTACCCATTTTGCACCTATTTTCAAATGGCGAACGATTTTTCCCATGATGGAGCTCTTCCCAAGCTTCCCCCAGTAGACTTCAAGGCGGACATCGAGGCTGAGCCAGAGGTCGAGCCAGAGCCGTTACCATTGAGTGTGCGGCTTTTTGATTCTGCAAGGTGTCATTCTCAAATCGACATATTGCCCACTGCCGGTGGCTTTTGATGTTTTACTGATTTCACTGAAGACGCGCCAGAGAACCTCCTGTTGAGGGAGCCAGAGTCTTATTTATCGGCTATTGCCATTACGGTACGAACTCTGTTTCTATGCATTTCTGCATTTAATTGTCTACATTTCTTGCATTGCCTTCATCTGACTGTATCTCATACATTGTCTTGATCTGATTACATCTCATGCACTGCAACAGGGTGAGTCTCGCGCCTTTAGGGGCTGTGGTGTGACGACTGCTTGAGATTGGTATGGTGAGCTCCTAACCGGAGTTTGTGACATCATTGACGAGACAGGCTTCGGCCTCTTCTGCTCCAGCTTGACTCAGGTTACCATAATTCGTCCATTTCTTGGAGCACTAGTGGAGAGATGGTAGGACACCACCAACTCTCTCCACCTTTCCACCTCAGGGGAGATGACGATGACTCCTTACGACTTTGCCATGATCAAAAGTTAGGCGTAGGGGGTGATCCGTTTTCTCTCGATCCTGATATGGGGGAGTGGGAGGCAACATGGCTCGAGCTGCTTGGGGCACATCCACCGATATACCGGGCAGGTATGGTGCGATACACTTGGTTCGAGGAGCGGTTCAAGGGGACTGAGCCTAAGACGATAGAGGAGATAGAGCAGTATGCCAGGGGCTTCCTCATGTTCATCTTCAGTACCACCTTGTTCTCAAATAGGTGGAACACCATGGGCGTGTATTTGCTAAGTGCTTTGGTGACTCTTCCTCGAGTTCAGTTTTATTGTTAGGGCAGAGCCGGCCTCACCACATTGTATGGATATATGAGCTCTTCTTCCCGTTTGAGAGGGAACTTAGTTGAAGGCTACTGGCGAGCCTGGAAGGTACACATCTCAGTTCACCCTTCACACTTTACATTTTTGCTCAGCATTTCTTGCTTTACATTAGTTCAACACATGTGCTTTCTGCTTTGCACTTTCTGCATCTGTCCATGCACTGTATGCTTTCTACTTTGCATTTTCTATATCTGTTCATACACTATATATTGATTACATATCACTGCACTTCCTCCACAGCTATGGGTAAACGCATACTTCTCAACTCTTGCCCCAGAGCCTATTGAAGCCCTGCTAGTCCTTCGACACGGTAGCAGCGCACGAGGTAACTCGAAACACAGTCATTTGTTACTTTATAGCTGTTTTGATTCATACATTAGCAATTGACAGCAACTAAGGACTTGTTCACTTTCCATTTCAGATCACATGGTAACCCTGGGCCTTGATACAAACAGGGCTTCAAGCCTAGTATCGTGCGGCTTGGGGCATTTCCCGTTATCATATCCTTCTTGAGGGCCCAATTTGCCGAGCCTAGTTCCTAGGCGAGCGCTTCGTGTGCCAGACCATGGGCCTACCTGCTCTGTTCATACTGATGGCATCACTAGTATCCATGAGAGCGACAGACAAGCTATCAGTCGAGGAGGTGATCTAGTTCATGGTAGGCTTGGAGGTAGAGTATTTCTGTTTAGAGGGCGACTACGTGACCTTTATCCAGACACACTTGATGCCGCCAATGACCGACGTTCGCGGGGGTGAGGGAGTGAGAGCTCCTGCCACGAGAGTGAGACGTAGAATGACCCAGGCGAGCAGGGCCCGTAGCAGAGGGGCTTCCCAAGCGAGATAGGGGACCGAGTGGCCAGAGCTGCCTACTGCACTCACATGTTGGCGGTATACTAGGGAGGCCTATCAGATCCCGATTGAGCCCGTAGCGGTTGGGCATAGATACACCAGAGCCCAGGACGCACCTCTGGTATGTACCACATTTTTAGTTTTTCCATCTCTTTCTGATATTTGTTTGTTCTGGACATTAATCACCCCCAATGCATTTGCAGGCACCCCCAGGATACATCGAGGATCTGCTTTAGCTATTAGCCTCATTCGAGGGCATGATATTGAGGAGGGAGGAACTGCTTGGTTTCCACAGCATTCAAGTAATTTCTTCGATTTTCTTGCATCCCAGTCATCAAATTTCCACTGACACTTTGAAACTATCATGAGAACTTCCCAACACTGCACTAATACACTATACCCGAAGTACTGCACTTTCATACTGCATTCACACACTGTACCTGACTTTAGCATATGCTTATTTTGCCCCATACTTACATCTAATAAACATAATGTGGCTAACATATGACAACTGTCTTTTCAGGTTCCATTCATACCAGGTGCGCCAGCAGGAGCAGCACCAGGACCAACAGTGCCTCATCCGGCGGCAAGAAGAGAAAAACAGACTCTAGCACGTAGCCGAGGCCGAGCTAGGGGCATCCAAGCTAAGAGTGGCCCTTCAGAGCCTATTCTGAGCGATGATGACGCTGAGACCGAGGAGGCTGTGTGTCAACATTCAGAGTTATCAGAGAACAGAGACGATGACGCTAGCTCAGGTTCTGAGAGTGGGGATGCTGATGCCAAGGAGGGCTCCAAGGCGAGGAGTGGAGACGACTTCGGCTCAGACTCTGATCCAGATTCAGACAGTGGCACCGATAGAAACAATGCTGCAGAGTCCGCTCTGCCAAGGAAGAGGACGAAGAGGGCCTCTAGATCTTGAGATGGATAGCGTTGATTTTTGTATTTTTGCTTAGTTTCTTTTGGTTTATAGTGTTAGCATATTGTACAGCCTCAGACGAGTTTTTATTTTCTTTAAAAACTTGTATTGCACTTTTTATGAAAACAACCATGATCAGAATCAAAACCAAGTTATTTTTTAAAAAGTGTTGTATTTTGCATCATGAGTGCCGCATTGCATGAAAATGAGATTGAATTTGACATTGAAAACCAAATACTTATATTGTCACCATAGTCTAAATCAGGTAACGAACCGACCAAAAGATGAAATAATCAAAGTAATACAACTCGATAATAAAAACAACAACTCGATAATCAACAAAACAGTTTGACATACAACAAAACGACTTGATAAACAACTTGATGAACAAAACAATTTGATAAACAAAACAACTTAAAAGCAACTCGACGAACTTACTAAAGTTAAAAGGACTCAAAACAAGACCTTAAAACACACAAATAACAAAATAAAACTCCTGCATCCAACTAATTCTTCACAAAGGAGGACAAAAGGCACAAGAGGAAGGCTGCCGGCCATGAGGGGTGGCCTGCCAGCCATCAATGAACCTCTGCCGATCATCAATGAGCAGGACCTTCAAAATATTGACATCTGGCTTCCACTCATTGCCTTATCTTCTACAAAAGCTCCAGCTTCATGATTTTTTCATTTCAGGTGCTGTTTTGCCACAAATGGAGCCATTTTTTGCCGGAAAACCCTCCGATTGGATTGCAACTTTAGATGGCTCGGAAAAGCTGAATTTTCAAGGTTTCGGCATAAATGCACTATTCCCACTGAGTTGTTCTCCGCTTTGTTTTCCATTCCTACATGCCACAGCTATGTTGGAACCCGATTACGCATGTGTTTAGCTTCGGGAGACAAGAGCTATGCCCGACAATCGAAGAATTTCAAGTGCTAATGGAATTTCAGAGCAATGAAGAAATCTTGCCCCAGCCCCGTTTTGGTCACATCCAAGCTTTCGGAAGGATGTGTGGGCTCACTTTGCATGAGGCACGATCCTTAGTTCACAATGGAGAGCTAGACATCCCCAGTTTGATTCATTGATTCTCTGATACTGGTGACCGAAGCGATCTTCTTTGGCAGGGTTTTCAGCAACACGCCCTTTATTTGTGCATGCTTGCACATTTCCTTCTTGCCCCTAGTTTCGGTGAGTCTAGTATTCAACTAGTTGAAGTGGCACAGGGCTTAAAAGAGGGCAAAAGTTGCATTGGCTTGGTACTAGCTGAGACTTTAATGCGCTTAGATGTCTTTCATCAGCGAGAGACAAACAAATTTGTAGGAAGTCCACTACTTCTTCAGATAATGTTTCCCACCCTTTCTCATATGTGTTTCTCACATCACTTGGTATTCATTCTCTTTTTTTCTCTCAAAGCTCTTTTCTCACTTTTTCTCTTAACATACACCTCTCTATTCTTTAATCTCTCTTTTCTTTCATCCCTCCCTAGATATGGCTCATGGACAGGTTGAAGGTAGTGCACTCTTGCCCTGCATATTTAGCACGAGGCTATTTCTTTTGCCAACAGCTAGTGGATTTTCCGAACGAGGGATTGTGGTGCCATTGGATGTGCAATAGGTCTGTTGCTGACATTGCATGGCGTTGTCCCTGGTTTGATCTGCCCGAAATGAGCTACAGTATGGCTCGGCAACCCGACATTCAGCTAATTGGTTTGACACACTGTGCATTCTACTTTTCATTTCATTTTAGGCATCAATTCGGACACGACCAGACTTCCCTAGAAGAAGGGGTAGAATACCCGACTTCATTCCCAATCCGAGGTTCACAATTAGCTTGACATCCCACTGCTTGGAGTATGAGAAAGCTTCTGGCTCCCGCGCCTAGTTTCAACCGCACACTTTCTTTCAAGTGCTTGACTTGGCTTGAAGATGAGGCGCAATCTAGGTCCACATTAGCATAAGAAGCTTCCACAAGCACAAACGAGGGACGCAGGAACACCCGACTTAGGTATGCCCCAAGTTTATTGCTTTGATCTTTACTTTCCAAGTTTTCCTTTTGAATGTAATAAAAGCAACTTTGATTTGTATCGAGAGTTGGAGAACTTTGTATTGAAACCAGTAAAATTGAAGTTGTGGGTACTGAAAATTTTCCTTTTGGTCCAAAAATGGTCTAAGTTGTAAAAAGATTAATTTGAACAAAATCAACTTTTATCAAAACTTTTCAAAACCAATTTCGATAAGGATCACAACTTGACACACATGGAATCTATCCTCGAGATGTACAAACCTTGAATCCAAAACTGGAAAATTGCCCCTAGACTGAATAGCACTGCTCAGCACTGTAGTCAGCTATTCTCTCAGGGTAAGGATCATAACTGATCTTTCAAATAACGGATAGATATGGATAACTTGATCAAACATATGGACACAGTTGATTTGGAGGTGTTTACGGCCGGACTTCAAAATAAAGTTGCCTACGTATCCCGAAGATGGGAATCAGGCCTTACGTAGTTTAGATCAGGTTCACTCAGGTATACGCTCTCCTTTTTTGCTCTAACTTTTGTCAAGGCCGCCCTTTCTGGGTTTTCAACCTTGCGAGCTCAGTTTTTCTTTTTTCTAATTTTTTGTGCTCTAACTTTTGCCTAGGTTGCCCTTCCGGGTTTTCAGCCTAGCGAGCCTCTCAGGGGTAATATTTCTTCAACTTGTCTATGTTGATTGGTTGGGAAAATTCTAGGCCATCTAGGTCCATGAGAATAACAGCTCCACCTGACCAAATGGTTTTGATAATGTAAGGACCAGTCCAATTAGGTCTGAACTTACCCCTAGGGTGGTGGATGGGAGTTCGGTTGTCTTTCAGCACCAAATCCCCTTCCTTAAGATTCCGAGAATTAACATTTTTGTTAAATGCCCTGGTAACCCTGTGCTGATATCCTTGAACATGGTACAGTGCTTTCAGCCTTCTTTCATCGAATAGTATCAGTTCCTTGAACCTACTCTGCTGCCAATCTGCTTCTGTTATCTGGCACTCATCCATAACCCGTAGCGACGGAACCTCTTTTTCAATCAGCAGAACAGCTTCCATTCCATAAACAAGAGAGTACGGAATTTCCCTAGTACATGTCCGAATTGAAATTCTGTAGCCCTAGAGAACAAATGACAATTTGTCTGGCCAGTCCCTGTAGGTCTCAACCATTTTCTGCAAAATGTGCTTGATGTTCTTGTTGGCGGCCTTAACAGCTCCATTGGTTTGCGACCGATATGTAGATGACTTATGAAAAGTCACGTTGTATTTTTCTAACAAGTCGATCATTTCTTTCTTAAAATGGGAGCCATTGTCTGAAATGATCTCATTCGGGACTTCATAATGGCAAATGATGTTGTTGCGGATGAACTTAGCCACATGCGCTGCTTTCAACACTGCATAAGACTGAGCTTCCACCCGCTTTGTGAAAAAATCAATTGCCACCAGAATATACTCGCGTCCATTTGACCCTTTCGATGTAACTGCCCCAATGACGTCAATTCCCCAGACTGAGAAAGGTCATGGTGAAGTCATATTGTACAGCTTCGACGGCGGGACATTCATGCGATTTGCATGAATTTGGCATTTGTGGCATCGCCGAACAAAACCAATACAATCCTCGTCTATGGTAGACCAGTAGTAACTTTGCCTGAGAATCTTCCGTGCTAGCATTACTCCGCTCATGTGTACTCCACACTCTCCCCCATAGATGGTCTCCATTAAGCGCTTCAACTTTTCTGTATCAACACATAGCTTGTGCATTCCAAGATGACCCCATCTTATACAACCTACCCCTGCAAATGATAAATTGGACGGCCATCTCCCGTATTGCCCTTTTATCTTTGACATTTGCCCCTGGTGGATAAGCCTATTTTTCCAAGAAATTCCAGATATCATAATACTAGGGGTTTTGATCTTGCACTTTATCTATTGCGGCGATAGACTCGTAGGCCGGCATATATCTCTACTCAATAATGATCGGACCCATCCGAACTCCAAACGGGATGTTTATCATGGAAGATAGAGTTGATAAGGCGTTAGCGAACCTGTTGTTCTCTTAGTTGATAAGTGAAGGTTAGCTTCTCAAACCTAGGAATCAAAACGTCCAAGGTTTGGTGATAGATCTTCATTTTTTCTTTTTTGACCTTCCAGTCTCCTTTTGCTTAAGACACAACCAAGTTCGAGTCCGCAATGATGTCCAACCTTTTTGCCCCTAGTTCCAGGGCGGCTTCCAAACCAATGATACACGCTTCGTATTCTACTTCATTGTTAGATACTTTGAACTGGAGTTTGAAGGCTAAGGATATATGGGAATTGTTGGGTGCTATCAGTAACACCCTTATCCCAAAACCGTACTGGTTAGACACTCCGTCAAAGTACATTGTCCAAATCTCTTCCTCGATCTACATAATAGCTTCATCTGGGAATAAGTATTCTTCCGCTTTATCCCCTTCCACGGAGTGATCTTCTAGGAACTCGGCTACCGCTCTCCCCTTAACAGACTTGCAAGTAACATATTTCAAATCAAATTCAGAAAGAAGAAGTAACCAATGGGCTAGCCTACCCGTAAGTGTTGGTTTCTCGAAGAGATATTTGATGGGATCTAATTTCGAAACTAAAATTACGGAGTGGGCTAACAGATAGTGCCTCAACTTCCTGGTAGCCCATACCAAGGCTAAACAAGCCTTCTCCAGCGGGGTGTAACGGGTCTCATAATCCAGCATCTTCTTACTCAGGTAATAGATGGCTTTCTTTACTCTATCCTCAGATTCCTGAGCAAGCATGCATCCCATCGTTGTGTCCGTTACTGATAGATACAGAATCAAGGGCTTCCCTGGCTCTAGCGTTGACAACATAGGCAGATTCTGAAGGTACTGCTTGATCTGCTCAAAAGCAAACTGACATCAGTTATCCTATTGAAATTTTTTTCCTTTCTTCAAGAGACCAAATAATGGTTCAAAAATCAAGGTTAATTTTGAAATAAACCATCTTATGAGTTGCACTTTACCTAGAAAGCCCCACACCACCTTTTCAGTCCTTGGTGGTGGCATTTCTACGATGGCCTTGACTTTGGAAGGATCTACCTTGATGCCCCTCTGTGTGATCAAGAAACCCTGCATTTTCCCTGTTGTTACGCCAAAAGTGCATTTCTGTGGATTCAGCCTTAACCGATATTCTCTAATCCGTTGGAAGAATTTCTTTAAGGCGGTGTAGTGGCCTTTTCTTTCCTTGGACTTGACAATCATGTCGTCCATATACATCTCAACCTCTTTGTGGATCATATCGTGTAGAATTGTGGTTGCAGTCCGTTGATAGGTATGCGGTGAAGTCCACCAATTCATCGATGTACAGTAGAGGAAAGTCATCCTTCGGACTAGCTTTGCTTAGATCTTTGAAATCCACACATAACCGAATTCTGCCATCTTTCTTCGGCAGTGGAACAATGTTGGCCAACCAAGTCGGATATTCAGATACTAGCAAAAAACCTGTGTCTATCTGCTTGGTGACCTCTTCCTTAACCTTTAAAGCCCAATCCGGGCGTATTCTCCGCAGCTTCTGTTTGATAGGTCGAGCCTCGGGGTCAAGAGGGATCCGATGCTGTACGATCTCTAGATCGATTCCAGGCATGTCTTTATAGGACCACGCGAAAACATCTTTGAAATCTTTTAATAAAGTGACTAAGCGCTCGCGCTCCTCCGAAGACAACATAGACCCGATCTGGACCAGACGCAGATGCTTCTTAGTTCCCACATTAATTGGAAGGATTTCATCAAC
This sequence comes from Camellia sinensis, assembly GCF_055761805.1. Taxonomy (NCBI): domain Eukaryota; kingdom Viridiplantae; phylum Streptophyta; class Magnoliopsida; order Ericales; family Theaceae; genus Camellia; species Camellia sinensis. Next base: position 191,803,334 of record NC_138961.1, on the reverse strand, counting down.
AAGGGGTTTTACAAACCTCTTCTCCTCTCGATCAATCAAATATTTCAAAACCAGAGGAATTTCTTCCTCATTGTTTTCACTAAAATTTTGAAAATCATCATCAATGCAATATACAAGTGGCACAGAGAAGTACTCAAAACTTGCAGTGCCATTCTCATTCACAAAGTCCAGTTCATCCAGTTCCTCGATTACAACTGACTCAAAAGAAAATGAAAAAAAAGACCTGGACAAAACCTCGGCATCCAGGTTATCAACCCCAAGAATACCGAATCCAGACTCAAATGAATTGGAATCTGATTCTGACTCCACAAACTCCATGGAATCAGATTCTGATTCACTACCTGACTTAGAGCTACTAAACAGAAAACCCTCCTCCATCTGCCAAATGAGGGACGGTGCGTTAGATGCATCCAAAAGGAGACATGCCAACGCTGCTCCTACCTCAAGTTCATTGCTGTTGGAATCACTTTCTATGCCTTTAGTAGCCTCAGCTGCTTGTTCATGCCGTTCCTCTGTGTCGTTCTCTTGCAACTGCAAGTCGAAGAAAATCTCAAAGCCAGGAACCCGCTGTTTCTCAGAGTTGAACCAAGGTTCGGGGAATCTACAGAATGAGAAGTCTTCTCTCTCTCGAACAAAATAGCCATTCAGGGTTCCCCGAATTGGTCGGTACACAAGCTTATAGTGCTTCCCGCTTTGCTTTGCTCTGGCTCTTCCGGCCATTTCTTTCCCTTTCCTCACCCAGTCCTCTTTGGTGGGTATATAACCAAGGCCAAAGGCATGGGGGTTATGTGGCACATCGGCCAATGCAGCGACGCCTTTCTGGCTACTTCTGTCTAATCCCATTCCGGGCATGTGCTGCAACTCATTCGTGAAGTATACAGATTGGGCACTGACATAGAAGCCCTCATCGAAATCCAAGATACTCTGCACCACCCGGGCCTCAGCCAAGGTTAACCCCGAAATGAAAACATCCTCTTCGCCATGCACAATCTCCAGTACAGGTGTAGTGACCTCTGGCGGAGGATGTATAGATGAATTCCTGAAGACTATGGCCACCTCTTTTCCATAGGGGTACTTCAGCATTTGGTAGAGGGTAGAAGAGACAGCTCTTACTTGGTGTAGCTAGGGTCGCCCAAGTAGTAGGCTGAAAGTGGCTAGAACATCCAGGACATGAAATTCAATATCCTGTTGTGCGGGTCCAAGCTGTACTCTTATCTACACTGTTCCCATCACCTCTCTGCTTGTATTGTCATACGCCCGGATCACCTGGGCTGTAGGCACAAAATTGGTCGGTTTCAGGCCAATAACATAAGTGGTGCGGCATGGACAGACGTTGATTGCTGACCCGGTGTCAACTAATACGACTGGCACCCACTTTTCCCGGCACTCGACGGATATGTATAGAGGCTTGTTGTGTGCGGAGCCTTTCGGCAGCAGTTCTTTGTCGAAAAAGGTCAAAGTTGGCGCGGCCCCTCCCGGGAAGACTAATCCCACAAGTTGTTCCGGGGTGGTATCGATGGACAACTTTGCTTTATCCATTGCGGACAATACAACTTGCCTATGTACTCGCGAAGCCATAAGCAGCCCCCAGATAGATATGTCTACTTAAATCTTCTTTAACTGTTTCAGCACAACCTCTTCCTCTAACAGTTTTTCCCTCTGTTTTTCTACCTCTTTGTCCTTCCCAGATGCCTCGGGTTGGTTTAAATTCGGGGGTTTAAAATATCGGCCACTTCTTGTCATGTGGTTGACCTTTTCCACATACTAGGTATTGTCAGGAATACTTTTACCCCAATCCTCATTAGTGTGGGCAAGACGCAGGTCATCATCTTCCCACCACATACCTCCGGCAACCGACAAGCAATTGTCCAATTCCTGTCTAAGCGTTCCCTCAGCAGTAACATTCTCCACAGGGTGTTGAGCTATTCCAGCTTTCTGATCATTTTCACTCATTTCCTGCCTAAACTGCTCTAGCGCGGCTTCTTGTTCTGTATTCACAATATTAACTATGCCCAGTTCCTGAGGCTATTGTTCTTTACCAGTGCTTTTTGGTAGCTTACCCTTTCTATCGGTTGTTCCGGCCATTACTGCAGTTTTCACCTTCTATTTTTCCAGCTTCGGTTTAGCTCCCTCATCTGCATCAGGTTCATCACTTCGCCACCCTGAATTATTGGTTGACCCGTTCAGTTCAAACCAGTTAATGTGCACATCTCCTTGATCATGTTCATTAACGAACTGCAAATTGTCAATATCCTCCTCCAGGTCGGCTAGATCATCTAATCCCTGACTTGGTTCGTCTTCTCAGACTACACTGACCTCCATCCCAGTCGGTAGTACCACTTCCGGCTTTACTTCATTGATTGGCACAACATAGCAGCTCTGGTTGTACATCCTATCAAATAAAACCTCAAAATCCTCGGGCAACGGACTGGTATTCTCCACCAAAGCTGATCTCCCTTCATCTTCCACTGTTAGCACCGCGGGTTCAATTTGGATTGTTGACGTGTTCATCATGCACAAGTCTATGATCTCAGGGATGAACAAAGCCAGCTTAGGTAGGTGTGAGGGCGTTATGTATATGTTGGGGTCGTAAGGGACGGCTAGTGTGTGAATGAGGTTTATTTGCCGAGGTAAAGGGGCTCGGTTATGTGGTGGGAGAGGATTTGTAGTGACATTGGGTTTTTCAGGAGGTGCTATCACCTTATTGTCAATGAGATCTTGAATCTCATGACGCAATCTAAAGCACTGATTAGTATCATGACCGTGCTGTTGGTGGAAACCACAATATTTGGTTGGGTTGTGTTTCGGAGGGAGAGGATCGGGCAGTGGGCGTTGTTCTAACTGCTTCAGATGCCCTTTTCTAATCAAGAACCCTAAGGCTTTGGATAAGGACATGTAAAGCGGGGTGAAAACCCTTTGGCCTTGGGCCTGATGGCTTGAGATTTGGGAGGTTGTATTGGATGTGCCGGCAAAAGGGTTGGCAGTCTTGGGTGTAGTGGTGACCATGCTCACATCCAAAGGCCGCGCAGAGGTGCCACCAGTCGTGGATGCATTAGAGCTACGTGTAAAAGGCCTTTTGGGCTGTTTCTTCTCGTGGTCTATCAGGCCCTGCTTCATTGCGTCCTCTATTTGCACCCCTATTTCGTGGAATTCAGCAAAGGTAGACAAAGGCAAGACTATTATCTTCTGTAATAATCTTCCTTGCAAGTTACGGACCACCATTCTGATCTAGTCCTTTTCAGACGACTGGATAGTCATCATAGAGGCCTTGGCCTTCCACTGGCTCACAAAATCCAAGAAGCCCTCCTTTGGCTCCTAGCGAGTTATTTAGAGATCACGAGTAGTGACCTCAATTTCAGTATTGTAGGAGCACTGCGCTATGAAGGCCTCAGCCATTTCCTCCCAGTTTCTCTTTACAGAGTCTTCAAGCTTGGCATACCAGATGGAAGCTATACCTGACAGGGTCTGGCCAAAGAGCGACAACTTCTGTAGTTTGGTGAGACCCATTAGTCATAGGATATCAGAGAACAACTGTAGATAGATTATAGGATCCCTAGAACCGTCAAACCGGTGTATATCCGGCATCTTGAATCTATTTGGCAAGGTCACTGTCGAATCAATATAGCCATCCTCAATATCAGGGATTGAATTTACGGCCTGTGCCCGTTTGAAGAGTTTTTCTAGCTTGCTGACCCTCAATGCGGTGGGGTCAACCTCAAATTCAAATGGTGCCTCAATTTGGTAAACTCGTGCCTTGGAGGTCTGAGGTGGGATGGGATCTGCTTGAATGCCTGCATTTTTTTAGACATTGATTGTGATCCCGGGTGCAGGAATTCCCACTGGGAGTGGATGAGATACAGAGGCTACTGCCGGTTGTGGCTGTTGTTGCTGAAACCTTTCTATTACCTCTGCTTGATGGGCTACAACCTCGGCTTGGCGGGCTATGGTCTCGGCTTGGCGGGCAGTGTCTAGCTACGTAGTCTCAATAGTCTGCTGGAGTTTGTGAAGCATATCTTCCATGCTGACTGGAGGACTTTGAACTACCGAAACTGGCGAATACTCTTTTTCTGGAGTAGAAGTAAATGATTGGGCTTGACTGGGCACAGGCGAAGCAAAAGGCGATTGCTGGATTAGTGAATTCTGCATAATCCTCCCCCGTTTGGTAACCGATGGGAGTGAAACAAACACTGATTGTCCCCTGACTAGATCCCCTGATCTGTAAATCTTTCTAACTCGAGTCCAGAGTGCTTGGGGGGTAACATAATCGTCTGAAGCAATGGTGAAAAAATTACCTTGCAACAAGAAACAAAAATCAGAAATCGCACAGCACCTCGACTCAGATAGAAATAACACGCAGTTACAATCATAAGCTGGAGAACCATACTCAAACATTGATTTCTGCCCCCAAAATTGATACCCAGACTTGCAATTAATACATACATTCCTGCAGAGTTTCACTCCAAAAGCACATATCAAGCAAGTGAGAGCCAAAACACCCCTATGATGGGGTAGGGTTACCCTGTCCTAATTTCGTCAGGAGCTAGGGGTTCACTACGCAAAACAAGCAGTCTCACACAATTCCTGCATTTGGGTGAGCAACATGTCCTAGTTGGAACAGTCTCTACGACTTCCAATATGCAACTAGGTCGATTGGTCAAAAAGGGTACCTTAGCAAGACTACCTAATATATCTCTCGCACCTAACACCAAGAAGTGAAAGGAGGATCAAACGGTACAGCGGTAGTCCAGATCCAAGGGTTGTGTTCCCGTTGTGGTAGAGCCTGCAATCGGGCAGCCTTTTGGCAAGCTTTTCCAAGCAAACCTCTGGCAAACCGTTCAAGAATAGCAGATGGCAAACATTGTGACTTAGGCGTACCAGTGCAAATGCAAATGCAAAGAAACACATAAGTGTAAATAAAACAACATATCACGAGTTCGAGTCAAGTTCTCTAAATCCCCAACAAAGTCGCCAGAAACTATGGACTCACATGTTTCCGCGCCTCGCCTTTTGGAAAGGTTTGAAAAAGAAGGCCTCATAGTTCAAACTCCCGCGGTTTTGAATCTAGTCTCACAAGTGTAATGTGAAACTGATAAACACCCAAGAGTCCAAATCCGACAAACCTTTTTGATAAATCAATTTTAAATCAAATAATGCCAAATTTGGACTGTTTTGCCAGATATAGAGTGGCCACCTAAATATTTGAAAAAATTTAGGAAACCCTGTCTCGTGCTGAAGGTCACGTGTCCGTCATCACCAAAGTTGCCTCAGCTCGGGAACTTAGGCACGAGAGGGGAAGGTCATGAATTGAGCACCCTTGCTCACCCGATCAAAAGATCAGCCTCTACTAATCATGATATGATTTTTTATAAATATTATGTGTTATTATTCTAGTTATTAAACTAGCTTTACTTTGTGATGCGCACAAGCAAGTATACACTAGCTTGTTCAATTTGGAAAAACTCAACTCATGTTTGTTTGCGAAAATGGTTTAAATTTGCTATCTTAAGTGGGCTTAAAGATGCGGGTTTGCCACCAAACAAAGTGGGCTTAAAACATGATTTGCCACTCAAGAAAGTGGGCTTAAAACATACATTTGTTGAATCGTTCCAATTCAAACAACATGCCTTTATCTACAAGCATTTATGTAGTTTAGCATTTAAGCACATAGCCTTATGGCAAGCATGCTAATCATGGCAACATGGCAATCACACTCATGCAAGTATGCTCAATCATAAAGACTTACCAAGTACTCCAAGCCAAAATAGAAACTAGTTAGAAAGATACATGATCCTAACTATGCAAGATGTCTAATGCAACGCATGTGTAGACCCGACTTTCTTCGCGCCCCCCCCTTTTGGAGAGGCGCGAATTGGTCTCCTCCAGTTCGGACTCCTGTCACAGTTCTGAATCTAATCTCACAAAGTGGAATGTGAGACTGATAAACACCAAAGAGTCCAAATTTGGCAATTGGTTTTGGAAAATCAATTTGAATGAAAAATCGCCAAACATGGACTGCTTTACCAGATTACAGAGTTGCCACCTAAATATTTTATTTTTGAAAAATTTAGGAAGCTCTGACTCGTGCCAAAGGCCACGTGTCCGTCATCACCAAAGTTACCTTGGCTCAGGAACTTGGGTATGAGAGGGGAAGGTCCTGAAATGAGCACCCCCGCACGCCCGATCAAAGATCGGCCTCTGCTAAACATGATATGTTGTTTTATAAACACATGTGTTTTTATTCCGGTTATTGACTAACTTACTATGTGATGCGCACAACATACAAGTACAGATTCAATCACGAGAATTGGAACAAAACAATTCATATTTGTTTTAGAAAATGGTTTGAAAGTGCTACTCGCAAGTAGGCTAAAGCGCGGATTTACCACCCTCAAGTGGGCTTAAAACATGATTTGTCACTTTGCAAAGTGGGCTTAAAACTCACATTTGCTGAATTGCTCCAATTCAAGTAATAAAGCCTTCATCCACAAGCATTCATGCAGTTTATCAACTAAGCAAATAGCCTCATGGCAAGCATGCAAAACATGGCAACACTCACACTCATGCAAGTATGCTAAAGCGTAAAACTTACAGTGTACTCTGAGCCAAAACAAAATCTAGTTAGAAATATACGTGATCCTAACTATACAAGATGCCTATTGCAACACATGCAAATAATGGAACTAAATAGGCTCGGCTATCTAAGATGGCATATGAATGCAACACTTAATAACATGCTTTGAAACACGTATTCAAATAGGTATTGAAATACAAAGCAGTTTGAATGATGTGCCAAGCCCGGTGCATGCAATACAAATGAATGATGCAGACATGCAAGCCTAAGGTATGCTAATCGAAATATGACCATAATCTAACCATTAAAAGCAGATAAATAAAAGGGAGAAAGAAGTGGGGTTGGAAGACATGTACACATGCACGCACACTTATTACAACATTATGCCCTCGCGAAGGAGGGTCCAAATAAATAAGCTAAGCTAATTATTACAAACCAACTAATTAACTATTCTAGCTAATTAATTATTACAATAATTGAATACCTAGCTAATGCTAAGCTAATTAAAATATTACAAAATGAATAGAATAATTAGCTACTCTAACTAATTAAAGCAATTAAATGGCCTCGCGGGCGAGGGAGACATGCATGCTCGGTTGGCATCATCCCAAAAATCCATCGCCATGCCGTCGGTTGTCTCTATTTGCACTCGCCTCTATTTCCTGAGCATTGTACCAACTCCAGACTGTTTTTGCCTCAAAACAGAAACATTTTTGCACCAAAATGAACTGGTGGCTGGTTGGCCACCAAAAATGGCTTCCGGCCACTCCAACTGGCTGGTCAGCTAGTGCAAGTGGTCGATTGGCTACCTCATTTCCCAAACTCCTGGTTTTGCTGCAACAGAGAACAACAAAGGCAAGGCAATGTATTTGCAAAGAAATGTGTGTACTACCACTCTCCTCAACGTGTCTCAAGCTCAAAAGAGTGTGGCACTTGGCTTTCAAGCCACCAACCAAGCATCTTAATGGATGATGACCCGAAAACCAAGCTTGTATAAGCTTAGTGAATGCACAACCAATACACAAAGAGCCTCCACCCTATCATGCATGATCAAGGGTGTTGGCAACCAAGAAACGTGACACGTTTCATCACTTTGAGTATGAAACGTCCCATATTTCTTGTGTTTGGATTAACGTCCGATCCAAACACATGCAATGCAACACACATGTTTATCTTGCACAAGTTTTACTTGGTTCAATTCTTGTTTACACATTTTAGCATTACCAAGCCATTCTTTAGTTGGTTTATCCAATGTGAAAGTCCTCTAATTAGAAAGGTGGCCTAAACCACAAGCGCCTTGAGCATGAAAGAAGTCTCATGCTGTTGGTTAGTAGAAACCCTCAAGAGAGGATTAAAACCATTAGGCATGAGTGCCTCAATTTCATGCTCAAGCCAACAAGGGGCTCAAGACCACTTTCAAAAGTAAACTAAAAAGTGAAGAACAGAGGGAGGTTGCAGACTTTTAGTGCTGATATGGCATGCTAAAGACACTAAATCATGCAAGCAATTCATGCGCAACATGTTCAAAAGCCAAAGGCATTAAACTAGTGAAGAGCATAACACTATGAGCATGCAATACAAAGCTCAAAATGGACCAACAGTCCAAAACAATCCTAAAACACCCTAAATAGAGTTCTAAAACATGCTTGAACTAAGCTAAGAATAGCTACATTAAGAGGCCAAAACAATAGCACATGCTAGGCAATTTATCACAATTGCACCACAAGCATACAAAGCAAAGCTCATGTGATCAAACCAGCTTAAAACAGAGCTTAATCATGCCAAATCAATAGCTAAAACATGCTGGAATTGAAGCATAGATGGCAAGAAAAACAAGCTCATGTATTGGCTCACAAACAAGGCACAAAGCACAACTCTCAAAAGCAATGAAAGAGTGAACTAAGTGAGAGTGTGATAGAGGTATATGCACTGAAATCACATGTAAAATGATGCTACATCATGCAATCAACCCAAGCAAAGCATGCTAGAGGCCCTAAAACTCAAAGCTAGTTAAGGCACTTACACTACAACTATGCAAAACAAAGCTCAAACACAACAAACACTTAAAAAATAGTCTTAAAACAGGTCTGAAGCAGCCCTAAAACATGCTTGAATCAAGCTAACAAAGCTAGAAAAATAAGCTAAAACATGAAGCATGTTAAGCTAGTAGACAAAACACAAGGAGGGGAGGTTACCCCCTCCATTTTTGGACTTCAAAACAAGGTTTCTACCACTGAAATACCTCTGATTTTCAGTGGTTAAAAGGCCTAAAAAGTTTGACTTTTACATGCTAAGAGATGATGCAAAGGTACATACAATTAGGCAACAAGAAGGGGGATACAACCCCTTAGCACAAAATGGCTTTAAACCACCATTTTTAGGACTGAAAAATAGAGGTTTTTGTAGTTGAAAACCAGGCCAAAAATAGTTTGCAAAGGTGGAAAAACAAGTGTGCAAAAATAAGTTTAAAACCGATAAGCTTTATACCTTTGAAGCACAGCAACAAACAACCACTTTCTTGGGCTCAAACAACCTTTCAACAGCTCAAATTAGGCTCCAAGGGACCTCAGCCCAAAGATATGCAACTTTGATGAAGGGTGTCTAGGCAAACTAGGAGTGTTTCTCTACTTCTATGCACAAAAGGGCAAGAGAGAGAGAGCTCTTGAGAGAGAGGCAGAGATTTTTCTTTGAAAATTTTGTACAGAGAGAGGATTTTTTAGAGAGAGAGGCTCCAAAAATTGCTAACCCCTCAAAATGAGAGATATGGCCTCCATATATAGCAAAAATGCAAGCCTTGGTCGAAATATCTAAATTGGGACAGCTGGAGGTTGTGTAGAACAGCTGGAGGGAAAAGATCTGCAAAATATCTGAGTTTTGGACATAAGTGGCCGACCGGCTACTTTTTTGGCCGACCGCAAAAATCTGCTCTGCAGGTCAAACTTCAATTGGGTATATATCCTTCATATGGACTCCTTTTCAGGTCATTATTGTGTCCAAAATGAAGCCCCGGAAGTAAGCTTTCCAATGATGGAAGCCTCACATCAAAATTCCAACTGTTCTGGGAGATATCCCTATTTTAGTGAAGACTGCTCAGTTTCGATCCTAACTGGATTGATGCCCAACTTCAAAGCAACAATATCTCCCTCATTCAGACTTGGATTTAGGAGATTATTGAGTGTAAAATGTAGCCCCAGAAGTCTTCTTTCCAACGGTGGTGGCCTCATAGCTGAAATCCAAATGTACAAATGGATAGGCCCGATTTAGTGAGGGCTGCTCGACTCTCTCTTAACGGTTCATGCCCATTTTCTCTCCCAACTTGGTTTCTTCCCTCTCCTCTTCTTTTCTTCAACTCCAAACCTCTAAACAAGATGTTTTAATGATTTTTTTCAATGAGCTCACCCGTCTTTCATTCATTTCCACTTTGTCCCTGCTCGGTTTACCGAAAAGCGTAATATTTAACAAAATGCGAGCGTTGGAACATCATAGGAACTTTTTCAAAAATATTTTGAAGAGAGGGTTTTAAGGTCTAAAATATTTTTTGGTCAAAATGGTTTTAGTCCAAAAATGGGGTGTAAGGTTGGGATTTGACTTCCTCCTTGCCGAAGAAATTGAACCTTTGCACAGCATAGCCTACACCATCACGTAAGCAATCAGTAGTGCCCAAGTCTTAAGGGCGGTCAAAAATGAGGTGTCCATAGCATGCAATAATGCAATTAATAGGCTCAGCTACTAATATGGCATATAGATCAATTTAAACAACATGCGATTAAACACGTATTCAAAGAAGATATTAAAATTACAATGTAGTTTGAACGATGAGCCGAGCCTCAGTGCATGCAATACAAATGAATGGATGAAAGCATGCGATATGCTAATTGAAACATGTCCCTAATCTAATCATCGAAAGCGATTAAATAAAAGGAAAAAAGACGTGGGGTTGGAAAACATACACGCACGCATGCACGCACACTTATTACAACATTATGCTCTCACGAAAGAGGGTCTGAATGAATAAGAGCTTAAACTAATCTAAGCTAAGCTAATCTAATTAAACTAATTTGACTAAGCTAATTTAGACTAATGATTACAACACTTTAACTAATTAGCAACTAATTAATTAAATGACAACACAAATGCGAATAAACTAAGCAATTAACATATTAAACCATGCTGCCACTGCTCTATCTCGGGAAGTGGAAGATGCACATGCTTGGTTTTCGCCCAGAAAAGATCTCTGTTTACCTCTCAAAAAGCTCTATTTGTAGAGTTGAGCATACTTCAGAACCTTTCTGCTCCACCTTACCAAATATTCTCGAAGGCTTACATCAGTGGCCTGCCGACCATGGATGGTTGCTGCCGGCCATCTGTTGGCCAAAAATGTGTACTGCCAGCCAAAAATAAGGCACTGCCAGCTATGAATGAGGCACTGCCGGCCACTGATGCTTTGGATCATACTGCAACAGAGCACAAATAAAGAAAAATGAAGGTTTTTCCAAGGATTTGTTTGTACTGTATCCCTCCTTATCATCTCAAAACCTCAAAGAAATGACACACTTGGATCCAAAACCACCAATTAAGCAATTTCATTGCATGATGGCCAAAGATCCAACTTGTACAATTTCGATAAATGTACAAATGAGACTCGAATGACCACCACCCTATCATGCTTGATCAAGAACAATGAAGACCAATGAAAATGGCATATTTTATCACTTTTGAGTATAAAATGCCCTATTTTCATTGTGTTCAAACTAACGTCCGGTTTGAACACATGCAACATAGAGACATGCTTATGTTGTCACTTTTACTTGTCAATTTTTTTTACACATTTTAATTACCAAATCATTCTTTAATCCATTAAGTCCATTGCTGAATGTCCTCTAAGGGAAGGAGGGTTCAAACCACAAGTTTCTTTGGGCATGAAAGAGGCATTACACTGTTGGTAATGAACCCCCTAAGGGATTAAGCCATTAGGTGTAACATCTCCATTTCACACTTAGGCAAACAAGTAGCTTGAAACCACTTTAAAAGAAAATCAAAAGTGAAGAATTGAGGGGGATTGCAGAGATGATTAAAGTGCTGGAAATGAATGATAAAAGCACTAAAACATGCAACCAACTCACACCAACGAGAGTTAAAACCTTAAAACACTAAGCTAGTGAAGTAATTAACACTACAACCATGCCATGCAAGGCTCAAATGAAACAAACAACCAAAAATAGAGATAAAACAACCCTAAATATGGTCTAAAACATGCTGGACTCAACATACAAAAAGCCAAAACATTAAGCCAATACATGCGGTTGCACCATAACTATGCAAAACAAGACTCAAACAAACTAACCAGCCCAAAACAGAGCTAAAACAGGTTTTTTCTAAGGCTAAGACATGCTGGACTTGAGGTAAGTTAGGCTAAAAAAACATGCTAACATGTGAAGCTAGCTAGGCAAGCAAGCAAGACACAAGGAGGGGAGGCTAACCCCTCTAATTTTGGACTTCAAAATAAGTTTTTTATTACTGAAAAACCTCTGAAATTCAGTGTTTAAAAGGCCTAAAAAAGTTGGTTTTAAAGTGATGAATAAAGGCACAAAAGCTATACAAGTAAAGAAATAAGAAGGGTGAACCACCCCCTAACTAAAAAGGGTTCAAAACACCATTTTTAAGCCACCAAAACAGAGCTTTTTATAGCTCAAAACCAACCCCAAAACAATTGAAAAGAATGACAAAACAAGTATAAACAAGACAAGTGCTATACCTTTGAAGCAAAACACAAATTGGCCAACAATCCAAGCCAAAACCACCTTCTAGAGCTCAAAGAAGGTCACAAGTTACCTCAACTCCAAGACTTGCAACTTTGGCTAAGGTAGAGCATGTAAAAGTGTAGAGAAAACAAGCTTCAAGGCACAAAATTATGAGAGAGAGAGAGAGAGAGAGAGAGAGAGAGAGAATTTTTTTTTCTTCAAATTTTCTAACCCCCACACATGCAAGAGGGGGGGTCCTATATATAGAAAATACAAAATCCCCTCACAAACATCCAGCCATCTGCATGTTGGAAGATGCATGAACCTATGCAAACAGTTGGCACAAAATATCACAAAATATCTGCAGGAAACACTGATGGCTGGCAAGGCTTCATTGATGGCCGGCAGGCTAAAAGCCATGGCTAGGAGCCTTCAAGGATGGCCGGCAGGCCATCAACAACTTCATTTTGAAAAGACCTAAGCATGGTTCAAAGATAAGACAAAAATGGATGCAGGGTTTGGAAAACTCAAACCTGTGGCGTTCTGCCACGGACTTCAAGCGCTCTGTGAGCAATCAAACTTACCATTGGATGTACCTGCAAGAACATCCAAGTCTTAAAGGGCTGTCAAAAATGGGGTGTCTACATTAACAAAAGCAGATGACATTTTTGATCATTTGCTTGCAGCAAATTTCCTAAAGTTACCAAAGGGAGTCAAGATCCCTACCCTTGGAGAACTTAAAGGAAAACTATATTGTAAATGGCACAATTCTTGGTCTCATTCAACTAAAAACTGTATTATTTTCCGAGATAGGATCCAAGAACAGGTTTGGAAGGAGAGGCTAAAGTTTCCAACCAAGTCTGAGAAAGCTATGGGAATTGACACCAACCTGTTTCCAGAGCTTGGGGAGGCTACAACCAATATTGGCATGCCAGATTTTCAAAACCTATCCTTGAAGGAATTAGAGGAGGTCACTGTGCAGATGCATATGGCTAGCCAGGTTGCTTTCAAGAAGAACATAAGAAGTTCACTAGACAATGGACAAAACTCTGCAGGGCTAAAAGAAGTTTGTAGTGAAGAGATGTTGGATGACGACTCTCTCGAAGCTGCTGTAGTGCAAAGGATGTGTCCCAGGTGCAGGATGTGTTACAAGTGGCTGAAAGGGCTCCCAGTTGATGGGAAGCAGTATTACAAAGAGGTGCATAGAGACCGAATAGCCGGCGCCTATAACAAGAGGCCATACCCGACCAACCCTAGAAAACATTCATCCTTGGTAGCCTCACCGGACACCAGGATGCAATCAAAAGGAAAGAGGCCTCTGTAGGAAACTAGGCCACCCAATTACTACAAGGTAGACAACCAGCCTAAAAGGAAGCATGGATTCAGTGCAAGGCATGGGACCAGAATTGATAATTGGCCCCCAAGAACTGCTTCGAAGACTACTTCAAAGGGTGGGGCAACAAATCCAACAGCCAGACCAGTGGCATCATGGGTCCAAGGAATTCCAAATTGGTTTGTCATGCAGAACAAACCTAAGGAAATGTCTACCCAAAGAAAGGTTTTTGGAGACCAAGGAAGAATGATCAAACCTCCCTTGGTGGCTCCAAACAATTGGGTGTTATTAAAGAACCCAAAAACAAGGGAGCCAGATGTGGTTCCTATGATTTCTAGGTCTCAAAGAAGGAAGATCCAACGAAGATACACCCAATATCAGAAGGATCTAAAAGAAAGTGGAGAGAGCACTTCCATGGCGCAAGCAAAAGACCAAACAAATGTGGGGGAGGAGGGACAGGTTCGAAGCTTGCTTCCAAGATTAAGAGGAGTGCCAACATGGAGCAGTTGGCTAAAGTTCATGCTGAACTAAAAGCCAAAGAAAAATCTAGTTAGCAGGCCTCGGGAAGGCTTTAATGGAAAGTGATAATGAAACGGATGAAGAGACTGAGCTAGGCCAAAAGAGAGCATTGTCTGAAGATAAAATGTTCGAGGCCTTCATAGCTGAATAGACCTTTCTGGTTGACAAGCCAACGGAGGTAAATCACCAACAGCTGCTTCGAAGGAACCTGCTAGAACAGAGGTACTAGAATGCAGCATGGAAGATGCTTCCGAAATTACAGAACAAGCTAGTTTGGAAGGGAAACAAGTACAACATGTAGTTCAGTTTGGTTCAATCCCTCCAGTGCCAGTAAAAATGGTATATATACTTGTGGACTCGCCTTTTTCCACGCCCCGCCTTTCGGAAAGGGTTTGAAAAGAAGGCCTCACAGTTCGGACTCGTATGGTTTTGAATCTAGTCTCATAAAGTGCAATATGAAACTGATAATCACCAAAGAGTCCAAATTCGACAAACTTTTTTGAAAAATTGAGTTTAAATCAAATAATGCCAAAATTAGACTGCTTTTCCAGATACAGAGTTACCACCTAAATATTTTATTTTTTGGAAAAATTTAGGAAATCCTGACTCGTGCCAAAGGCCACGTGTCCGTCATCACCAAAGTTGCCTCGGCTCGGGAACTTGGGTACGAGAGGGGAAGCTCCTGAAATGTTCACCCCCGCTTGCCCGATCAAAGATCAGACTCTACTAATCATGATATGATCTTTTATAAACATTATGTGTTCTTATTTTGGTTGTTAAACTAGCTTTACTATATGATGTGCACAAACAAGTGTAGACTAGTTTGCTCAATTTGGAACAATTCAACTCATGTTTGTTTACGAAAATGGTTTGAATTTGCCACCTCAAGTGGGCTTAAAGATGCGGATTTACCACCAAATATAGAGGGCTTAAAACATGATTTTGCCACAACAAAGTGGGCTTAAAACGCACAATCGTTGAATCGTTCCAATTCAAACAACAAGCCTTCATCCACAGGCATTTATGTAGTTTAGCATTTAAGCACATAGCCTTATGGCAAAGCATGCTAATCATGGCAACATGGCAATCACATTCATGCAAGTATGCTAAAGCGTAAAGACTTACTGAGTACTCCAAGCCAAAACAAAAACTAGTTAGAAAAATGCATGATCCTAACTATACAAGATGCCTAATGCAACACATGCAACAATGCAATTAATAGGTTTGGCTACTAATATGGCATATGAATCGATTTGAACAACATGCGGTTAAACACGTATTCAAATAAGATATTGAAATTGCAATGCGGTTTGAATGATGTGTCGAGCCCTGGTGCATGCAAGACAAATGAATGCATGCAAGCATAAGGTATGCTAATTGAAAATGTCCCTACTCTAACCATCAAAAGTGATTAAATAAAAGGGAGAAAGACGTGGGGTTGAAAGACATACACACACGCACACACACTTATTATAACATTACGCCCTCGTAGAGGAGGGTCCGAATGAATAAGCTAACTAACTAGTTACGCCAATTAAGCTAACTAATTATTTCAACATGATATGAATTAACTAACTATTCTAAGCTAATTAAATATTACAATACTTAACTAATTAATTACAAATCAATTAAGTTAATTAATTACAACATGAATTAATTAGCTAATCTACTTGAATAATTACATCACTTGCAAGAATTAGCTACAACTATCTAAGCAAAGCAACTAAATGGCCTCGGGAAACGAGGGATGCATGCATGCTCGGTTTCTCCACCCGAAAAAGCCACTACCTTGCTATTGCAGCCTCTGTTTGCACACATTTCAACACTGAAAAGGCTGCCCACTTCCAGAACACCTCCACTTCAACTTACGAACACACTGTGCAATTTTCATTGGTGGCCGACAGGGGGCATGTCGGCTACCAAAGGTGGCCGGTCGGCTACCACTAGTGGCCGGTCGGCCACTGATGACATAGACTCCTCTTTTTGCTACAACAGAGAGTAGACAGAGCAAAACAGTGTATTCTCACAGGTTTGTGTGTACTGTTTACACTCCTTATCATCACACAAGCTCAAAGGAGAGAAACTCTTGGCTCTCAAACCATCAATCAAGCAATTTCCATGCATGATGGCCAAAGAACCAAGTTTGTACAAGTTTAATGAGTGCAAAACAAGACTCAAAAAGACCACCACCCTATCATGCATGATCAACGGTGATGGTGACCAAAGAAAATGGCACGTTTCATCACTTTGAGTATGAAATGTCTCATTTTCCTCTTGTCCGAATTAACGTCCGATTCGAACACATGCAATGCAACATGAAAGACGTTTATGTTGCCACTTTTACTTGTTTATTTTATTTACTCATTTTAGTTATCGATTCATTCTTTAATCGATTAAGTCCAAAAGTGAGTGTTCTCTAATGGAAAGATGGCTCAAACCACAAGTAGCTTTGTGCATGAAAGTGGCATTACACTATTGGTAATGAACCCCCTAAGGGATTAAACCATTAGGTGCAACACCTGAATTTCACACTTAGGCAAACAAGTGGTTTGGAACCACGTTCAAAGCAAACAAAAGAGTGAAGAATGGAGGGAGGTTGCAGAGATTTTAAGTGCTGAAATGAAGTGCAAAACAACACTAAAACATGCTTTTAACTCAAAACAATGGTGATCAAAACATTAAAACACAATGCTAGTCAAGAAATAAACACTACAACCATGCAATACAAGCCTTCACTGAATTAACTAGCCCAAAACAGAGCCAAAACAAGTTAAAACAGAGTCAAAAACATGCTGAACTTAAGCTAAAGTAAGCTAGAAAAACATGCTAACTCATGAAGCTAACTAGGTATGCAAACAAGACACAAGGAGGGGAGATTAACCCCTCCAAGTTTGGACTTCAAAACAAAGTTTTTACCACTGAAAAACCTCTAAGATTCAATGGTTAAAAGGCCCAAAAAAAGTCATTTTGAAAGTGATGAAAAGATGGCACAAAAGCTTAACAAGCAAGGAGACAAGAAGAGTGGACCACCCCCTAACTCAAGATAGCTTCAAACCACCATTTTTAGGTCAGAAAAATATAGTTTTTTACACTCCAAAATCAGCCTTAAAACAGTTTAAAAGGATGGCAAAATAGGTATACAAAACAAGTATAAGCAAGGTAAGTTCTATACCTTTGAAGCAAAGCACTAAACGGCCACAAATTCAAGCTCAAACCTCCTTCTAGAGTTCAAATTAGATCCCAAGTTATCTCAGCCCAAAGGTGAGAGTATTTGGTTGAAGGTTAGTGTGCAAGAGCTAAGGACTTGTAAGCAAATATGCAAAAAATAACAAGAGAGAGAGAGAGAAAATTCTAGAGAGAGAGAGATATTTTTGTTCTAAAAATTCTAACCCTCAAAAATGGGGAAGGAACCCCCCCTATATATAGAAAAACAAGCCTTGAGCTTGTGAACATCTCACCATACACGTGTATGAAGATGCAGCTCAGTGAACAACAGTTGGCACAACTGTCAATAAATATTTGGAAAAAAAGATTGATAGCGGACCGGCCACCACTAGTGGCCGACCGGCTACATCCATGGCCAACAAACTCAATCCAAGGCCGACAGCCTTAGGGGGTGGCTGACAGGTCACCAAGAGGTCCAGACACCAAGTTTTGGTCCAAAACAAGGCAGAGAGAGAACAAGGTTCAAAGGCTCGAAGACAACGCATTTCACCGAGAACTTCAGGAGCTCAAAATGAACACAAACACACAATCATCGAGTGCACAAATGATGACGTCTAAGTCTTGAGGAGGGTCAAAAATGGGGTGTCTACAGTTGCCCCTCTTTGATAGAACTCGGAAGTTACGAAATGACGGGAGTGAATGTCAAAGCCTAGAGATGACCTATTTTTAACAAGGCCAAAGACTTGGACAAGCAGACAAGCAAGACAAAGCAAATGGTTGTGCCTACAGGCTGCCTATGTATCCCTTTACAAGGAATCAAACTAGCATAGTTCTGGGGCAAGATGCAAACGATATGCACGATACGAAAACATAACTTATGATCATGCAATGAGGCTGTAATGAAACATCTAGATGCAAATGTTATGCAAAGAAATGCTACAGTCAAACAAACCGAAGTAAGGTACAACAACCTCTAACATGAAAAGAAGTAAGTAAATAAACACGCCACGCGTGAGAATCACAAGCCAAACTACATTTCATGCAGAAAGGATGTAAGAAAATTATGCAAACTTAACCACGCATCACTCAGGAAAAGCAAAGAATAACACAACTGTCGAGCGCACCCGAGGTGTCGAACAAGATCCCAATGCATTGCATGCAGAAGGAGAAAAGGGATGGTGTGAACACCGGGACGTACCCGACTGTTCTTAACCAAAGGGAACGGTGATAAACATCGGAACGCGTCCAAACATTTGTAACCAAAACAAGGAGTGGTGATAAACATTGGAACACATCCAAATGTTTCTAACAAAAACAAGGGACGGTGATAAACATTGGAACACATCCAAATGTTTTTAACCAAAGCAGGGAGTGGTGATAAACATCGGAACACGTCCGAATGTTTTTAACCAAAGCAAGGAGTGGTGATAATCATCGGAACACATCCAAATGTTTTTAACCAAAACAGGGAGTGGTGATAAACATCGGAATACGTCCGAATGTTTTTAACCAAAACTATTTTTAACCAAAACAGGGAGTGATGATAAACATCAGAACACGTCCGAATGTTTTTAACCAAAATAGGGAGTGGTGATAAACATCGGAACACGTCCGAATGTTTTTCACCAAAACAGGGAGTGGTGATAAACATCAGAACACATCTAAACGTTTTTAACCAAAACAGGGAGTGGTGATAAACATCAGAACACATCTAAACGTTTTTAACCAAAACAGGGAGTGGTGATAAACATCAGAACACATCTAAACGTTTTTAACCAAAACAGGGAGTGGTGATAAACATCGAAACATATTCAAATGTTTTAAACCAAAACAGGGAGTGGTGATCAACATCGGAACATATTCAAATGTTTTTAACCAAAACAAGGAGTGGTGATAAACATCAGAACACGTCCGAATGTTTTTAACCAAAACAAGGAGTGGTGATAAATATCGGAACACCTCCGAATGTTTTTAACCAAAACAGGGAGTGGTGATAAACATCGGAACACATCTAAATGTTTTTAACCAAAACAGGGAGTGGTGATAAACATCGGAACGTGTCCAAATATTTTTAACCAAAACAGGGAGTGGTGATAAACATCGGAACACGTCCGAATGTTTTTAACCAAATTAGGGAGTGGTGATAAACATCGGAACACCTCCGAATGTTTTTAGCCAAAACAGGGAGTGGTGATAAACATCGGAACACGTCTGAATGTTTTTAACCAAAACAGGGAGTGGTGATAAACATCGGAACACATTCGAATGTTTTTAACCAAAACAGGGTAAATCAGAGGACAGGAATGATCTCACCTGGAATTCCTTTGAATGAACCGTACATACAATATCATGCATGCATAAGAAAGATACTTAACAAGCATAACATAGTAAGAGTGCATGTTCTATGCAAGACGAATAATCATAACAAAATGTTAAAGACATGTTTTATGCAAAACATGCGAAAAACAAAACGGAAGCATATTCTATGCAACGAGAACCAGAGCATGTTCTATGCAACGTGGAATGCATATTCAATGTAATAGTACAAAATGCTTGTTCTATGCACAATCAAGAGCACAAAATGCATATTCTATGCAAGATTAGCAAATGAATGTTCCATGCACGATAATTGGAAGCATGTTCTATGCGAAAATAGAGAAATGCATTTTCTATGCAACAATGGAGGAATGCACATTCTATGCAACAATGGATTGAATAGCAACTTCTGATTTACCTCTTGGAAGAGCTGCAATAAGTTAAAAAGGATACACTTCATTTGTGTTGATTAGTGATGAATCATCATGCACCGAAGACATGGTTCGGAGTTTCTGCAAAGATAATCTGAGCTTAAAAGTGAACTTTTCTTGCACTTTCTTGAGAATCAAGGACACAAAACAGCAGCAAAGCACAAATGAGGAGCACTGGAAGCTTGTCAGCCACCAGGGAGAGGTTTCGGCCACCTGTCGGCCACCCCTAAGGGTTGTCGGCCACCAATGGTGGTCGACTGGCCATCGATGGCAGCCCGGCCCTTTTTGGTAATTTTACATTCGAGTCTTTAAGTATAGGGCTTCAAACTTCATATCCACACACCTTCTTGTCCGAAATTCATCCCTCTCTCACTTTAGACCATTCTTCTTTCTAGATCCAAGCTTTATATGCGTTTTTTCAATGCCTCACGTGAAGTTGATTCGCTAAAACCTTTTGATTTCCTTCATTTTGAACCTATTAAAAATTAATTTCGGTGTTTTTTTCTTCATTTTCACCACTTGAGGCTTGTTCCCCTCGAGTTTTTCTTGGGTTTAGTGCCTTTTCCAAGCTTTGACTTTTTCTCCCATTTTCTCTCTCCTAGGGTTTAACTTGAGTTGACTTTCAGCATTTCCACCTATTTTCTTCATTTTTTCCCCTTTGCATTGACTCTTTATCTATATTCTAGATGGCAGATGACTTTCCACATGATGGGGCTCTTCCAGAGGTGGAGTTCCAGGCAGAGTTCGATTCTGATGCAGAACTAGAGCCCTTACCACTGGGAGTGAGGCCTTTTGACACAAAGAGGTATCATCCCCAGATGCACATTCTGCCTGCTAGTGACGTTAGGCACTTTACAGATTTCACTGATGCACCAGCGGATCTCTTACTGAGGGAGCCAGGTTCCCATCTTTCAGGCGTTGCCGTTGAGGTACAAACTCTATGCACTTACACATCCAATGTTCTTTACTTGCATTTCTTGCACCAATCACTCTCTTGCACTGTATTTTTACCAATGCGATTGTATTTCTTTTACACTTCCTTTTCATCAAACTGTATTTACACTGATTCACCTGTCTTCTGCCACAGGGTGACGCCCGCACGTACAGGGGTTGTGGGCCATGATGACTAGAGATTGGTACGACAAGCTCCCTGTCGGAGTGCGAGCTATTGTTGACGAGGCAGGCTTCGGCCTATTCTGCTCTGGATTGCCACGAGTCATAACGAGTCCCCCACTTCTTGGAGCACTAGTGGAGAGATGGTGGGACACCACCAACTCCCCCCACCTTTCCACTGCCGAAGAGATAACGATGACCCCTTTACGACTTCACCATGATCACAGGCCTAGACGTAGGGGGTGATCCGATTCCCCTTGATCCTAATATGGGGGAGTGGGAGGCTGCTTAGATTGAGCTTCTGGGAGCGCGCCCACCTTTGTCCCGGACAGCCCAGGTCAGATACAGCTAGTTCGAGGAGCGATTTTGGGGAACCATGCCAAAGACAGTAGAGGAGACGGAGCACTATGCTCGGGGTTTTCTAATGTTCTTCTTCGGTACCACCCTGTTTACGAACAGGGCGAACACCGTGAGGCTATACTTACTAAGGGCACTGGTGGTCCTCCCCTGAGTGAGTTTCTACGATTAGGGCGGGGCTGGCCTTGCCACCCTGTACAACTACATAAGCTCGACCTCCCGCGGGATTAGACTCTTGATCGAAGGCTACTGGCGACCTTGGGAGGTACATATCTCAGTTCCCTCTTTACACTTTGCATTTTCTATTCAGGCATCTATAGAGTACACCGGGGGTGCTCTCGAGCTAGCGGCTTCCCTAATGGGGATAGTGCAGAGGAGCATGAGTCTGCTCAACATCTACGAAATTCAGGTAATTTTCTTTAGTTTACATTTCATGCCATCGAACTTTTTGCTAATACATTAGCACTTCAACTGTAATCTGTTCCACACTGCACTGATTTTATACACTACACTCAAACATTACATTCAAACACTGTACCTGCACAATGTATTTGACTTCTACCTACATACCTCCGCACTCTCCTTGCTACTATAGATATACGCATACTTCCCGACTCTTGCCCTGGAGCCAGAGATGGAGGTTCCATTGACCGTCCCCTATTCACGGGTGTATGATGGTCAGCTTCGCCGCAGGACTCGTGAGCCTTTTTCTTCCTTCAGGCGTTACTTTTACACCGTAGCTGCTCACGAGGTAACTTAAAACACAATCATCATTTGTTTTCATACTGTTCTGATTCACATTATAGCTACTGACAACAATTGACAACCTATATAACCTCCATTTGTAGATCTCACGGCAACCATGGGCCACGATACCAAGAGGAGTTGGAGGCTGATACAATGCGGCATGGGACATGTCTCGTTATCGCATTATACTTGAGGGTCCACTCTGCTGAGCCTCGTACCTTGGCAAGAGAGTCGTAAGCCAGTCCCTGGGCATGCCTGCTCAGTTCATATCGATGATGCAGCTAGAGTCCATAAGATCAGTATACAGCCTATCTATTGACAGAGTTATCCAGTTCATGGTAGGATTGGAGGCAGAGTACTTCTGAGTTGAGGGTGATTATACAGTCTTCATTCAGACACACCTTATGCCACCTCTGATCGGTGTTCACGGAGGTAAGGGAGCGAGAGCTCCTATTGCGAGGATGGGGCCTAAAGCGACCAGGGCAACCAGGGTCTATGGCAAAGGGGCTTCTCAGGCAAGACAGATGACTGGTTGGCCAGAGCTTCCCACTACACTTACCTGTTGGCAGCATACCGGGGGGGCTTACCAGATCCCTATTGAGCCTGCACCAGCCGGGCACGAGCTTGTCGAGGTTCGAGGCTCGACTCCAGTTATGTTTATAGAACACTGATCACCTCAACGCACTTACAGGCATCTATAGAGTACACTGGGGGCGTTCTCGAGCTAACGGCTTCTCTAATGTGGATGGTGCAGAGGAGCATGACTCTGCTCAGCCTCTACGGAATTCAGGTAATTTTCTTCAGTTTACATTTCATGCCATCGAACTTTTTGCTAATACATTAGCATTTCAACTGTAATCTGTTCCACACTGCACTGATTTGATACACTGCACTCAAACACTGCATTCATACACCGCACCTGCACAATGTATTTGACTTCTACCTACACTCATATTGTATACCATCTTTGCATTTGATACATACACTGAGACTGATATATTGAAAACTGCCCGTTTTAGATCCTAGCCATACCGGGCGCACCAGCAGAAGCTACAACAGGACCATCAATGCCCCCTCTAGTGGTAGGTAGAAGAGGGAGAGAGGCTCCGGCACGCAGCCAAGACAGAGCCAAAGACACCGGAGATAAGAGTGGCCCTTTCGAGCACGTTCTGAGTGATGACGAGGCTGAGACCAGCGAGGCCGAGGAGGTAACAAGTTAACATGCTGAGTCATCCGAGAGTGGAGATGATGACGCTGGCTTAGGTTCTTCTAGTAAAGATGATACTGCGTCACGCTCCGAGGCAAATGGCAGCGACAACTCTGATTCTGGTTCCGAGAGAGGTGGAAATAGTGGCGCTGACAGGGACAGCTCTGAGGCTCTGCCCAGGAAGAGGACGAAAAGGGCCTCTCGAGACTGAGATAACTGGCATTGTTCCCTGTATTTGTGCTTAGTTTATTTTTGCTAGTAGTATTAGAACTTTGTACAGCTTTAGACAGGTTTTATTTGTTTTAAAAACTTATACTCTTTCGTAAAAAAGTGACCATGATCGGAATGAAAGCTAGTCTTTTTGATGAAAAATTGTTGTATTATGCATTCTAAGCGCCGCATAAAATCGCATAGCATAAAAATGAGATTGATCTTGATTGAAAAATGCACATTGTTTTTGCTCTTTCTTAATCAGGTAATGTACCAATCAACACTTAGCAAACAAAATATGACAACTCGATAAACAACTAACAATAACAACTCGATAAATAACACAATAACTCAACAAGCAACAACTCGACAAGCAAAAACCAAACAAATACAACTCGATAAGCAACACAACAGCTTGATAAATGAATTGAAACAACTCAATAAAAAAATTGAAATAACTTAAAAGAAACTCAACAAATCTACTAAAACAAGACAACAAAATGCACCAAGAGCATAACAAGACCACAAACAGGTTCTCAGCACTCTTAACACACAGAAAGACCACAAGAATGTTGTTGGCCACGAACAGAGGCTGTCGGCCACCAGTGGTGGCTGGTCGGCTACAAAAGGTGGATGTCAACCATCAGCATTGGTCGGTCGGCCATCAGTGTGAGGGACCTCCAGATTGTTCCCATTTGTCTTCCATTCAGTGCCTTATCTTCTACAAAAGCTGGGACTTCGTAGTTTTTTCATTCCAGCTCTGTTTTTGCCACAAATGGAGCCATTCTTTGCCCAAAAACTCTCAAATTGGATTGCGACTTTAGATGGCTCGAAAAAAGTGAATTTCTAGGGTTTTGGGATAAATGCACTATTCCTGCTAAGTCGTTCTCCACTGTGTTTTCCGTTCCTTCACACCACAGCTAGGTGTTAGAACCTGGTTACACATGTTTTCAGCTTTGGAGGGCAAGAGATATGCCCTACAATCAAAGAATTTAAAGTTTTGATGGAATCTCGGCGTAATGAGGAAATCTTGCCTCAGTCCCGTTTTAGCCACATCCAAGCTCTAGGGAGGATGTGTGCGCTCAATTTACACGATGCCTGATCCTTGGTTCACAACGGAGAGTTAGATATCCCCAGTTTGATTCATCGATTTCTGACGTTGGTGACCACAGCGACCATTTTTGGCAGAGTTTTCAACAACATGTCCTCTGTTTGTGTATGTTGGCTCATTTTCTTCTTGCCCCAAGTTTCGGAGGGTCTAGCATTCACTTGATCGAAATGGCCCAAGGCTTGAAAGAGGGCAAAAGCTGCATTGGCTTAGCATTGGCCGAGACTTTGATAGGCTTAGACGTCTTCCATCGGCGAGAGATAAACAAATTTGCGGGAAGTCCACTCCTTCTGCAGGTAATGTTTCCCACTCTCTCATATGTGTTTCTCACATCTATCAACACTCAGGCTCTGTTTTTCTCTCAAAACCCTTTTTTTACTTTTTCTCTCAACATACACCTCTCTATTCTTTAATCTCTCTTTTCTTTCATCATTCTTCAGATATGGCTCATGGCCAGGTTAAAGGTAGTGGACTCTTGCCCTGCATATTCAGCACAAGGCTATTTCTTTCGCCAACGGCTAGTTGATTTCCCGAACAAGGGGTGGTGGCGCCATTAGATGTGCAACAGGTCTGTTGTTGACATTGATTGGCGTTACCCCTAGTTTAATCTACCCGAGATGAGCTATAGCATGTCTCGGCAACCCGGCATTCAGCTGATTAGCCTGACACACTGTGTTTTTTACTTCCCATTCAGGTTCAGGCGTTAGTTTGGACAAGGCCAAACTTGTCCAGAAGAGGGGGTAGAGTACCCAATTCCATTCTTTATCTGAGGTTCACAATTGGCTCGATATCCCACTGCTTGGAGGACAAGAGAACTTCTAGCTCCTGCTCCTAATTTCAGTTGCGCCCTTTCTGGTGAATGTCTGGCTTGACTTGAAGATGAGGCGCAAACCGGGCCTACTTTAGTATCTGAAGCTTCCACAAGCTCTGGGAGGGGACGCAGGAACACCTGATTCTCTCATGCCCCAAGTTTATTTCTTTAATCTGTACTTTCAAGTTTTCCTTTTGAATGTAATAAAAAAAAAAGTAACTTTGATTTGCATCGAGAGATGGAGAACTTTGCACTAAAATCAATGAAATTGAGATTGTAGGTACTGAAAATTTTCCTTATGGTCCAAAGATGGTCTAAGTTGTAAAAAGATTAATTTAAACAAAACAAATAAACTTTTATTAAAACTTTTCAAAACCATTTTCAATAAGGATCACAACTTGACACACACAGAATCTATCCTCGAGATATACAACCTCGAATCCAAAGATGGAAAATTGCCCCTTGACTGAAATAGCACTGCACTGCACTATAACTAGCTCTCATAGTAAAAATCACAACCGAACTCTCAGATAATGAATAGACAAGGATGCCTTGATCAAACACATGGACATGGTTGATTTGGTGGTGTTTACGGCCAGACTTCAGAATGAAGTTGCCTATGTATCCTAAAGATGGGAATCAGGCCTTATGTAGTTCGGTTCGAGTTCACTTGGGTGTTAACACTCTCCTTTTGCGCTTTAACTTTTGCCAAGGTCGCCCTTTAGGGTTTTCAACCTTGCGAGCTCAGTTTTTCTTATTTCAAATTTTTTGTGCTTTAACTTTTGCCTAGGTCGCCCTTCTGGGTTTTCAGCCTAGTGAGCCTCTCAAGGATAGTATTTCTTCAACTTGTCCATGTTGATCGATTGGGAAAATTCTAGGCCATCCAGGTCCATAAGAATAACAACTCCACTCGACCAAATTGATTTGATAATGTAAGGACCAGTCCAATTGTGTCTGAACTTGCCCCTAGGGTCATGGATGGGAGCTCGATTGTCTTTCAGCATCGAATCCCCTTCTGTCAGACTTTTGGACTTAACTTTCTTGTTGAAAACCCTGGCAATTCTACGTTGATAACCTTGGACATAATACAGTGCTTTCAGCTTTCTCTCATCGAACAGCATTAGTTCTTCGAACCTGCTCTGCTGCCAATCTGTTTTTGCTATCTGGCACTCAGCCAAAACCTACAGCGATGGAACCTTTATTCCGATCGGCAAAACAGCCTCTATCCCATAAACTAGAGAATACAGAGTTGTCCCAGTAAATGTCTGAATTGAAGTCCTATAGCCAGAGAGAGCAAATGGCAATTTGTCTGGCCAGTCCCTGTAAGTCTTAACCATTTTCTGCAAAATATGTTTGATGTTCTTATTGGCGGCCTCAACAGCTCCGTTTGTTTACGGCCGATATATGGATAACTTATGAAAAGCCACGTTGTATTTCTCCAACAAGTCAATTACTTCTCTCTTGAAATAGGAGCCATTATCTGAAATGATCTCATTCGGGGCCCCATAAGGACAAATGATATTGTTTCTGATGAATTTTGCTACATGCGACACTTTCAGCACTGTATAGGATTGGGCCTCGACCCACTTTGTAAAATAGTCTGTTACCCAAAAGACAACCTAGGAGAGGGGGGTGAATTAGGTTTTTACAAATAAAAATAATAATACCCTAATAAAAATTATGACTAACACAATAGATAAATATAGTTGATGAAATCAAAATAATTAAAACAACTGTTCTAACAACTATGTCAATTAATGATTTTAGCACAATAAAAATATGAAATATAGCTATGGCAATTTAAATAAAATAAAGAGATAAGGGAGAGAGAGGCAAATAAATTTATAGTGGTTCGGCTTCAACTCGGCCTACGTCCACTCCTCAAGCTTCACTTGAGATTTTTCATTATTCTCTAGCTTCACAAGGTGCTAGCAACATTTTCACAGATTTAGCAATCCGCCACGAATTTTACACAGACTTTCTAAGTCAAGAACACTGAGTGTACTACACTCTTACAAGGTTGAAAAGAAGGTGTTTTTGCTTTCATAGAAAGCTAAAAGAATTATCTCTCAAAGATAGATATAAAAATAAAGCTCTGATTTTTCTGTAAACCTCACACAGGAAAGATGGGTTTAAAGCTCTACGTCTCAGTGTATAATTTCTGAAAGAGGATGTAAACAAAAATTGAAGAACACTTCTTAGAGAATTGATGTGAGTGATTATAGATCAAAGAATATTTTCTAATTTTTTTTTGTAACTTGTTTACATTAGATGCTTTGGTATATATAATGAAACTTATAGCCGTTTATAGCCGTTCTATTCATTTGAATTTATAGCCGTTGTATTCATTTGAATATCTTCCACTCCATCATTACTAATTTGAATATCTTCCACTCCATTATTACAAATTTAAATATCTTCCACTTGAACCTTTTCAACTGCTGTTGTGCTGGGCTGTTTGAACTTTTGTTTTTGGGTTGTTTGAACCTCTGTTTTGGGCTGTTTGAACTCCTGATTTAATCAAATATTAAACACATTCTAACAACATTTAGGATAAAGGTTTAGGTGAGAAAAAATAAGACAAAATAAATTTTTGATTTTATTTTTCTCTTTCAAATAAATTAAAACATAATTAAATAAATCATCAAAATAAACATTGATTCTATTTTACTCTTTCAAATAAATCATCAAAATAAATTTTGATTCTATTTTTCTCTTCCAAATAAATTAAAATATAATTAAATAAATCATCAAAATAAATTGTGATTCTATTTTTCTCTTCCAAGTAAATTAAAACATAATTAAACAAATCATCAAAATAAATAAGTCTAACAATCTCCCCCTTTTTTATGATGTCACACAATGATGTTTTGATTTGATTTGGGAGTAAGAAAAGCTCCCTCTCAAGTCATGCTTCCTGAATTCATTTCTAAATACATAGGTTAGCACATGTGTAATAAATAAGCTTTAATTAGAGACATGATATGAGACTAAGATATCAAACTATAAATACATAATCATCAGATTAGTTTTCAAATAATATCATAATTTGAAAATAATAATACCATAATACATAACATCATATAATTTCTCCCCCTGTGACATTAGCAAAAGGAAATCATGGGTCAGAATCTGGAGGAGAAGGAGGAGAAGGAGGAGGAGGAAAATGATAGTGATAAATGACATCTATATGATTCAAAACATATATATACATATATATACGATTCGCACGCCTTTCTCTTTTCCGTCAAAAATCGCGTCCGACACACGTCCTCGCTTTTGCATCAGCCAATCGACAAAAGCGAGATGGGTCAATTAACGGCCTCGGCTATCTCTCCCTTCTGTCTTCTTCTCCTTCGTCTTCTTCTTAATCACGCTCTTCTCCTTCTTCTTTCTCATTCGCTTCCATCTCTTTCTTCATCTACGTGAGAAAGATAGAACAGAGAGACTGAGCAGAGCAAAAAGGCTGCCAAAAATGACCCTCCTGTCAATTACATCTCTCTCTTCTACTTCGTGGCCTCATCTCGTCCCCTTACTCTCTTTTCGGACCTGAATGATGCCATAAGCGCTGTTGGGCCGAGTGCCCCAGCTCCTAGTCTTTCCAACCTTCCTATGATGTCGATTGAGTAAATAATGGCAGCTCAATCAAACATTGAAGCCAATCATTTCACACTAATGTCCTGTATGGAGACGGTGACTGCAGTCACAAAATTGGCTCACCGATTACAGAACAGGACGAGTGAGCTCCACCAGGTCAACGCCCAACTCTCGTTGGTCCAGCGTATGTACAAGGATATGCAAGCAGAGATTTGCGCACTGGAAGTCGAAAATAAAGAGCTTAAATGGAAGACCACCTCCATGGCCTGATATGGAGCAACGCCGTTCTTGGCCTTTGATAGTCAGCTAGGAGTCGTCGCTCTCGACGAAAGCATGGGAGCAGGGCTATCAAGGGCCTCCCAAGGTGATAAAAACAGGAAGAAAACGATGGAAGAGGCGAGTAAGTAAGATCAGCGTATGGCTGTAAAAGAAATGAAGGTTTTTTTTTTATGTAAATATGTTTATTTTAATCGGTGTATGGCTGTAAAAAAATGAAGGGTGTTTTTTTTTAATGTAAATATTTGTATTTTGATTTGTTTTTGTTTTTATGTTTAAGTATTGAAAAATGAAATTAAAAAGTAGGGAAAAAATAAGAAAATTAAGCCCAAACAAAAAATAATAATGAAAAAAAAATAAAAATAAAGGAAATTAAGCCTAATAGCAAAATAAAAATAAAATAAAATAAAATAATACCAACAGAAATTAAACTTGATGGGATGTTGGTGTTGCTGGAATGGTAATGCAAAAAAAATACCATGAGGGTTTAAAAAAAAAATCAATGTATACAGAATTAATTTTACATCAAGATGCAGAACCCAAAAAAATTACACAGTTGAGAATAGCAAACTGTTAAGGAAAATAAATGTATGAAGGACTTGAGAGCATTCAACTGATATAAATGTTTTCATATCAATGTAGCAATATACATACATCATTTTAACAAAAATTCAAGTTTCACAGTCATAACAAAACTTTTTAAGTAGAAATCGGCATTTCAAGCTCGCCACGAATAAAATTGAAGCAATCCTCGCTTAGAGGTTTTGTGAAAATATCCATCAATTGCTTGTCGGTGTTTATAAATTCAAGTACAATGTCCCTTTTTTGAATATGATCTCTTAAAAAATGATGTCGAACTTTAATATGTTTTGTTTGTGAGTGTTGAACATTTTTGCTTAAATTAATGGCACTAGTATTATCACATTTAATAGAGATATGATCATAATGCAAATTAAAGTCCTCCAATTATTGTTTCATCTAAAGTATTTGGGCATAACAACTTCTGGAAGCTAGATATTCAGCTTCGGCCATTGATAAAGCAACAAAATTTTGCTTTTTGCTAAACTAAGATACTAATGAGTTACCAAGAAAGTGACAAGTGCCACTGGTGCTTTTTCTCTCAAGTTTGCATCCGGCAAAGCCGGCATCTGAGTAACTAATTAAATCAAATGCAACACCTCTAGGACAAAATAGTCTCAAATTTTGAGTGCCAACAAGAAATCT
Source organism: Camellia sinensis (assembly GCF_055761805.1). NCBI lineage: Eukaryota > Viridiplantae > Streptophyta > Magnoliopsida > Ericales > Theaceae > Camellia > Camellia sinensis. Next base: position 191,772,608 of record NC_138961.1, on the reverse strand, counting down.
AAAAATTCTTTTAACAACACTAAGATATGATTTCTTAGGATTTGATTGATATCTAGCACACATACAAACACTAAATATAATATCGGGTCTACTTGCAGTTAAATAAAGAAGTGAGCCGATCATACCTCGATATTTTGTTTGATCAATGGACTTACCTTTTTCATCCTTGTCTAGCTTAATGGATGTACTCATAGGTGTTCCAGCTATTTTTGAGTCATACATACCAAACTTTTTGAGTAGTTCTTTTGTGTACTTAGCTTGTTTGATAAAAATTCCGTCCTTACACTGTTTGATTTGAAGCCCAAGGAAATAATTTAGCTCCCCCATCATGCTCATCTCAAACTCACCTTGCATACACTTAACAAATTCCTTACACAAGGTTTCATTAGTAGCACCAAATATAATGTCATCCACATATATTTGCACAATAAGTAAATCATCATTTTTAGTTTTAACAAAAAGTGTTGTGTTAATCATTCCTCTAGAAAAATTATTTTCAATCAAAAATTTACTTAATCGTTCATACCATGCATGAGGTGCTTGTTTCAAACCATATAAAGTTTTTAATAGTTTAAAAACATGATTGGAAAAGCATGATCATCAAAACCTAGGGGTTGTTTAACATAAATTTCCTCATTTATAAAACCATTAAGAAATGCACTATTTACATCCATTTGATAAAGTTTGAAATCTCTAAAACATGCAAATGCAAGTAACATGCGAATGGCTTCTAATCTAGAAACCGGAGCAAAGGTTTCATCGAAATCAATACCTTCTTCTTGATTGTATCCTTGTGCAACAAGTCTAGCCTTGTTTCTTATAATTGTCCCGGATTCATCAAGCTTGCTTCAAAAGATTCATTTGGTACCGATAATGGTATGATCTTTAGGTTTTGGCACAAGTTCCCACTTTTTGTTTCTCTCAAATTGGTTAAGCTCTTCGTGCATAGCTATTATCCAATGTTCATCGAATTCGGCTTCTTGAAAGTTTTTAGGCTCAATCTGTGAGAGAAAAGCCAAGTTACTACAAATGTTTCTAAGTGAAGAGCGAGTTTCAATACCTTTTGTAGGGTCACCTAGAATTAAATCCTTAGGGTGATTATGAACAAACTTCTATTCTCTTGGCAAATCATCATTGTTTCCTCCTTCTTGAGGTGGGAGAATAGGTTGTTCAATCTCTTTGTTCAACTTACATGGTTGGTTCTCTTCTTTGTAGATACTTGAATTTTTCACATTTGGTTCCAAATATTTATTATCACTAACAATTTGCTTTTGAGCAGAGATGTTAGTTTCATCAAATGCCACATATATAGATTTTTCCACAGCAAGAGTTCTTTTATTAAAAACACGATAAGCTTTGCTAGTTAAGGAATAGCCAAGAAAAATTGCTTCATCAGATTTTAAATCAGATTTACCTAAGTTATCCTTACCATTATTATGCACAAAACATTTACAACAAAAAACATGCAAGTGACTAATGTTGGGCTTTTTATCATGCTAAAGTTCATAAAGAGTCTTTTTGAGAATATGTCTAATTAATGCACGATTTAAAATATAGCATGCGGTGTGAACGGCTTCGGCCCAAAAATATTTAGGAAGATTATTTTCGCAAAGCATTGTTCTATTCATCACTTCTAAAGTTCTGTTCTTTCTTTCTATTACACCATTTTGTTGAGGGGTTCTAGGTACTGAAAAATTATGTCCAATACCATGCTCATCACAAAACAATTCAAATTTCTCATTTTCAAGTTCTCTACCATGGTCGGTTTGAATATTAGTAATAAGAAAGCTTTTTTCATTTTGAATTCTACGACAGAGTTTTGTGAAAGAAGAAAATGTTTCATCTTGGTGTGCTAAAAATATAACCCATATAAATCTTGAATAATCATCAACAATAATAAGACAATAATGTTTACCACCTAGACTAGATGTCTTTGGGAGACCAAATAAATCCATATGCAATAGTTGTAATGGTCTAGTTGTGAAAATATGAGATTTTGATTTAAATGATGTTTTAGATTGTTTTCTTTATTGACAAGGACTACAAAGATGATCTTTTTCAAATATAATTTTTGGAAGTCCAATGACCAAATCCTTTCTCAAAAGTTTAGCAATTAAATCCATATGAACATGACCAAGTCTTCTATGCCATAACCAGCTGTTTTCATTATTAACATATAAACATTTAACATCATTAGCATAGAGATCATTAAGATGAAAAATATAAACATTATCGTGGTGATTACCAACGAATAAAGCTTTATGATCATTTGTGCTTTCAATTGTGTAATGTGATTTATCAAAAATAACTCGATTACCTTTATCACATAATTGACTAATACTAAGTAGGTTATGCTTAAGTCCATCAACAAGTAAAACATTTTCAATAGAAGGGTTAGGAGAAATACCGATGCTACCAATACCGATGATTTTTCCTTTCTTGTTGTCTCCAAAAGTAACAATTCCTCCATCTTTCGATAATACTTTAGTAAAGAATGATTTATCTTCGGCCATGTGTCTGGAACATCCACTATCAAGGTACCACTTCTCTTCTCTAGCTTTGGACTTAAAGCAAACCTACAAGATGACAATCAAGTGTTAGTTTTTGGTACCCATAGTTTCTTAGGTCCTTCTTGGTTAGTTTTGTTAGATCTCTTAATAATCCAAATCTTTTTAATTCCCATGTTCATATTCTTTTTGAATGGACAATAAGATATATAATGGCCTTTCTTTCTACAATAATGACAAGTAATATGAGGGTGCGTCATGAGAGGTGCCTTTTCAAAAATTGTATTGAGATTCTTTTGTTTCTTAATAGGGTCATATTCAATACCTGCTTTATCAAAAACACATCTTTGATTTCCAAGAAGCATGTTGAGATTATCTCTACCTTTTACAAAATTTTCAAATGTTTTTGTTAAATCATCAACATTTTTTTTAAAGTAGTTTTCTCATTAGAGATAGTATCAAAATCATTTTTCAAAACAATTTTTTCTTTCTTTAATTCTTCTACGTTAATAGATAAAGAGGCAACAGATTTCTTCAACACATTATTTTTGGCACAAACTTTTCTAAATTCATCTTGTAGTTCATGGAATGCACTTTCAAGTTCTTCGTAAAGAGTAGTTACCTCATCTTGAGTAGAGTCTTCATCTTCAAGTGCCATGAGACATAAGTTGGCTACTTCATTTTCAATTTCATCACTTGAGCTTTCATCTTCACTTTCTCCCGAAGCTGCTACCATGGCCTTTTTGTTTCTTTTGTAGTATTTTTCATGATTCTTCAATTTTGGACAATCCATCTTCATATATTCAAAATTTTTGCACTCATAGCAAATAATAGACTCTTTCTTGTTATCTTTGTTGTACTCTTTCTTGAAAGGTCTTCTTCCTCCATAATTGTTTTTCTTGAAGTGCTTTTCGAGATTTCTACTAAACATGGCATAGCTTTCATTCTCACTGGAGTTTTCATGTTCTTCTTCATTTGATGAGGCTTTGAATGCAATTCCACTTTTCTTTTTGTTTTCAACATCCTCATGTCCTTTCATGGTGATCTGATGAGTCATAAGGGAACCCATAAGCTCATCCAATCCAAGTGTGGAGAGATTTTTGGCTTCTATAATAGCCGTGACCTTTGCTTCCCAATTCTTTAGTAAATACCTAAGAATTTTTCTCACCAACTCACTGTTAGTATAAGTTTTGCCAAGAGATTTCAAAGAGTTTACAATTTCAGTAAATCTAGTAATCATACTTGAAATAGATTCATCAGTTTTCATTTTAAACAATTCATAACTATGAACAAGCATATCAATATGAGATTCCTTCACTTGGTTTGTACCTTCATACGTTACCTTAAGTGTGTCCCAAATTTCTTTTCTCGAATCACAACTTGAAATTCTATTATACTCCTTAGAGTCTAATCCACAAACAAGGGTGAGTTTGGCTTTAGCATTGGCTCGCAATAATTTATGATCCCTCTCATCACATTCATCTTCAATTTTAGGTACACTAATATTGTCTACTAATTTGGTAGGAATATTTAGACCTTTGGTAACAACAATCCACATAGCATAATCAGTAGCTTGTAGGTATAGGGTCATCTTATCCTTTCAATGACTATAGTTGTTTCCGTCAAACAATGGTGGCCTATTTGTGGCTTGTTCTTCAGCTAAGGTTGCCATGGATCGAAACTCCGAGATGGTTAAATCTAAAACAAAAGTCTAGGCTCTGATACCAATTGTTACCCAAAAGACAACCTAAGAGGGGGGGTGAATTAGGTTTTTACAAATAAACATAATAATACCCTAATAATAATTATGACTAGCACAATAGATAAGTATAGTTGATGAAATAAAAATAATTAAAACAACTGTTCTAACAACTATGTTAATTAATGATTTTAGCACAATAAAAATATGAAATATAGTTATGGCAATTTAAATAAAATAAAGAGATAAGGGAGAGAGAGGCAAACAAATTTATAGTGGTTCGGTTTCAACTCGGCCTACGTCCACTCCTCAAACTTCACTTGAGATTTTTCACTATTCTCTAACTTCACAAGGTGCTAGCAACCTTTTCATAGATTTAGCAATCCTCTACGAATTTTACACAGACTTTCTAAGTCAAGAACACTAAGTGTACTACACTCTTACAAGGTTGAAAAGAAAGTGTTTTTGCTTTCACAGAAAGCCACAAGAATTATCTCTCAAAGACAGATATAAAAATGAAGCTCTAGTTTTTGTGTAAACCTCACACAGGAAAGATAGGTTTAAAGTTATACGTCTCAGTATATAATTTCTGAAAGATGATGTAAACAAAAATTGAAGAACACTTCTCAGAGAATTTTTCAGAGAATAGATGTGAGTGATTATAGACCAAAGAATATTTTTTATTTTATTTTTAACTTGTTTACATTAGAGGCTTTGGTATATATAATGAAACTTATAGCCGTTGTATTCATTTGAATATCTTCCACTCTATCATTACTAATTTGAATATTTTCTACTCCATCATTATAAATTTGAGTATCTTCCACTTGAACCTTTTGAACTACTGCTGTGCTAGGCTGTTTGAACCTCTGTTTTTTGGCTATTTGAACCTCTGTTTTTTGGCTATTTGAACCTCTGTTTTTTGGCTATTTGAATCTCTGTTTTGGGCTGTTTGAACTCCTGATTTAATCAAATATTAAATACATTCTAACAACATTTAAGATAAAGGTTTAGGCGAAAAGTAACAGGACAAAATAAATTTTGATTTTATTTTTCTCTTTCAAATAAATTAAAACATAATTAAATAAATCATCAAAATAAACGTTGATTCTATTTTTCTCTTTCAAATAAATCATCAAAATAAATTTTGATTCTATTTTTCTCTTCCAAATAAATTAAAACATAATTAAACAAATCATCAAAATAAATAAGTCTAACATAGTCTATTGCCACCAGGATATACTCATGCCCGTCGAGCCTTTCGGCATAACTGCCCCAATAACATCAATTCCCCAAACTGAAAACGGCCATGGCGAAGTCATATTGTACAGCTTCAACGACGGGATATTCATACGATTTGCATGAATTTGGCATTTGTGGTATCGCTGAATAAAACCAATACAATTCTCCTCTATGGTAGACCAGTAGTAACCTTACTTGAGAATCTTCCGGGCTAGCATTACTCTGCTTATGTGCGCCCCACACTCTCCTCCATCGATAGCCTCCATTAGGCACTTCGACTCTTCTATATCAACGCACAACTTGTGCATTCCCAGATGACCCCGTTTGTACAACTTACCCCAGCAGATGATAAACTGAGCAGCCATCCACCGTATTTCCCTTTTATCTTTGGCATTTGCCCCTAGTGGATAAACCTACTTTTCCAAAAAGTTCCAAATATCATAATACCAGGGGTTTTGATCTTGTAATTCATCTATTGTGGCAATCAACTCGTACTGTTCAATAATGATCAAACGTATCCAGACTCTCAAAGGGATGTCTATCATAGAGGATAGAGTTGATAAAGCATCAACAAACCTGTTGTTCTCTCTTAGTAGATGTGTGAAGGTTAGCTTCTCAAACCTAAGAACCAGAACATCCAGGGTTTGGTGATAGATTTTCATTATTTCTTCTTTGACCTTCCAATCTTCTTTTGCTTGAGACACAACCAGGTTTGAGTCCCCAATGACGTCCAACCTTTTTGCCACTAGTTCCAGGGCGGCTTCCAATCCAGTGATGCATGCTTTGTATTCTGCCTCGTTGTTAGATACTTTGAACAGGAGTTTGAAGACTAAAGGTATATGGGAATAGACGGGTGTTATCAGCAACACCCCTATTCCATAACCATACTGGTTGGACGCTCCGTCAAAGTACATTATCCAAATCTCTTCCTCGACCTGCAGAATAGCTTCATCTGGGAATAGGTATTCTACCACTTCATTCCCTTCCATTGGGTGATCGGCTAGAAACTCTGCTACAGCCCTCCCCTTAACTGACTTGCGAGTCACATACTTCAAATCAAATTCGGAGAGAAGAAGCAACCAATGGGCTAGCCTACCCGTAAGCGCTGGTTTCTCGAAGAGATATTTGATGGGATCTAATCTCGAAACCAGAATTACAGAGTGAGCTAACAAGTAGTACCTCAACTTCCTGGTAGCCCATAGTGTAGCGGGTCTCATATTCCAACATGTTCTTGCTCAGGTAATATATGGCTTTCTCCACTCTATCCTTACATTCCTGAGTAAGCATACAGCCCATCGTTGTGTCTGTTACTAACAAATATAAAATTAACAGCTTCCCCGGCTTTGGCGGCTACAACACGGGGGGGGGGGGGTTCTGAAGGTACTACTTGATCTGCTCAAAAGCAAACTGACATCGGTCATCCCATTGAAATTTATTTCCTTTCTTCAGGAGACCAAATAGTGGTTCATAAGTCAAGGTTAATTTTGAAATAAACCACCTTATGAATTGCACTTTACCTAGAAAGCCTCACACCACCTTTTCAGTCCTTGGTGGTGGCATTTCTAGGATGGCCTTGATTTTGGAAGGATCTACTTCGACACCCCTCTGTGCAATCAAGAAACCCAGCATTTTCCCTGCTGTTATGCCAAAAGTGCATTTCTGTCAATTCAGCCTCAACCGATAGTCTCTGATCCGTTGGAAGAATTTCTTTAAGGTGGTGTAGTGGCCCTTTTTTTCCTTGGACTTGACAATCATGTCGTCCACAAACATCTTGACCTTTTTGTGAATCATATCATGTAGAATTGTGGTTGTAGTCCATTGATAGGTAGCCCCAGCATTCGTTAGCCCAAATGGCATCACCCTATAGTAGTAGGTTCCCCACGGCGTGGTGAAGGCAGTTTTCTCTCTATCCTCAGGTGCCATCAGTATTTGGTTATACCTGGAAAATCCATCCATGAAGGAGAGCAACGCATGGTCTGCGGTGAAGTCCACCAATTCATCGATGTGTAGTAGAGGAAAGTCGTCATTTGAACTAGTTTTGTTCAGATCTCTAAAATCCACACACACCTGAATTCTGCCATCTTTCTTCGGCACCGGAACAATGTTGGCCAACCAAGTCAGATACTCAGATACTAGCAAGAACCCTACGTCTATCTTCTTGGTGACCTCCTTCTTAATCTTTAAAGCCCAATCCGGGCATATTCTCCTAAGCTTCTGCTTGACAGGTCGGGTGTCGAGGTTAAGAGGGATCCGATGCTGTACAATCTCAAGATCGATTCCTGGCATGTCTTCGTAGGACCACGCAAAAACATCTTTGAAATCTTTTAATAAAGCGACTAAGCACTCGCGTTCCTCTGAAGACAATGTGGACCCGATCTGGACCAGACACGGATCCTTCTCAGTACCCACATTAATTGAAATGATTTTATCAACAAGGGGTTTTACAAACCTCTCCTCATCTCGATCGATTAAATGTTTCAAAACTAGAGGAATTCCTTCCTCATCGTTTTTATAAAAATTTTAAAAGTCATGATCAATGCAATACACAAGTGGCATAGAGAAGTACTCAAAAACTACAGTGGTATTCACATTCAAAAGTTCCATCTCATCCAATTCCTCGATTACAACCGACTCAAAAGAAAAGAAAAAAGACGACCTGGACAAAACTACGGCATCTGGGTTATCAATCCTAGGAATACCAGACTCAGACTCAGAGGAACTGGAATCTGATTCTGACTCCACAGACTCTGTGGAATCAGATTCCGGCTCACTACTTGATTTAGAACTACTAGACAAAAAGCCCTCATGTAGCTGCCAAATGAGAGAGGGTGCGTTAGATGCATCCAGAATACCACCGGAAAGGTCCACACATGATTGGTCTCCGATCATGGAAACGGTTAGGTCATCCCCCAAGCTCTCTGGGTTGATCTGAGGATCCAAAAGAAGACATGCAAGTGTTGCTCCTATCTCAAGTTCACTACTGTTGGACTCACCCTCTGTGCTCTATTCAGTCTCAACCGTTAATTCAGTCTGTTCCTCTGTGGCTTCACCCTCTTGCAGCTGCAAGTCGAAGAAAATCTCGAACCTGGGTAGACGCCGCTTCTCGGAGTTCAACCTTGGCTTAGGAAAGCTGTAAAATGGGAAGTCTTCTCCCTCCCGGAAAAAACGGCCGTTTAGAGTTCCCTGAATTGGCCTATGCACAAGCTTATAATACTTTCCACTTTGCTTAGCTTTGGCTTTTCCTACCATTTCCTTCCTTTTCCTCACCTAGTCTTCTTTCGTGGGTGTATAGCCCAAGCCAAAGGCATAAGGGTTATGTGGCACTTCGTCTAGTGTAGTAACGCCCTTCCGGCCACTTTTTTCTAATCCCATCCTGGGTACATGTTGTAGCTTATTTATGAGGTAGACTGATTGAGCACTGATGTACAATCCCTCATCAATAGCTAGAATATTCTGCACCACCTGGGCCTCAGCCAAGGTAAAATTAGACAAGAAAACATTCTCGTCGCCATGTACAATCTCCAGTACTGGTGTAGTGACCTCCGGCAGAGGATGTATAGAAGAATTCCCGAAAACAATTGATATCCCATTTCTAAGAGGGTACTTTAACATTTGATGCAAGGTGGAAGAAATAGCTTTTACTTGGTGCAGTCAGGGTCGCCCAAATAGCAAGTTGAAGGTAGCCGAAACATCCAGGACGTGAAACTCAATATCCTGTTGGGCTGGCCCGACCTGTGCTCTGATCTGAACTGTTCTCGTCACCTTTCTACTTGTGTTATCGTAAGCCCGAATCACCTGGGCCGTAGGTGCAAAGTCCACTGGCTTCAAGCCAATAGGATAGGCTGTGCGGCATGGACAAACATTGATCGTAGACTCGGTGTCAACCAATACAACAGACACCCAATTCTCTCTACATTCAACGAAGATGTACAACGGTTTGTTATGTGCAGAGCCTTTAGATGATAATTCCTTATCTGAGAAGGTCAAAGTAAGCGATGCACCTCCTGGGAAGACAAGTCCCACTTGTTGCTCTAGAGTTGTGTCGATAGACAACTTGGCCTTATCCATTGCTGATAGAACAGCTTGCTGGTGCACACGCGAAACCATAAGCAACCCCCAAATAGATATGTTTGCCTGAATCTTTTTTAACTGTTTCAGCACAGTCTCTTCCTCTAACAATTTTTCCCTCTATTTTCCAGCTTCCTTATCCTTTCCAGATGCTTCAGGTTGGTCCAACTGTGGGGGCTTGAAGTACCGCCCACTTTTAGTCATATGATCCACCTCCTCGGAGTACCAAATGTCATCTGGCAGGTCTCGACCCCAATCCTCGTCAGTGTGGGCAAGATGCGGATCATCATCTTCCCACCATATTCCTCCGGCAACCGACAGGCAATTGTTCGGTTTCGTCCTAATTACTCCCACGCCAACATCATGATCATTCCTCGCAGGGCCTTGGGCTTTTCTAGCTTGCTGACTATTCTCATCCGTTTCCTGTTCAAACCGCTTCAGTGCGGCCTCTTGTTCCGTATTTGCAGTACTAACAATGCCCGATTCCTGAGCTGAATTCTTAATACCAATGCTCTCCGGTAATTTTCCCTTATCCTCGGTCGCTCCAATCCTTGTAGCAGTTCCTACTTCTAGCTGTTCCAGCCTTGGTTGAAGTCCCTCATCCACATCAGGTTCATCACTGAGCCACCCAGAGTTGTCTATCGACCCGTTCAGATCAAATCAGTTAATGTGCACATCTCCCGAATCTTGCTCAATGAAAAACTACAGATTGTCAATGTCTTCCTCCGGATCAACTAGATCATCTAATCCCTAGCTTGGGTCATCCTCCCGGACTACACTAACCTCTATTCCTATTGGCAACTCCACCTCTAGTTTGGCCTGATTGGTTGGCACAATGTAGCAGCATGGGTTGTATTCCTCCTCAGATAATCCTACGGAGCCCTCAGGCACTGAATTGATATTTCCATTCTCCACCAAAGCTAATCTCCCTCCAACTTCTACTGTCACCACCACGGGTTCAGTTTGGATTTTTGACGTGTTCATCATGCACAAATCTGTGCTCTCGGGGATGAACAATGTCGGCTTAGGCAAGTGGGAGGGGGTGATGTATATACTAGGGTTAAAAGGGACGGCCAGTGTATGGATGAGGTTTATTTGTCGAGGTGGAAGGGGTTAGTTATGTTGTGGAAGAGGATTTTTAATGACATTGGGTTTTTTAGGAGGTGCTATTACCTTATTGTCAATGAGATCTTGAATCTCATGACGCAATCTGAAGCATAGATCAGTATCATGACCATGTTGTTGGTGAAAGGCACAGTATTTGGCCGGGTTATATTTTGAGAGAAGAGGATCGGGTAGGGGGCGAGGCTCTAGTGACTTAAGGTGCCCTTTTTTTATCAGGACCCCTAAGGCTTTGGATAAGGACATGTATAGCGGCGTGAAGACCCTTTGGCCTCGGGGTTGGTGGCTCGAGGTTTGTATTGGATGTACCGGCAAAGGGGTTGGCAGTCTTGGGTGTGGTGGTGACCATACCCACATCGGAAGGCCTTGCAGCTGCATTACCGCTAGTAGTCATATTGGAACTGCGTGTGAAAGCCCTCTTGGGCTACTCTTTCTCGTGGTCTATCTGACCCTGCTTCATTGCGTCCTCTATTTGCACCCCTATTTTGTGGAGGTCAGCAAACGTAGACAGAGGTAAGACTATCGTCTTCTGCAACAGTCTTGGTTGCAGATTACGGACCACCATTTTGTTTCTCCTTTTTCAGCCAAAAACATTTGGAATATGTTCCAATGCTTAAGCCTTTCCGAAACACCAGGATATGTCCTTATGTTTCTCTTTCTCTTTCTGAGACACCGGGATATGTCCCGATGTTTCTTCTTCTCTTTCTGAAACACCGGGATATGTCCCTGTGTTTCTCCCTCTTTGGTTAAGAGCATCTGGAACACGTTCCAATGTTTGTACCGCCTTTTCCTCTCTCGTGTGTGCTACGTTGAGAGGTTTTCCTTTTCCTCACACGATTTTAGCGTGTTTGGAATTTGTCTTAGGTTACGTTGTGTACGCGCCTGATTGATTTGTTTTTCCTCCTCTCATGATTCCAGCATGGTTGGAATATGTTACCCTTTGTATCTACTGTGTGTCCATTCCTTACTTGCATTGTGCATGCATTTCATTCGCACTATTTTGCGCATCGCACTATTTTGTGCATTGCATTTCATTCGCGCTATTTTGCGCATCGCACTATTTTGTGCATTGCATCATTCACATTATCTTGCGCACCTCATCGCACTATTTTGTGCATTGCATTTTATTCACACTATCTTGCGCACCTTATCTGTACTCGTTAGTGCATTGCATTGTCACGCACCTTTCCCCTTGCCGCATTGTTATGCGTTACACTTAGGTTGCATTGTCATGCACCCATTTCCGCATTGTTATGCGTCACACTTAGGTTGCATTGTCATGCACCCCTTTTCGCATTGTTATGCGTTACACTTAGGTTGCATTGTTATGCACCCCTTTTCCATATTTTTATGCGTTACACTTAGGTTGCATTGTCATGCACCCCTTTCTGCATTGTTATGCGTCACACTTAGGTTGCATTGTTATGCACCCCTTTTCCGTATTGTTATGCGTCACATTTAGGTTGCATTGTCATGCACCCCTTTTCGCATTGTTATGCGTTACACTTAGGTTGCATTGTTATGCACCCCTTTTCGCATTGTTATGCGTTACACTTAGGTTGCATTGTTATGCACCCCTTTCCACGTTGTTATGCGTTACACTTAGGTTGCGTTGTCACGCACCTTTTCCCTTTTTCGCATTGTTATGCGTCACACTTAGGTTGCATTGTCATGCACCCCTTTTCGCATTGTTATGCATTACACTTAGGTTGCATTGTTATGCACCCATTTCTACATTGTTATGCGTTACACTTAGGTTGCATTGTTATGCACCCATTTTTACATTGTTATGCGTCACACTTAGGTTGCATTGTCATGCACCCCTTTTCGCATTGTTATGCGTTACACTTAGATTGCATTGTTATGCACCCCTTTTCATATTGTTATCCGTTACACATAGGTTGCATTGTTATGCACCTCTTTTCGCATTGTTATGCGTTACACTTAGGTTGCATTGTTATGCACCCCTTTCCGTATTATTATGCGTCACACTTAGGTTGCATTGTTATGCACCCATTTTCGCATTGTTATGCGTCACACTTAGGTTGTATTGTCATGCACCCCTTTCGCCGCATTGTTATGCGTTACACTTAGGTTGCATTGTTATGCACCCCTTTCTGCATTGTTATGCGTTACACTTAGGTTGCATTGTCATGCACCCCATTCCGCATTGTTATGCGTTACACTTAGGTTGCATTGTTATGCACCCCTTTCTCGCATTGTTATGCGTTATACTTAGGTTGCATTGTTATGCACCCCCTCCGCATTGTTATGCGTACACCTAAGTTGTATTGTCATACACCCCTTCATTTCCATTATCGCACATGTTTTACTTGTATTGTTATGCACGTTTCACTAGCATTGTCATGCACCCACACTTCACTTGCGTTGTCACGCACTTTTCACTTGCATTGGTATGCATGTTTCTAACGATATTGTACCTGTTGAGTTTCTTTCTTTTGTAGGCACGATATTGTATATACGATTCATTTGAAGCTGGCGCGACCAGACGAACTGGACGGTATTGTATTTACTCCACGTGAGACGTAGTGAGAATTGTATAATTCTCTTACATCCTTTCTGCATGTAATGTAGTTTGATTTGTATTCGCTTACTTAAACTGTTGCATTTATTGTGTATATTTGCTTCGTTACAGCTTTCTTTGCATGATCATAAATTATGCTCGGCTTTGTGCATGTCATTTCCGTCTCGCCCCAGCCTGCGGGCGCATCTCTTTGTCATCTTGCCTGTTTGTCTAAGTCTTTGGCCTTGTCAAAAATGGGTCGTCTCTGGGCTTTAACATTCACTCTCGTCACTTCTTGACTTTCGAGTTCTGTCAAAGAGGAGCAACTGTAGATACCCCATTTTTGACCGACCTTAAGACTCAGACATCATCGATTGAGCGCTCGGTGATTATTCATGTTGTGCTCGTTCTGAGGTTTCAGAGTTTTCGACTAAAAGCCTTGCCTCTGGGCCTCTGAACTCTTTGTGCTTTGGCTCGGTTTGCGGATCGAATCTTGTTTTCTCTTTCCTGGAGGGAGGGAGAGGTCTTGTAGACCATCTCTTTGTGGTCGTAGAGCTGTAGACACCCCATTTTTGACCGTCCTCAAGACTTGGACGTCATTGTTTGAACACCCGATGATTATCCATGCTCGTGTTCGTTTTGAGTTCTCGGGGGTCTCGGTCGCGCACCTTGCCTCAAGATCTTTTAACTTGTCTATTTTGTGCTTGGTTGTGGACCAAGCACTTGTGTTTTTGCTTCTGAGGGAATAGGGTGGCTTGTTAGCCATCCCCTCAACCCATCGGCCAAGGAATGATGCCATCGGCCTTGTGTTCTTGCCATCAACCCAAAGTGTTGGCCGATCGGCATTTATGTTGGTTGATCGGCCATATTTTCTGGCCAAGCCCTGTTCATCTACTTTATGCAGATATTTTATGCCAGCTATCATAGCCGGCATGCACAATTCACATCCTCCATACATGTGTATAGAGGGATTTGATTCAATTGCTTAGCTTGCTCAACAAGCTTATGAATTGAACTTCTATAAGAAGGGAGCTCCTCCTCTCTTTCCAAAGGTTCAGAAAATTAAGTCTTGAGAGATAGATATACTTTTGTATCTATATTCCTTTGTTTGACCTTGTTTTGTGCTCTAAAGTGTTGTTTTGCCTTACTATTGTACACAAACACACACTAGAACACCATCTTCTTGGAGTTGAGGTCCCTTGAGGTTGATTTCAGAGTTCTTGAGCTGGTTTTAGTCAGAGAAATCTGCTGGAGCTTTGTTCTTGAAGAGGTTCTACAAGGGTGAGCAACTAACCTTTAGATACCCCATTCTTACTTAAGCTTTTAGACCTCCTTACTTATTGTTTTAAACTTAACTCTTAACTGATAATTTTTTTTGTTTTTGCATGCTTTAAATCTTTGGTTAAGGTCACTTTTTGGTTGGGGGTCATCTCCTTCCTCCAAGGCCTTGTTAGGCCTTGTTTTAGGTCGTCCCTTTTAGCCCTTGTTCTTGGCTTTGCATGACCTTTTTACCATTGAATCCAGAGGATTTTCAGTGGTGGAAAGGTTGTTTTGAGGTCTTAAATAGGAGAGGGTCATCCACTCTCCTTGTTGTCTTGTATGTTTGAATAAGTGGCTTATATTGGTAGCATGTTGGCTTAGCTTGTTTTAGCTTCATTTCAGTATGTATTAGGCTTTGTTTTGCCATGATGCAACACTGTTTTTGCTTGGTTTTGTCACTCCATGCATGCCTAATACACTTGTAGTGTAAATCACACAAACTAGTCTTATATGCTTCATGTTTGAGCATATCTTTCTAGCTTATGTTGACTCCATTTCAGTGGGTTTTTGGTGTTTTTTTAGCATGCCATGACTCTGTTTTGGGTGGGTTTAGTTGGCTCTTACATGCTTCATGTACTTGTCTTGCAATCCTCTCATTTGCCTTAACATGCATCTTGCATTTAGACTACTATTCTTGCATGTTTTGGCTCAACTCAAAGAAACTTTCAGCCTTGTTTTACCATGCTTGAGCTCTGTTTTGTGTTGTTTTGATCATATATACCACACTTTGTATAGCCATAAGGCATTCTAGCTTGTTAGCTTTGAGCTTCCAAGTCACTAGCATGCTTTATTTGGACTATTATCATGATTTGGCATCATTTGAAATGTTATTTCAGTTCATGTTTTATGCTCGTATACTTGCACTTATCACTCTTTTTAATGCTTTAAAGAGTTGATGTTTTATGCCTCATGAATGGACCATTGTGTATGCCTCCATGCTTAGGTCTTTGGGATGTCATCGAAGTGGGTTTTTGGGCTTATTTTGATATGCCATAACTCTGTTTTTCATTGGATAATTCATGCCATGTGTGGTTGTCATAGGTGTAGTGTAACACCCCTTTTGTAGTCTTGCATGCCTCATGTTTTTGGTGTTGTGTTCTAGCTTATGTGGCTAGTTTTGAGCATGTTTTTGGTCTTGCATTGACCTGTCTTGGGACTGTTTTGATAGCCCTTGGCCCTTTGGAGCTTGCCTCGCATGGCCATGGTTTGAGTCCCTTGGCTAGTTTCAAGTTTTAAGCCTTCTTGCATGATTTGCTTGCTTTGTTTGGTTGGTTTGACACCTTTCCATATGTGATTTCAGAGCTTACCATGTTTGTCACATGTCCATATTTGTCCCCTTTTAAGTGCTCTTGAAAGTTGCCCTCCCATGCCTAGGTGATAAACCATCACATGTGCATATCTGTATGTGCTTTTGTTTATCATTTTCTTAGCATTTTGGCCACTGATTTGGGCATGTTTAAGAGCTATCCACTTTAGTTTAAGTCCATCTTTGCATATTGTTGCATGCTTGTCTTGCATGTTGTTGCATGCTTGCTTTATTTTGCATGTTGTTCCATGCTATGCATGTTTACATGTTTAGGTTGTATGCCTATAGCATATTAGATGCATTGCATGATCTTGTTACATACTTGTTGCATGCTTGAGTTATTTGCATGCTTGCTTGCATGCTTAGTTTGCATAGCATTGTGTGTGCATTTGCCTCTTGATCACACATGATAGGGGTTAAGGTCCCTTATGTGTTTTGTGCATTTCATTTGATATTGAATTGCACACTTGACTCTTTTGGCCATCATGCATTGAAATGCGCGATTGATGGTCTGAGGGTCGAGAATTACACTCCTTTGAGTCTTAAACATGATAAGGGGTGTAGTTACAAACATTGTCTTGTTAAGGCATTGCCACACTCTGTTTGTCCTCTGCTACAGCAAAAGGAGCAGTCTGCAGGAATAGATGGCCGATCGCTATCTTCAGTGCCGGTCGGCTACAAGTGTTTGGCTGATGGCTTCATATTTGGTCGATGACCTGTTTATCTTAGCTGATGACCATGATTTTTGGCCGATGGCCTCCCACAGTGCCCATGGGGTGAATCAGAAGTGTGTTGGGACTTTTCATAATTTTCAAAGGTGCAAAACAGTGCAAACAGAGGCAACATGAGGCACAGCAATGCATTTTTGAGCGAAGCCGACCGAGCATGCATTTGTCCCTCTTCTCGAGGCCTCTTTACTGTTTTTCATAGGTTAATTAATTTGTTAATTATTTAAGTGTTGTAATAATTAGTTGTGGCTAGTTATTCATTTGATTGTGTAATAATTAATTAGCTTGTTAGTTAGTTAATTAGATGGTTTGTATTATTCTTTCGGACCCTCCGTCGAGAGGGCCAATTTTGTAATAAGCGTGCGTGTGTGTGATGCATGTCTTCCAACCCCACGTCTTTCTCCCTTTTACTTAACTGCTTACGATGGTTAATTTTAGGGCATATTTTATTTAGCATCCTTATGCTCGCATGTTTGCATCCATTCATCTATATTGCATGCACCGGGCTCGGTGCATCATATTAACTGCATTATACTTCAATTCCTACTTGAATACATGTATCGAATTGTCGCATCTCATATGCCATCTTAGAATAGCCGAGCCTATTTCTAGTTGCATTCTGCATGTGTTGCATTAGCCATCTTAATATGAACTAGGATCATGCATTGATTACTAACTAGTTCTTTATTTTGGCTCGGAGTACACTGTGAGTGTTTATGCTTTAGCATCTTACATATGTGTATTTGTTGCCATGACAGCATGTTTACCATGAGGCTATTTGCTCATGTGATATAACTGCCTGAATGCCTGTGGTGAAGGTTGGATTGCTTGAATTGGAACAATTCATTGAATCCTCGATTTAGCCTTCTTGCGAGTAGCAAACTTCAAACCGTTTTCAAACGAACATGCAATGTTTTGTTCCAAATTAAGCGATCTAGTCTATACTTGTTTGCTGTGTGCGTCACGTAGTAAGATTAGCTAATTAACCAGAATAAGAATGCATGTGTTTTCAAAAACAAGATATCTTGCTTAGTATAGGCCGATCTTTGATCGGGCGAGTGGAGGTGCTCATTGCATGACCTTTTCCTCTCGTACCCAAGTTCCTGAGCCGAGGCAACTTTGGTGATGACGGGCACGTGGCCTTAGGCAACGAGTCATGATTTCCTAAATTCTCCCAAAATAAAATATTTAGGTGGCGCCTCTGTGTCTGGAAAAGCAGTCCATGTTTGGCACTTCTTTATTAAAAATCAGTTTTCCAAAACGATTTGCCGGATTTAGACTCTTTGGTGATTTATCGATCTTACATTGCACTTTGCAAGATTAGATTTAGAACCATGACATTTGAGTCCGAACTGTGGTATGCTAGAGAGCGAATGAGATTTCGCGCCTTCGCAAGCGCGGAGTTTCGGGAGTCCTCGGGGCGCGTCCACAGACCACTTTTCCTATTTGGAGACTAGTTTCTGATTTTCGGAGCCTTCGGCCGCGCGCCTTGTCTCGGGACTGCTTAACGTTCTCTATTTGGTGTGATTTTTGAACCACACCTTGTTTCCTCTGCCTAGAGGGACACTGTGGTCCAAGAGACCACTTTTGTGGTCGTAAACCACTTTTGGTGCTCGTAAACTAGTTTTCAAGGCTTCTGCTTTGCCTCCCGAACTTTCGTCTTGCATCCGTTTTGGTTTGTTTTTGGTACAAACCTTGTTTTCCTTGTTTAGAATGTGATACAAGGGTGGGAGACCAATATTTCCCCTTGGAGACCACTTTTCTTCCCGTCACCCAGTTTTCTGGTCTGATAACTGGTCTCCTTGGTCTTTGGGCCACCTTTTCAGGTCGGCCACCCCACCCCTAGCTTGTTTTCAGTGTGCTGATCATCTCCCACCATGGCCGACCACTTGTTGTCTTGGGAGACCACTTGTGGTGGTCGGCCGACCACTTTAAGTAGATGGCCGACCACTTCAAGTAGTCAGCTGCTTTTTGTCACCTTTTTGGAGATATTTTTCTCCAGCTGGCATAATTGGAGGGCACTGAAACCATCCTCCATTCACGTGTATGGAGGGATGGCCTTGAACCTTAGCTTCTTCAAGAAGCTTTGCTTTTGGTTCTCTATAAGAGAGAACCACCACCTCCCTCCTCTAGGTTCAGAATTTGGAGGCTTGAGATATACATACACTCTTGTATCTATATCTCCTTGTTTGTTCTTATTTTGTGCCTAAAAGTGCCATTTTGTCTCACTTTTGTACGCAAACACACACTTAAACACCATCCTTTTGTTGCTGAGGTTCTTAGGAGCTGGTTTTGAGGTTTTTGGTTTGGATTGAGCTAGAAAAACTTGCTGGAGTTGTAGCTTCAAAAGTGTTATTCAAGGGTGAGCCTTTAACTCCTTAAACCCCCATTCTTGCTTAAGATTTTGAACCCTTTTGCATGCTGTTTTAAGCTTAACTTTTAACTACAAAAAGTTCTGATTTTTGGTTCTTAAGATCTTTGTTTAAGGTCACTTTTGTATTTGGGGTTGTTTACCCCCTCTTAGGCCTTGTTTGGCCTTGCTTTTGTGCATTCTTTGTGAGCTTTTAGGACCACCTTGTTTTGGCCTTCTCACCACTGAAACTTAGAGGAATTTTAGTGGTGGGAAGGGTGTTTTGAGGTCCCAAATGGGAGAGGGTCATCCCCTCTCCTTGTGTCTTCAATACTTGTCTTGAATGCCTCATGTGTGAGCATGTTTATTAAACTTATGTTGGCCATATCTTAGCTTGTATTTGGGCTTATTTTAGCATGGCATGCCACTATTTTTACTTGGTTTTGTCACTCCATGCATGCCTTGATTTGTATAGCTATAGTGTATTCTAGCTTGTTAGCTTTGTGCATCAAGTCGACTAGCATGTATTACTTGGACTATTTGAATAATTTGGCATCATTTATAATATGATTTCAGTCTATGTTTCACGGTCATACACTTGCATTTGTCACTTATTCAATGCGTTAGAGGGTTTCCCCCTTTATGCCTTAACATGAATCATTGCGTATGCCTTCATGTCTAAGCTTGCGAGCTATCATTTTAGTGTATTTTTGGGGTTATTTTGCCATGATATAACTCTGATTTTTGTTGGTTAAGTCATCCTATGCTTGGTCTTAATAGGTGTAGTGTAATCTACTTTATATACCTTGTATGCATCATGCCTTATGCCTTTCACGCTAGCTTGTTTTGACTTCCTTCCATACATGTTTTAGTATCATTTTGACATGTTCTAGGACTGTTTTGGGTTGCCTGTGCCATATGCTTCATGCTTTGTATAGTTGTAGTGCAATTGGCCTTGCTAGCTTTGTGTTTTGATGACTCATGCATGCTATCTTTGAGCTATTTAGATGATTTGTCATCATTTAATACTTCATTTCAAAGCATGTAGCATGGCTATGTTCCCACTCCATTCACTCTTTAAGTGCCTTTGAGTGTTGTGCATTGTTGCCTAGCTTGTGGCCTAGCATGTATGCCATCTTGCCTGGGTACTTGAGCCTCCATCTTAGCATGTTTTGATCCATGTTTTAACCTACTTAAGCTCTGTTTGTGGTTGGTTCATGCATATTTGCCATGTATTGCATGCCTTCTTTGTAGTCCTCTTTATTAGCTTTCATGCTTTAGGATTCTTGCATGCTTTACTTGCTTTGTTTGAATGATTTGGCATCATTTCTTACTTAATTCAGTGCACTTAGTGTTGCTACACTTTCACTTTTGTTACTCTTTGAGCACTCTTGAGAGTTGTGCTCTTATGTATGCTTGTATATGCTTTCATGCCTTAGTTTTGATGCATTTTGGCCACTGATTTGGGCATAACTGAGGTCTACCCCTTTTGGTTTAAGTCCATTTAGCGCGTTTACTTGCATATTGTTTAGCATGCTCTGGTTACTTTGCATTGAGTATGCATATCCCTAACATTGATAAGTTGCCCTTGTTGCATTGCATTGTGCATGCATGCATTAGCGTTGTTCGCATGTCATTAGCTTTGTTAAGTTGATCATGTTACATTGCATTGAGAATGCTATCTTACATTACATTGTGCATGCCATGTAGTTCATAGCATTGAGTATGCCATGTTGTTTGCATACTGATTCATTGCATTGTGCATGCTAATTGACATTTGCATTGTGTATGCTAGGTGTTGCATGCATTAACATTGTGCATGCCATTAGCCTTTTTAGGTTGTTCATATTGCATTGTATGTTTGCATGCGTAAGTCATATTGCATATTTGCATGCTTGAGTTGCATTGCTTGTTTGCATGCTAAGGCTGCATTACATTGAGTTGCATGCCTTACATTGTGTTTAACATAATTGTTTTGCATTGTTGTTTGGATTAAGTGTTAATCTGAGCACGAGAAACGAGGGACGTTTCATACTTGCAGTGATGAAACGCGCCTCAATTCTTCGTCGCTGACGCTCTTGATCATACATGATAGAGTTCTAGGCCTTATGTGTTTATTTGTGCATTCATTTTACATTGAATTGTGCAATTTGGCTTCTCGGCCATCATGCATCGAGATGCGTGATTGATGGCCCGAGGGTCGAGAACCACACTCCCTTGAGCTTATGAAATGATAGGGAGGGTGGTTGTGCACACATATCTTGCAAATACATTGTCATGCTCTTGCTTGCTCTCTGTTGCAGCAAAGTGGAATCCAGCAGCAAAAACTGGTCGGCCGACCAGTAATACTAGCTGGCCGACCACTTTTTCTGGTTTTTCAGCACAGAAAGTGGTCGGCAGGTGGTCTCCAATGCCAATAACTAGTCGGCAGCCCTCCCACAAGTCTCTAAGGTGAGTTTGAAGCTTTGTGGAGCTTGGTGTAGTGTTCTGAGGACAATTGCAAACAGAGGCAAATTAGGGCATCGCGACGGATTTCCGAACGAGGCGACTGGGCATGCATGCATTCTTCTCCCTTTGAGGCTCCTGTTTTATTGCTTTACTTAGCTAATTTGCTTACCGGGTTTATGCATTCGTTTTGTACCTTTAATAGTTAATGCGTTTAGCTATTTCAATTTGTTTTGTAATAATTAGTTAACTAGGATTAGTTAATTAATTTGTTGTGTAATAATTAGTTTAATTAGCTCAGATTAGCTAGTTAGCTTCTTATTCAGACTCTCCCTCGAAATGGCCAACTGTTGTAATAAGCGTACGTGTGTGTGATGCATGTCTTTCAATCCCCATTTCTTTCTCCATTTTACTTAACCGCTTACGATGGTTAGTTTTAGGGCATGTTTCATTTAGCATACCTTATGCTTTACATGCGTGCATCCATTCATCTATTTTGCATGCACCGGGCTCGGCGCATCATGCTAACTGCATTGTATTTTCAATACATTTAATTGAATACGTGTTCAAAAGCATGTTACCAAGTTACATTTCACATGACATTCTAGATAGCCGAGCCTATCTGAGTTGCATTTTTGCATGTGTTGCATTAGCCATCTTAACATAAACTAGGATCATGCATGATTTCTAACTAGTTCTTTGTTTTGGCTCGGAGTACACAGTGAGTGTTTACGCTTTAGCATACTGCGTGTGTGTTATTGATTGCCATGAAGGCATGCTTGCCATGAGGCTAACTGCTTCTGTGATTAACTGCCTGAATGCCTGTGCGTGAAGGTTGGATTGCTTGAATTGGAACAATTCATTGAAATCCTCGATTTAGCCTACTTGCGAGTAGCAAACTTTAAACTATTTTCAAACAAGCGAATATGCAATGTTTTGTTCCAACTTAGGCGATCTAGTCTATACTTGTATGTTGTACGCATCACATAGTAATTCTATGTTTAATAACCGGATTAAGAATACATGTGTTTTCAAAAACAAAATATCATGCTTAGTACAGGTCGATCTTTGATCGGGCGAGCAGGGGTGCTCATTGCATGACCTTCCCCTCTCGTACCCAACTTCCCGAGCCAAGGCAACTTTGGTGATGACGGACACGTGGCCTTAGGCACAAGTCAAGGTTTTCTAAATTCCCGTAAAATAAAATATTTAGGTGGCGACTCTGTATCTGGCAAAGTAGTCCATGTTTGACACTTCTTTATAAAAATCAATTTTCCAAAACGATTTGCTGGATTTGGACTCTTTGGTGATTTATCAATCTTACATTGCACTTTGTAAGATCAAATTAAGAACCGTGACATTGAGTCCGAACTGTAGTAGCCTAGAGAACAAAACGAGATTCGCGTCCCCATTTGCGCACGGATATCGAGGAGTCCTCGGGGAACGTCCACACCCTCCTTTGATTCCTAGCGAGTCGCTTCGAGATCACGAATAGTGACCTCGATCTGAGTATTATAGGAGTACTATGCTATGAAGGCCTCTACCATTTCTTCCCAATTTCTCTTCACAGAGTCTTCAAGCTTTGCATACCAGATGGCCACTATACCCGACAGGGTTCAGCCGAAGAGGGATAACTTCTGCAATCTAGATAAGCCCATTGGCCGCAAAATGTCTGAGAATAACTAGAGATAGACCATGGGATCCCCAGAGCCATCGAAGCGATCTATGTGCGGCATCTTGAATCTATCTGGCAATGTCACTGCCGAATCAGTATAGCCATCCTCAATGTCAGGGATCGAATTAACACCCTGTGCCCATTTAAAGAGCTTTTCCAACTTGCTCACTTTCAGTGCAGTAGGGTCGACCTCAAACTCAAAGGGGGGCCTCCGTTTGGTATACCGGTGCTTTAGAGGTCTGGGATGGAATCGGATCCACTAGGATGCCTGCATTTTCCTGGACATTAACTGTGGAAGCAGTAGCTTTGCGTATTGGAAGGTTTACAGGAGGTGGATGGGATGCAGAGGTTGTTGCCTGTTGCAGCTGTTGTTGCTGTAGCCTAGCGATCAACTCAGCCTGCTGGGCTACAATTTTTATTTGGCGGGCGGTGACTTCCGCTTAGCGGACATCATCTAGTTACATGGCTTCAATAGTTTGCTAGAGTTGTTTAAGCATATCTTCCATGTTGACTAGAAGACTTTGAACTACCGGAACTGGCGAGTACTCTCTATCTGGTGTGGAAGAAGATGACTGGGCCTGACTGGGCACAGGCGAGGTAAACAGTGACTACTGAATTGGCGAGTTCTGTCAAATTCTCCTCCGTCTAGTAACCGACGGGAGTGAAATAAACACTGGCTGTCCCCTGACTAGATCCCCAGATCTACAAATCCTTCTAACTTGGGTCCAGAGTGCTTGGGAGGTAACAGACTTCTCTGAAGCAATGGGGTAAACTACCTTGCAAAAAAAAAAAAAAAAGAAATAAAGCAAAAAGAAACAAAAATCAGAAACCGCACAGCGTCTCGGCTCAGACAGAAACAACATGTAGTTGCAATCATAAGCTAAACAACTACCCTCAAACACTGATTTCTACCTCAAAACTGATACCCAAACTTGCAACTGATACATACATTCCTGCAGAGTTTCACTCTAAAAGCACGTATCAAGCAAGTGAGAACCAAAACACCCCTATGATGGGTAGGGTTACCATATCCTAATTTCATCAGGAGCTAGGGGTTCACTACGCAAACAAGCAGTTTCAAACAATCCTGTATTCGGGTGAGCAACCTGTCCTAGTTTGGAATAGTCTCTATGGCTTCCAATATGCAGCTAGGCCGATTAGTCAAAAAAAGGTACCTCAGCAAGACTACCTAATATACCTCTCACACCTAACACCGAGAAGTGAAAGGAGGATGAAATGGTACAACGGTAGTCCCGATCCAAGGGTTGTGTTCCCATCGTGGCAGAACCCGTAACCAGTCAACCTTTTGGCAAGCTTTTCCAAGCAAGGCTTTGGCAAACTGCTCAGGAATAGCAGATGGCAAACATTGTGACTTAGGCGTACCGATGCAAATGCAAATGTAAAGAAACACATAAGTGTAGATAAAATAACATGTCATGAGTTTGAGTCAAGTTCTCTAACTCCCTAGCAGAGTCACCAGAAACTATGGACTCGCCTTTTCTGCCCCCCGCCTTTCAAAAAGGGTTTGAAAAGAAGGCCTCACAGTTCGGACTCCCGCGGTTCTGAATCTAGTCTCACAAAGTGCAATGTGAAACTGATAATCACCAAAGAGTCCAAATCCGGCAAACTTTTTTGAAAAATCGAGTTTAAATCAAATAATGCCAAAATTGGACTGCTTTGCCAGATATAGAGTTACTACCTAAATATTTTATTTTTTGAAAAAATTTAGGAAACTCTGACTCGTGCCAAAGGCCACGTGTCCGTCATCACCAAAGTTACCTCGGCTTGGGAACTTGGGTACGAGAGGGGAAGGTCCTGAAATGTGCACCCCCGTCGCCCGATCAAAGATCGGCCTCTACTAATCATGATATGATCATTTATAAATATTATGTGTTCTTATTCTGGTTGTTAAACTAACTTTACTATGTGACGTGCACAAGCAAGTATAGACTAATTTGCTCAATTTAAAACAATTCAACTCATGTTTGTTTGCAAAAATGGTTTGAATTTGCCACCTCAAGTGGGCTTAAAGATGCGGATTTGCCACCAAACATAGTGGGCTTAAAACATGATTTTGTCACAATAAAGTGGGCTTAAAATGCACAATTGTTGAATCGTTCCAATTCAAACAACAAGCCTTCATCCACAGGCATTCATGTAGTTTACCATTTAAACACATAGCCTCATGGTAAAGCATGCTAATCATGGCAACATGGCAATCACATTCATACAAGTATGCTAAAGCATAAAGACTTACCGAGTATTCCGAGTCAAAACAAAAACTAGTTAGAAAAATGCATGATCCTAACTATACAAGATGCCTAATGCAACACATGCAACAATGCAATTAATAGGCTCAGCTACTAATATGGCATATGAATCAATTTGAACAACATGTGGTTAAACACGTATTCAAATAAGACATTGAAATTGCAATGCGGTTTGAATGATGCGCCGAGCCCCGGTACGTGCAAGACAAATGAATGGATGCAAGCATAAGGTATGCTAATTGAAAATGTCCCTAATCTAACCATCAAAAGCGATTAAATAAAAAAGAGAAAGACATGGGGTTGGAAGACATACACACACGCACACACACTTATTACAACATTACGCCCTCGCGGAGGAGGGTCCAAATAAATAAGCTAACCAACTAGCTATGCTAATTAAGCTAACTAATTATTACAACATGATATGAATTAACTAACTATTCTAAGCTAATTAAATATTACAATACTTAACTAACTAATTACAAAGCAATTAAGTTAATTAATTATAACATGAATTAACTAGATAATCTACTTGAATAATTACATCACTTGCAAGAATTAGCTATAATTATCTAAGCAAAGCAACTAAACGGCCTCGGGAAATGAGGGATGCATGCATGCTCGGTTTCTCCACCCGAAAAAGCCAATGCCTTGTTGTTGCAGCCTCTGTTTGCACACATTTGAACACTGAAAAGGCTGCCTACTTCCAGAACACCACCACTTCAACTTACCAACACACTGTGCAATTTTCATTGGTGGCCGACAGGGGACATGTCGGCTACCAACGGTGGCCGGTCGGCTACCATTAGTGGCCGGTCGGCCACTAATGACATGGACTCCTCTTTTTGCTACAACAGAGAGCAGATAGAGCAAAGCAGTGTATTCTCATAGGTTTGTGTGTATTGTTTACACTCCTTATCATTACACAAGCTCAAAGGAGAGAAACTCTCGGCTCTCAAACCACCAATCAAGCAATTTTCATGCATGATGGCCAAAAAATCAAGTTTGTACAAGTTTAATGAGTGCAAAAAAAGACTCAAGAAGACCACCACCCTATCATGCATGATCAAGGGTGATGGTGACCAAGGAAAATGGCACGTTTCATCACTTTGAGTATGAAATGTCCCATTTTCCTCGTGTTCGAATTAATGTCCGATTCAAACACATACAATGCAACACGAAAGATACTTATCTTGCCTCATTTACTTGTTCATTTTATTTACTTATTTTAGTTATCGATTCATTCTTTAATCGATTAAGTCCAAAAGTGAGTGTGCTCTAATGGAAAGATGGCTCAAACCACAAGTAGCTTTGGGCATGAAAGAGGCATTGCACTATTGGTAATGAACCCCCAAAGGGATTAAACCAGTAGGTGCAACACCTCAATTTCACACTTAGGCAAACAAGTGGTTTGGAACCACTTTCAAAGCAAACAAAAGAGTGAAGAATAAAGGGAGGTTGCAGAGATTTTAAGTGCTGAAATGAAGTGCAAAACAACACTAAAACATGCTTTCAACTCAAAACAATGGTGATCAAAGCATTAAAACATTAAGCTAGTGAAGAAATTAACACTACAACCATGCAATACAGGCCTCCACTGAATTAACCAGCCCAAAATAAAGCCAAAATAGGTCAAAACAGAGGCAAAAACATGCTGGACTTAAGCTAAACTAAGCTAGAAAAACCTGCTAACTCATGAAGCTAACTAGGCATGCAAACAAGACACAAGGAGAGGAGACTAACCCCTCCAATTTTGGATTTCAAAACAAAGTTTTTACCACTGAAAAACCTCTGAGATTCAATGGTTAAAAGGCCCACAAAAAGTCATTTTGAAAGTGATGAAAAGATGGCACAAAAGCTTAACAAGCAAAGAGACAAGAAGGGTGGACCACCCTCTAACTCAAGATAGCCTCAAACCACTATTTTTAGGTCATAAAAATAGAGTTTTTTACACTTCAAAACCAGCCTTAAAATAGTTTAAAACGATGGCACAATAGGTATACAAAACAAGTATAAGCAAGGTAAGTTCTATACCTTTGAAGCAAAGTACTAAATAGCCACAAATTCAAGTTCAAACCTCCTTCTAAAGCTCAAATTAGGTCCCAAGTTATCTCAGCCCAAAGGTGAGAGTATTTGGTTGAGGGTTAGTGTGCAAGAGCTAAGGACTTGTAAGCAAATATGCACAAAATATCAAGAGAGAGAAAATTCTAGAGAGAGAGAGAGATATTTTTGTTCTAAAAATTCTAACCCTCAAAAATGTGGGAGGAACCCCCTTATATATAGAAAAACAAGCCTTGAACTTGTGAACATCTCACCATACACGTGTATGAAGATGCAGCTCAGTGAGCAACAACTGGCACAGCTGTTAATAAATATCTGAAAAAAGAGACCAGTGGCCGTCGGTCACCACTGATAGCCGACCGGCCACCACTGGTGGCCGACAGACTCAATCCATGGCCGATAGCCCTGGGGGGTGGCCGACAGGTCACCAAGAGGTCCAGACACCAAGTTTTGGTCCAAAACAAGGCAGAGAGAGAACAAGGTTCAGAGGCTCAAAGACAGGGCATTCCATCGAGGACTTCGGGCGCTCAAAATGAACACAAACACACAATCATTGAGTGTATAAACGATGACATATAAGTCTTGAGGACGATCAAAAATGGGGTGTCTATAATACTGCCACAGGAGTTCCAAGTTGAAGAGGGAAACCAAGAAGGTCAGGAAGATGATCCCATGAAGATTCATAAGCTAGCATAATTCAAGATGAGTCTGAAGTGGCCACACCAATGGAAATTAAAGAAGAAATTGAGGAGGTGAGCATTAACCTCTTATATCCCTTCGAGTACCCTACAACATCTATGACTCAGCATGTTAAGCCCCTCTATATCAAGGCTTTCTTCAATGGGATACAAATGAACAGGGTGTTAGTGGACAATGGCGCGACAGTGAACCTACTTTCGAAATCCTCCTTGAAGAAATTGAGAAAAAGAAACCCCAAATTAATCCCAACCAGCACAACCATTGTTGATTCACTAGGGATAAGCAAATGGCTCTGGGCATTCTGCCTATCAACCTGAGTATGCGAACCAGAGATTGCATGACAACATTCTTTGTTATAGATAGTAATGCCAAGTATAATGCTTTGCTTGGCAGGGATTGAATCCACACCAACAAATGTGTGTCTTCCTCTCTACATCAGAAAATGATGATAGCACTATGCAATGGAGAGACAAAGGAGATTAACGCAGACCCCCAATCCTTTATTGCTTAGGCTAATTTTGCAGAGGCCAAGTTATACACTAAAAGAGTGACACCACTCAGTGTGCTAAGGAAGCCTGATGGAACATCCGAAGTGACGGCTGATGAGGAAGTAGCACACCTGAAGCACTTAGTGCAGGAGAGTGCTAATAAAGAGTACATCACCAAAGATGACAATGACGCCTGGTTGTCGGCAAGAAGATAAGAACCAATAAGCCAGACCCTTGGCCTTAATCAAGTTTCAGCATTAGACGTAAAGTCAATAGTCCAGAAGGTGCAAGAACAAGAAAAGGAAGCCTTGGTGATTGGCTGTAATCAGGAGTAACAAAAGGCCAAGCCTTTGGCCCTTGATAAGTACTGTGCAATGGACATCGATACAAAAGTCTAGGAAATACAGGAAGAAGAAGCCTTATGGACAGATTTTGTCTATGAGGAAGAAAGCAAAGATGTTGAGCCAAAGAAGGTGGGAGCAGAACAAAATGAAGAAGTTACTTTGAAGGCAGAGAAAGTTAAAGAAGAAGTATCAGTAAGTGCTCAAGTACAAAACCCTTTGGAAGAAATTAAGTTTGGGGAAGGTTCTGCACAGCAACCCACCTACATCAGTGCTTGGTCAAGTCCCATTGACAGGAACCAGTTGTTAGTAGTCCTAAAGCAATATAAGGATTGTTTAGCGTGGTCTTATAATGAACTGCCTGGATTAGATGGGTCATTAGTGGAACATAGGCTCCCTATGAAGCCTAATTTCAAGCCACATAAGCAAAGATCAAAGTGGTTCAAAAAGTGAAATAGAAAATTCTTAGGCTCCTTAAAGCAGACTTCATTAGAACAGCTAGGTATGTTGAATGGTTGTCTAATATTGTGCCTGTGGTTAAAAAGAAAGGCAAGATGAGAGTATGCATCGATTTTAGAAATCTGAATTTGGAAAATCCAAAAGATTAATACCCTATGCCTATAGTTGATCTATTAGTGGTCAGTTCAGCAGGGCACAGGATTTTATCTATGATGGATGGGCATTCTAGTTATAACCAAATCTGCATTGCAGAGGAGGATGTCCACAAGATAGCATTTAAAATAGGTGAAAATGCCATTTGGTCTAAAGAATGCTAAGGCAACATATCAGAGGACAATGAATACTATCTTTCCTGATCTTATTGGAGGATACTTAGAGTGTTACATTGATGACATTGTTGTAAAGTCTCAGTCTATGGAGGAACAATTAGTTCACTTGATAACAACTTTCGAAAAAATGAGAAAGCTCAAGTTGAAGCTTAATGTGCTTTTAGTGTATCAGTTGAAAACTTCTTGGGATATATAATGCACAAGAAAGGAATATAGATTGATCAGAATAAAGCCAAAGCTATCATTGAGGGAAATCTCCATCAAGTAAGAAAGAATTACAAAAATTCCTTGGTCAGGTTAATTTCCTTTGAAGATTTATTTCTAACACTGCAGGAAAAACTAAACTATTTTCTTCTTTGTTAAAGTATTTCACACTATTCTAGATGGCAAGGTAGAAATATACCATGCCGAAAGCAAGTTGTCCTCAAGGCTGCAAAGACGGTCGAGGGGGACATATGGATATGCTACGGAGTTGTGCATGGAGGGATGGATTGCAATGGGGTCATCAAATTCAGGGAATCGATGGTAGATTCACTCCCCTGCTTAAGGTTAAGTAGATGTATACCAAGTTCCATAGCCAGTGCTGTTAGAAGTATTGTTAGAGGAAGAGAAGGCAGCTTCATCCCATGCAGAAAGTTTGAAGGTAGAGGAGGAGCTTCCAAGATCCATTTTTGCAAGTTCTTGGTCCAAAGGTTTGTAGTTGGCAGATTCTTGGTCCAAAGGTTGATATTTTGCGAAAGCATCCATAACTTAAATAAATGGAGGCGGGTACGCTTAGCAATAAATGCACGAAGGTTCTTTCGAGGATGAACATCATTGTTTAATACCTCTTCGTATGTACAATCGATGAAAAAAAGGGTTTGTTTGGCCATGAGACCTGTATCAGCCCTTTCGAATTCTCAGATAGTGGAAAATATTCAAGCACTGGAAAGAATTTAATGTAGATCAAGTGCTTTATTTATGGAAGACGGTTGCATTTCTAAGAAGATGCAAAGTCCATGCACGTCCTAGGACGTGGACAAAGTGCATTGAGTCCACTAATATCACCAAGTATTGGATATATTAGTGCGAAGGATAATGTTGGCTATATATTTTGTAAAAGCTAATCGCAGCTTGATATGTGGTACATGAACGACAATTCGGGGAGTTAATTCAAGTCTCCAGTCAAAGACAGACACGTGACAGGTCATATTGGTTATAATAGATCTGCGCATCACTAGAATAGCTAGAAGGCGTAAGATGACGTGGCCCAACGGTTACTCACGAATTCAAATTCAAATCTAAGAGGGAAGCCTAACTGCAAGAATGACGTAGTGGGACTAACTGTGAAAGAACATGATCAACAATCATAGGAAGACATTTCAACGGTTGGAAGTCCACTTTGACGATTACCTTTGAGTATAAATAGTAAGGAAGGTCCCAAATTGAGACCTAGACTTAGATCCAGAAAATCAGTCATTTACTTCATATTTTGTTTCCAGTTCTTTACATTTTCAGCACTTTAATTCCTGCATTGCACTTCATTTCCTAGGAGAAGTTCTCAAGTAGTCGTTGCCGTAAATCTTTTCAAGACTAGATCATTTCATTGTAAATTCTTATTCACTCAATGAAATTCAGTTTCTAAATTGTTCCCTACTTGTTATTTCTTATAAATTTCTCTTAAAATAAGTCACCAATAAAAGTCATTTTCATTGGGACTGAAAGAACTTTAACAAAATCGTCTGATAATTGGTTGGCAATTAAAATTCTATAAGGACTAGCTGATCCTTACTGGTACGCTTAAATTTACACTATTAATCTTTGAAAGCCAAAAAAGCCAACAAATTTGAATGAAGGTTTTCTCATAAATATGCAAACATTCTGTTCAATTGTAAAACATAAATATTTTATTTTTTAACAGATTACAAATATACCTCCAATATTTGTTTAAAATATGAATTAGTCCTATAATAATACAAATTACAACTATCGTTTGTTATAAATTTTAATTTAACCCAATAATCAGAATAAAAAAATAAATAACCATTCTTCTATGCAATAATAAATTATCAAAATTGTTCATTGAAAAATATTTCTCATATCATTAAATACTATTAATTGACTTAATACTTTATTTATTAATAAAATGGTTAACTAAAAGATATTTTTCATATCACTAAAAATTGTTAATTGAGTTAATGATTTATTTATTAATAAAATTGATCATTTGTTATGCAAGTATGATTTATTTATTAATAAAATGAGTCATTTGTATATATATGTATTCTCTTTTGCTTCTTTATTAGTTCAATTTTTTTTTTTTTTTAGATGGAGAATTATCTTATCTTTTTTATACTAAAATGTATACTTTATTTTGTTTATCTTTGTGTCTTCACACTTAGTCTTACTAAAAAAGAAAATAATATAATTATGTTAAAATGATAAGAGTTATTATATTTTTTCTAATTGTTATTATTTATAATTCAATTTATATAATTCTATCATATATCTAATAATTTATTCTATTTAATTTTATAAAATAATATTTTTATTTTCAAAAATTATTAACATACAAAACTTAAATATACTATAATAGTAGGTCGTGCCTTGCACGGGCTTTGTAACTAATATATATATAAGAATCGATTATATGTTTGATATTCGTCATTTTTTATTTTATTTTTTTCGTCTTTTTATTTTGAATAATTTAGTAATAATGGCCTATATATTGAGTGAAAGTTTTTTTTTTCGTAATTACACAAACATTCTTAGTCAATTATGAAACAAATTTTTTCGTAATTACGCAAATATTCTTGGTTAATTATGAAATATAAATCTTTTATTTTTTAAAAAATTACAAATACATCCATAAATTTTTTTTTAAATATGAATCCATACATAATACTAGAAATTACAACTATCATTTGTTATAAATTTTAATTTAACACAACACCTAGGAAAAAGAAAAAGAAAAAAAAAACTATTCTCTTATACAATAATAAATTACCGAAATTATTTATTGAAAAATATTTCTCATATCATTAAAAACTGTTAATTGACTTAACAATTTATTTATTAACAAAATGGTTAACTAAAAAATATTTTTCATATCATTAATTTTTTTTTTAATTTACTTGATGATTTACTTATTCATAAAATTGATCATTTGTTATGCGAGTATAATTTATATATTAATAAAGTTAGTCATTTGTATATATATGTATTTTCTCTTGCTTTTTTATTAGTTCAGTGAATTATCTTAGTATTTTTTTTTAGTTGGGAGAATTATCTTAGTATTTGTTTTATATCTATTTGTTGAGAAAAGTTACACACCATAATTTTTTTTAATATAAATTTAGAAAAAAATGCTAAAAACTCATAAATTCATTCAAAATGATATGGTAATAGAATTGGAGTGTACTTTATTAGCTGTATAACAAATCAAAAAATGATACATATCATACTGCATAATTCTATCATAAATCTAATAGTTTATTCTATTCAGTTTCATAGAACAATATTCTAACTTTTAAAAAATTATCAAAATACAAAACTTAAACATATTGTAATAATAACCCGGGTCTTGCACAGGTCCTTCTAAACTAGTATATATATAAGAAGCGCTTACCTGCTTGAGGCTCGTTTTTTTTTTTTTTTTTTTTTTTTTTCAAGTTTGTCCTTTAGTTTGGAATTATTTACCATTAGAGATTTACATTTTAATTTTTTTTATTTGCCCTTTTATTTTGCATCATTTACCAACATTGGTAGTACTTTATTTGAAAGTTTTTTCATCATTATAAAAAGATTCTTGATCAGTTATGAAATATAAATATTTTGATTTTAATAAAATTACAAATGCACCCCTAAGATTTTTTCTTCTATTTTGCCCTTTTATTTGTATAGTTTACTAATTACTTAGAATATCTCCAACCGTTCACTTCTTTTTTCATCAAATTTGAGTTAAAAATAGATTATTTTCTCAATTTGATACTTCTTCTTCCAACGGTGAGCATCAAAGCAGAATTGAGGAAGTGGTCGACCGGCCGATCGGTAAGGGTAATTTTTTTTTTTTACCTGTTTGAACCTTTTTTGACCGGTTTGAACCTACCTATTTGAAAGGAAACCGGTCGACCGGTTGGTCAACCGACCGGGCAACCGGCTGGTTGACCGATTTACCTCTTCCAACGGTCACGCACAGTAATTTGGTCAAATCTGTAGCTTGTTCTCAGTTTGATGATTTTTTTGTTAAATTTTCATTTTGATACCAATTTGGTGCAACCGTTGGAGCACAAAAAAGTGACTTTTTCACCAAAATTTAAATCTGATGCCAAGTTTGGTTCACCGTTGGAGATGGTCTTATAATTTGACTTTTCCATCTATCAATATTTGTGGTACTAATTTGAGTGGAGGGTTTTTCATAATCATGCAAAGATTCTTGATCAGTTATGACACATAAATATTTTAGTTTTGGATAAATTACAAATACACCTCCAAAGTTTGTTTAAAATATGAAATGTCTTTACAATACTAGAAATTACAATTCCTTACGAAAACTTTTAATTTAATAGAATAAAAAAAAATTGTAAAAAAAATAATTTGAATAAAATGTGAAAAAAAAAATTATTAAAACAAATGAAAATTCGTCTAAAAATAATTTTTTAAAAATCAAACCAAACAAAATAATTTGTTATAAGATTTGCATTTTGAAAATATAAATTTATTAAAAGAATAGCATGTGTCTTGCACGGGTCTAAAAATATTTTTTTGCAAATAAAACCAAATCAAAGTTTAACAGTGATACCACATGATCATTGGCACATAATACCGTATGATTATTGGTGTGTAATACCACCATTCGATTATTCTATCCTAATAAAAAATAAAAAATAAATCCACTCATTTGAACTAAAATTTTATCTTATCTATTTATTCTATAATTATACTTTATAATAAAAATTAAAATTTCTATCATATATTATTTAATCATAGATTCTATTCAATTTGGTAAGAAACTAATCTTATTTTTAAAGAAAAAGTTCAGGTAGTGCAAACTAAAATTATCCTCAACAAATGATTGTATTCCTCAGCTAATGCTAACTTTGTGTTAAATTATACTTTTATCCTTTTTATATTGAGAATATTACAGATTTACCTTATTGGGCCTACTGTAATATTGTTTGTTTTCAAGCTTTTTTATAAAGCTCAGTCCTTACTATATAGTAAACAAATTATTTATCTGTAGACTGTCTCCTGTTATTTAACTTATTATTTTAAATTCTCTGGTAAATAAAAAAATAAATTATAAAATATTGTTTGAAGTTTATTTAAAATATGAAGTGTTCTCTATGGTTCCAAAAATTATAAATATTTTATTATCAAAATTTGTCATTTGACAGACTTAATTACAATCTTATACAACAATAAAATTGTCAAAATTGTTAATTGAAATATATTTATGATATTATTAAAACTATTAACTGACTTATTGGTTAATTAATGAAAGACTTATTTGTTTTACAATTAAAAATTTAAAAGAATAAGATGTGATTTTCAAAACAACAAATCACAATTGATATTGCAAATGAATGAAAAGATTAAAAATAGAGAACTGAAACAAATTCAAAAGGAATCATAGCAACAGTTGTGGGTTGTAATAGTAGTTGTTGTGGTGGTGGTAATGACAATGGTGATTATGGTGGTGATAGTGAAATAATAGCGATGTTTGTGATAGTAATGACAATAGTGATGAAGGTGAAGGTGGTGGTGGTGGTGGTGGTATATATATAAGAATGGGATGGTTTGGTTTAGGGTTTAGGACTTCGTAAGAGAATCGAAAAATTCGCAATTTGAATTGGTTTAGTCTAATTTAATAGGTTTGGATTATTTTTTGAATTCGTGGCTCCGTTTTGGTTTGAAAAATTAGGAAATCGATCTTCGCGGATCGGTTCCAAATCTTAGTTCACTATTCCAGATTAGAACCGAACCGGACCGTTTGTAATTTAAATCATATACATGCTATACACCTTGATACATACAATCCTAAATATTATGTTTGTTTAAGTTATGTTTAAAAATCATAGGCTGATTAATGAATATTTGCTTAATGTTATGTTTTTGTTTAGTAGACATGTTATTATTATTTTTAGAATTTATGATAAGTTGAATTTTTTTTGAAATATTATATAATTTTTCTTGTGAACAAATTATGTGAAACCGTAGTTTCAAACCAAGTCGAACCGTGTTTAAACGATTTAGTTTGGATTAGTTCCATAATTTAAATGAATCGGTTTGGTTTCAATTTTTGTAGAACCATAGACAACAAATTTGTTATGATTTTATCCAAAACTGAACCAATCCAATCATGCTCACCCCTAGGTCTGTTGACGCTTGCTTTTGTTTTCCCATTATATCGTTTTATTGGGAATTATTTGCTATTGGAGGCTTGTACTTTAGTTTTTCCATTTTGCCCTTTTCTTTTATATTATTTACTAATATGCATGATACTAATTTAGATGGAGGAATTTTCGTACTTATACAAAGATTCTTGGTCAGTTATGAAACATGAATATTTTGATTTTGATAAATTATAAATACACCTCTAAAGTTTGTTTAAAATATAAAATACCCTTATACTATTAGAAATTACAACTACTCATTGTTAGAGTTTTTAATTTAACAAAACGAATTGAAAAAAAAAATGTAAAATAAAATTGAAAAAAATATGAAAACAATATTTCAAAAAATAAAAATCCATCTAAAAATAATTTAAAAAAAAAAACTAAATCAAAGTTTAACGGTGATATCACAAAATTATTGATGTGTAATATCATCACCATTCGATTATCCCATCCTAATCAAACTTAATAGAAAAAATCCACTCATTTGAATTAAAATTTTATCTCATCTATTTATTCCATAATTGTATCTTATAATAGAAAATAAAATTTCTATCATATATTAATTCATTTATTCTATTTAATTTTGTAAGAAAATAATCTTATTTTTGGAGAAAAAGTTTAGGTAATGGAATGAACTGATTATTCTTTTATTTTTTATAGAATAATTATTATTTCTTTTACAATGCATTTTTTTTATTATTCTTTGAGTGAATAAAACATTTAAAAAAATTATTAAATTATCATATTATTTCATTTCATTTAATAAATTCAATAAAACATTAGAGACAAAAGTCACCGGCCATTTACACTAGTGCATATATATATATTTTTATTATATATATCCAGTCATGACATTTCTAATCTTTAGTTAGAACCAGTTGTGATTTCAATTATGATTTGGTTATAATTTACTGTGATACTGATTATAACATTGTCATTATTATTTTGGATATGATTGAAGATTTTTTTGTATTTTTTTATTTTTACTGAATTTTTTTAACATTTTAAGTAATTTTTTAATTTTTAGACACATTTAACATAAATACACTTAAAAAGTATAAATTTTTGTGAAAAAAACTTTAAAAAATTCAATAAATATCAAAAATATAAATAAAATAAAAACAAAAATTTAGTATATTTTTTATATTTTTGTGTATTTATTAATTTTTTAATTTTTTTTTATAAATATTTTATTTTTTAGATATATCTAAATAAGGTGCATCTAAAAAAAATAAACATTCACTAAAAAAAACACAAAATATAAAAAAACTCAATTTTCAAAAAACTAAATTCAAAAACTGAAAC
The DNA here is from genome assembly GCF_055761805.1 of Camellia sinensis. NCBI lineage: Eukaryota > Viridiplantae > Streptophyta > Magnoliopsida > Ericales > Theaceae > Camellia > Camellia sinensis. The sequence goes on along the minus strand of NC_138961.1, from coordinate 191,735,293 downwards.
CAAATACACTAAATACATTCTACATAAGAATAATTATGCAAACATGCATAAATTTTTTTTTTTTAATTTCTTCACATATATCCTAAAAATTCACATTAAGAGATAGGGATTGGACTATTTCTGGTTCGCTATCGAACTAGATAGTTCAGTCTAACTTAATGGACTCGTTTTGAGATTTCGTTTTAATAATTCAAATCGTTCATATTTTAGAATTCGCCGAGTACATTACCCTGTAAAAAATCAAGTCGATCGAATAACGTAAATCACATATTCGAATCAATTTTGTATGAACCATTTATTTTTTTATATAAAATTGATCGAAACACATCATTATCATTATCAGATCTTAAAATATGAACAATTTAAATTATCAAAATAAGACCTAAAAATGAGTTTATAAGACCTAACAACACCTTCCCAATCCAATAAAAAATTGGAAAGAGATGCCACATGTGTCACGGTGTAAAGTCAAATAAATGGGAAAATGAAGGGGGTGTAAGTGAACGTGCCCCGATACAAGTAAAAATTATGAAAAAATGATATAATTCTTATTTCAAAAATAATTTAGACCTCTAAAAGGGGAGTTTTAAATGAACATTAGAGCATCTCCCACGGTAGTAGGCATTTTACCTATCTGAATATTACTATAAAGTTTATATTTTATTTTGCCTATCAACTGTTTTATGTTTTTACTCCAACCATGCTCTTTATTTTAATTATTTATCCAAATATTATTAATTTTACAGAATGTCACGTCAACAACAAAGATGGAGGGAAATGATCCTAATGATTGAATACATTTTGCCTAGCGTTGAAGGCTAGCTACATGTAGCTAGTGAATATGAGTTGAGACAAAATGCCTAATCATATGCCTAGTGCATTGGAATTGAAAAAAGTGAATCACACTAGGCATTTTAACTAACAAGTATTATATGCCTAGTGCATTGGAGATACTCTTAATTTGTCTTTTTCTTCTTCTTCTTGTTTTGTCTTTTACTTATTTTTTAATTTTTTTTTAAAAAAATAAGATGCCACCTCAGTAGATAATGCTCTGTAGCATTGCTGTTCTTATTTACATGTTTTTTTAATTCATTTAATAGGGAGTGAATTATTTCAGGTCCGGTGAGTTCACTACAATTCTCAACTTTGATGATCATAATTTACGCCTAAGCATCTCTGAAAATAATTTTAAAAATTAAAAATTTACTTATTAAAAATAAAATTATGAAATTAAACAAATTGATTTGACAATAATAGAATTTGAACAAATTTGAGTTGAAAAAAGTTAAATAATTTTAAAATCATAACTATCATATTTATTTTTTATTTTTTTAAAATTTCATGAAATCATATACTATCATAATTGATTTAATTTTACTTTTCTTAATAAAAATAATCTGTATTTAAAGACTTATAAAATGAAATAAGCAAATAAAATTATTAAACCCAATAATTCTACTGACCCATGATGTTGAGTGAGGTTTCGATTGGCAAATGACTTTTTTAGTCAAAAAGTTAAAAAATCACTAAAAAAATTAAAAAGTCAACAACTTATACCCAAAAGTCAAATATTCTATTTTCTCTCTACTTTTTACACATCTTTTAGTAAAAAATTAAAAAGTCATCCTAAACATACTATTTTTTTACATTACATTTTAGCCAAAAAGCCAAAAAAATTACAAAAAAAAAAAAACATGTTCCCAAATGAGGCCTCAGCAGTTAGGCTGTGTTTGGTTATGTTATGTAAATATAATTTCACCCCTCGATTTGCATTTTATGTTTGGATGGAGTTTTCAAAATGTGATTCCACCACACATTTCAAAATGTAATTCTCCTTCACGTATGGCTACTCTCTCTCTCTCTCTCTCTCTCTCTCTCTCTCTCTCTCTCTCTCTCTCTCTCTCGTGTTCTCCATTATGAAAAACTGAGGATTTTTGAATTTTGGATCTACTTGGTCATCCTCCTGGACGTCCAATCAGTTGTCCGGCCGGTTGACCGAAACAGTGTAATATTGATGGGTCGTTAAACACACCAAAATTAAATACTAAACTATACCAAATTCTATCAGAATAATGGCAAGTCCAGGTATCGATCCACAGGGACTATTGTGAAATTAAACTAATTTAATTGTCAAATTTCTAAATTAATTTTGATAAAAAGATTGGTTGTTTATAACATAATTTAATAACGAATATATTAAACTAATGAATTAAATTATCAAGAATAATTGAATTTAGGTTTACTGAATTGGGGAAAAATCCTAGGGTAGAGAATTCACCACTAACCACATAATTAAGGCTTCCAATTGAAATTAATTATGCTATGGTTTGAACGGATTAATGCTTCGCAACTACAAGCTCAAAGCATTTAACAAGGAGATCATCACATTCAATGTACGAGCACGAACCATCTCAAGTAATACGAATCGTTCACTCTAAACTAGGGTAGTGATACGACTCGTTCCTCGTAGCATGGTTCGTCCCATACCTTGAATGTGAAGGAATAGAAAACTCATGTATGGATAATATTCAACAATCACAAAAAGTCAAATATTTGAAAAGATAATGAAAATTATATATAAAGAATTTCTAAAACACCATACAATGGTTCAAACCTTTACATAATATAAAATCAAAAAAGAAAAACCTATTACATGGCTAGGGTTTCTTCAAAACCCTAGAAAAGGAGACTAGCCACTCATGGAGGAGTGGGAGGAGGTAGATGGAGAAGGAACCACCATGGGAGACATCTTTGAAGCTTCTTGTTTCTTCCTCTTTTTCAAACCCTAGCCTCTCTCTTTAGGTCAAAACAATTTCAGAACCCTAATCTAGCCTTTTACTTGCCTTTTTATACTTCCAATCTCATCCAAACAGGTTTAAAACGTCGGTTTGACTTTCCCAGAAAAAGTCAACGCACGTGCGGAAAAGTCAACTCTGCCCAAATTCTGTCTTTTTGCTCATTTTATGCTCCGACGATGTACAACCTGATTGATACTCAACACACATAAAATATACAGTTTGACCAGTAAGTGAAGTTAAGAGATTCTAATTAACGGCCTCAATGATGTACATTTCGGCCTTAATCAAATATATATATATATATATATATATTTGCAATTGTCAATCGTCAATTGCCACCTGTTATTTAGAAAAATAAAATTATATTTATTTTTGATATTTTTTAAATATAAAAATTATGACTAAAGTGACCTTTTTTTTTATTTGAATGTTAAAAATAGTTTGGTTATGAGTTTTGAATAGAATTTTCAATAGAGTTTTGAGTTGTGTGTTTGGTTATGAGTTATAACTTTTTGAATTAAGTTTTGAAAACTCTTTCCAAAACTCATAATTAAACAAATTTTCTTATTTCACATGTCACATTAAACATTTAAAACTCAATTCAACACTTAATTCAAATCTCTTTTCAAAACTCATAACTAGACAAATTTTCTACACTCAAATCATAATTTTAAAACTTACAAACTCAAAATACAACTCTATTCTCAAATCATATTTCTAAAATTCTATCAAACGCTACTTTATTTTTTTTTTACTCCCTCCGTCCCAAAATATTAGTCGCTTATTTTATTTTTTAATGTCTCAAAATATTAGTCTATTTTCAAAAATTAAGTGCAAAAATAATATAAATTTTTTATTTTGCCTTTTTTTTAAATTCATTAATAACATAAAAATTACAATTATGACAATATAAAAAATATACTATTAAAGAATAATTTTAAAAAATTATTTTTTTTAGAGTATAATAATTGTACTTTTAAAAAAAATTAAATTTTTTAAAACGGCAATGATAGAGACCTCATTTGTGGAGGACCCCTACGACCCCTTTTGTGATCTACACCATTCATGATGTGGACCTCACACTTACATAAGGAGGCCCCATACCTCATAAATAGAGTAGATCAGTAAAGAGATTGTGAGGATATTTCACAAAAAAGGACTGACTCATTTTTCCTTTTAAAAATAACCATTATTTTGAGACCGTAGAAGTATCATAGTGAGTGTTTTTATTTTTATTTTTTTTGGGTTGAGTGTTAGCTTCGGTCACATTTGAAAACGTTTTATGAAAGAACGACTGTCGTTTTATGGTCCAAACACTTGTTCCCTTTCTCTGCGCAACGTGGCAACTTCCAGCTCTTTGGATTGTTTCTTGGCGACGTGTCACGATCTCATTGAAACTGTTACAGTGCGAACGGAAGACTGCAGGAGAGGAGGCGAATCTGTAGTGGAATTGAACCACACAATTCACGAAGCGTGTAATGCACCCAAGAACACATTGAACCACACGTTTCTTGTTTTTTTAAGGTACATCGGAAAGGACTGAACCACACATTTCACGAAGCATGTAAAGTACACACGAATCTCATGTACCAGTACCACACATTTACCCCAACCAAATTTGTGGATCACACTCAATTAGTAGACCATCTAATTGTACGATGATTTTTGTTTTCAAAATGATTTGAAACTCCAAAAAAAAAAAAAAAAAAAAAAACAAAAAGAGAGTTTGAGGAGAACTTTAACGAGTAGATTTTATTTATGATATAATGTGTGTGGTTGTGTTTTTATTTTATTTTTTTAATTTCTTATCATATTGGTAGAATTCAATTTAAAATTTTATTTGTAGAACTCTGTACCACTTCTATTTTGTTTTTATCAGCTAATTGTGCAATGAATGAACCACCATTTCCAAGAGTAAAGGGTTTGTTTGGTTTGCTTTTCAAAAATATTTTTGAAAAAAATTCTCTATAAATAAATTTTTAAGAGCAATCAAATCAAACAAATTTTTTCAAAAAAAATCTCAAAATTTTGTTTGGTTACCTGTTTTTCAAAATTACTTTCTCTCTCATACACATCAAATCAATCACTTTTTTTAAAACTCTCTTTCCAAAATAATTTTTCAAAATCATTTCTGAAAAAAGACAAATCAAATAAATTTTCGCACTTTTTATCTCAAAAACTACTCTACAAACACAAACCAAAATATTCCAATCTCTCATTTCATCATCTTCCATTGCACTTCTACAGATGTGTCAATTAATAACAATTAATCAATTCTTTTTTAAAGTATAAAACTATTCCACATGAAAGTGAATCATACCATTAAAGATGAAATTAAAAGTACAAAATTAAAAAATATATATATAACACCACTCTTTGTGAAATTGAAAAAACACACATTTACAGTTTTTGAATTTCAGTTGTTGCATGTTGTTGATAAGGCAAATTTTACTATACACTCTATTTGGTAAGGGTGTATCATATGCACATTTTTTTAAGTTATGACTAATTTTTTTCTTTAGTTACAATAATATTTTAGTTATAACTTATGAGATTTTTTGTTATGTCTCATGTGGTGTTTGGTTATGATTTTTTATTTTTATTTTTTAATTATGACTCAAAAATTATGAAATTATATTCTTTTTTTAATTATAAGATACATATGATACACCCCTAAAAAGGTGTGTACCATAGCCTTTCCCGATTGATAAATAGAAAATGTATACAAAATTGTGTATAGGATTATGTAATAAGAATAAGTCTATACACCCAGACAAATCCACCCAAAAAATTCTAAGTGGGTTGTTATGTAGTGTAGATTAAATTTATTTAGTGTACGATTCATATGTAGAATAAATATAAACCATAAAATGAAAATTCTATGTAATTTTTGAATAGATAAGCCTAAATTTTTAATATTATTAATGTGATAATGACAATTACGGTTGCATAATTTCAAATCAAAATCACTTTTCTATTCTATCCTTGGATCCTAAACAAGTTACTCAAGTCTAATTTGTATTCAACTCGTTAAAAATTAGTTTAACATTAACTTGTTATGCAGACAAATCAAGTTTAAAGAAGTTATAAGTTAGCTTAATAAGTTTATGTACACTTTAAAAAATCAAACTATTCAAGCTTGTAAATATATATAAGGGGAGGGATAAAATTTATCCTAACAATAACAATATAGTTTATAGTGCTACATCGACCGCAAGTATGGTAAGCAAAATCTATGCTATATCAAGAAAAATAAGATTTTTAACTGTTAAGAGCTCTAGGAGTTTCAAAATTTTAATCCAATTATATTGATTTTTGGTTTTTCTTTAAAAAAAAAATATGTCATTGGCTACAAAAAATTAAAATTTAAAATTTAAAATTATAGTCAACAAAGAATTTATTGAATTCACCTATCATTTAGGGATTTAAATTTCAAAATACACATGATTTAAGGAATAGCTAATTAGTTAGAATTTACTAAAAAAATAAGCTTACACAAGAAACATCTTTCACTACTTTCCAAATAAAAAGGAAATTTACACAAGAAATATCTTTATCTCTCCCAGAATAAATATTCTTTACACCTCTCTCTTTCAAAATGATAATTGTTAAGATTCCATTGGTGTACAAATTATTTTTTTCTTTTTATTTTTGCCTTTCATTCAAGCTTAATCTCCATATTCATCCAACCTCTGTTAAAAATGTAACAATAATAAACCAGACCTGTATGTGAAGATGGCCATGGATGCCTCCTTCAAATTCTAAAATAACTACAAATAGTTATTGGTCTCGACGCTAAGATTAGGTTTGAGATTTTTTACATGTTTATTATTTCTAAGTTATGTAATGGATCGATCTGTCATACATATTCTTTCAAATTGTTAATATTATTATTAAAAAAAAAAATAGAGTTTGTGATTGATTATAGCTTTATCATATAGATTATAAATAAAATAAAATAACAATTGTATCTTTTATTGATTTTATATATGCAGTCCTTAAAAGTCAATAATTATATTTTTTATAATTTTCAATTTCAATTATGTTCAGTGAATATTTAACTTATCAATTATTGTGTTTTTTAGGTGTACAGTATATTCCGATCTACATCTATATGTATTTTGTAACACTCTAAATTTTTGAAATATCAAAGGAAATTAAATAAACAAAATTACTTACTAAATTAAAAACTTGACATTTCATACAACCAAAAGTCCAACAACACTGAATAAAAACTTAAAATGTTCAAATACAACATTAAACAAAATCATAACGTTCTTAATTTTTAATACATAAGAAAATAATATTTCATTCCTCTGTAGTTGTGGTTTCAAGTCAACCAAGGCTCTATGATAGCTTGAATTCCATTTTCAACTTCAATTCATTCATCGTCAAAATCTAGCATAAAATGTCTAGGCAACAAAACATATGCCATAAGTTTCACAACACAATAAGGAAACACAACAAACCTACTTTTCTTTTTAAGAGAAAAATAACGAGATTGTAAACCTGATACAACAATATAATCGAAAATAAAAATTAGGATAACTACTAATAGGTCCTAATAGTTGGATTTAATTCCCAGCAAGTCCTATTGAAAATAAGTTTTAATAAAATCGTCGTTAAAAATAATTTTTTTGTAATGATTTTTTAAATATGTCGCTAAAAATTGACAATTAATGACTTTTTTATCATGGTTTTTATAAATTGTCACTAAAACTTACAATTAGTGACTTTTTCTATAACGAATTTTCCAAACTGTAACTAAAAGTTATAAATTAGTGAAAATTAACAATTAGTGACTTTTTTAATAGTATTTAATAAAAATTGTCATTAATTATCATAAAACCTATTGGATAATAAATCTACTTATTATAACCTACATGTAAGCCCTCTTATAAATTACAACCATTAAAATAATTTTAACAATTTTAATGAATTAAATGATATTCAAAATCTCACCAAAGATATTAACTTGCTAACCACTAAGTTATGTCCATGGATAATTTGAAACCCTCCTTGGTCAACTATTTAAATGTTACTAACTATAACTACACGTCTACATCCAAAGTTATATATCCAAGTAGTGGTATTCGTGATCTATCCCAAGGGAACAATTTGCCAAGGGTATATAACCTCCATGTGTGCCACTTACACATCCACTCTTATTTCAAAATCGAATACTGAAAATGGTTCAAAAAAGTCTCGTGTCATCTTAGGGTTTCGCGACACAAATTACGTAAGAAGCCTCAAAATCAAGGCTCACCCTGAACAATCGATATTAACTGTCAATCATTAATTGCGTACATTCCGTTGATTATTTTAGTTAATTTCTATAGTAATCACAAATAATTACAAAATTAAATCACTATTGATGTTACAACAACATAAAATATTACTATAGAAATTATGGTAATATTATACCATTATACCATTATATTACAGTTTTCAACATAAAATATTAAGACATACATACTGCAATAATCAACCAAGGTACAAATTATGGTAATTAATTAAATCAAGCCATGATGTAAATAATAAATTTTAGATACTAAAATAAATCACAACAATACGAATGTATGAACACTACAAGAAAATGCAGAATTGGCGACCAAAATAAGTATTTTCGTCGCTGAAAGTAGTACCAATGGCGACTAAAGTCAGTTTTGTCGCCAAACCTGAGCACTTTTGCCGACTAAAGCACTTTAGTCGCCAAATATAGGCCTTTTAGCGACTAAAAGTCAGTTTAGTCGCCGAATATAGGAGTTTCAGCGACTGAAAAAATTTTGGTAGCTAAAAGGCACGGTTTTTGGCTACTAAAAGCATTTAGTAGCCAAAACTATAGGTTTTGGCGACTAAAAACTACTTTAGTCGCTGAATATAGGTGTTTTACCGACAAACAAATTTTTTGTAGCCAAAAGTAAAGGTTTTTGGCTACTAAAAAAAATTTAGTAGCTAAAAGTGGACAAATGGCGACTAAAACTGAGTTTAGTCGGCAAAAGTGGAGCTTTTGGCGACTAAAAATCAGTTTAGTCGCCGAAAGTTGTTTTTTTTGGGCGGAAATTCTGCATTTAGCGACAAAATTGCATTTAGTAGCCAAAAAGCATAGAATTGGTGACTAAAATTCATATTTAGTCGCCAAAAGTGCTCCCCTATTTTTTTTTAGTAAATACTTTATTTTTTTCTTAAAATATATTAAATAAAAATAATTATTTATATATATATTGTTTTCTATTAATATTGGTCAATATATTATATAAATAATATATGTTGCAATTATATACATGTGATGTTCTTGTGGCATAGTGGGTAGAGTGTTGGTAAAGGTTTATAGAGGCTGGGACGTTAGTGGTTCGAAACCTAGGAGTAGCAAAGGTTGAATTTTTTTTTTCGGAAAAATGCTTTCAGCAACTAAACTTTTTCGTCGCCAAATGTGTTGTTTTGGGCGACTAATGAGTTTAGTCGGCGATTCATGACCTATTGGCGACTAAATAGTTGTCGCTAAATGGATAATTTGAAAAAGTGGAATTGAGTATTGGCGACTAAAAGTTTTGTCGCTGAAGACCTGACTTTTTGCCGACTAAAACGTTTTTAGTCGCCAAAACCTTGGGCGATCAGTTATTGGCGACAACACTGGCGACAAAAAAAATCAGTCGGGGAAGGTATTAAAGTGACTTTTGGCGACTAAAAATGGACCTTTGGCGACTAAAAATTTAGTCGCCAAAGGTGATTTTTGTTGTAGTGGAAGTACTAATTTACAAGATCCAATTAAATAGATTAGCACAACACTTATTTTTAGTTCTAATAAATAATGGAAGTGATAATCTTGGTTCTTTAAGGCCGTGTTTGGTTAGACTTTCAAAGTGTGATTCTACCTTTTGGTTTCAGTATGGTGTTTGTTTATAGTTTTCAAAAATTGATTCTACAACCACTTTTCAAAACACGTCTACCCGGTCATCCACCTGGGCGTCCCCGCCAGACTTCTGGCCGATTGACCGGAACAGTGTTTGGTTGTTTTTTTTTTTTTTTTTTTTTCCACCTGTTATTTTTATATATTAAATAAAAAATATTTTGGTAATTTTTAAAAAAAATTTATGAGTTTTGAATAGAATTTTGGGTTGTATGTTTGGTTATGAGTTGTAAATTTTTGAATCAAATATCATATATCACATCACTCAATTCAAACTTAATTCAAAACTCATAACCAAATAATTTTTTCATACTCAAATCATAAAACTCAAAATACAACTCTATTATCAAATTATAATTCTAAAACTCTACCAAATGCAACTTAATATTCTCCCCAGAATTTTCAGAACTAATTGTACAAAATCACAAGAAATTACATGATACAGATTTCTTACCTTCTTTTTTTAAGGGCGAATTATACTAACGGTCCCTGACTTGTGTCACTTTGATCCCTAACCTTTCAATTGTAATACATTTGACCCTAAATTTTGAATTTCGTTCCAAATAAGGACAATTGAAAATATTGTTGCTCTATTTCAAGGCCAAAATTGTCAATTTAATAAAATATAAACTAATTTGACAAAAATAAAGATGGCTACTATTTGCCCCCCACATTTTTACTTCCTCCTCCCCCCTTCCCACACTTTTTTGAACCCCACCCAACAAAATAAAGTCCTAACATTTTCTCTTTAAACTCCCACCTTATTACCAACTATACCCCTAACACCATATCCTAACCCTAACCCTAATCCCATCCCTATTAACTCCGGCAACCACCGCCACTATCTCCAGTGGCCATTGAAGACAACCGCTACATCCTCCATCGCGACACCGTTTTCATCGCCATTGCTGCCGTATCATCCCTGTCATCTCTACCTCTCTGTCATCTCTGTCGCAATGCCGCCACCTTTACACATATAATGTATGTATATTTGGCTCTGAAATTTCCAATATCATCTTCTTCTTCTCTCTTTTCACATCATCAATCATTAGCATCATTCAATCCCTAATTGCCCTATCACAAAGGGTTATTTCTCCAGATCTAATTCAAACCCATCTTCAAGATCTGAAGAAAAAATCAAATCTTTTTGAATAAACAATGGATGAGTTTGGTAAGTTAGCCACAGACTTTGGGTTCAAGCTGTAAGGAAAATCGGCCCCCATGGCTTCTTTCAAATCCAACATCTTTGCCGTTGGATTGGATGGCATAGATTGCCATGATCGATCATCATCATCATCACCGTTCATCGACGATCACAATCACGACGGGTTGTTGTTCAACAATGTGTTTGGGACCTCTAAAACATACAAATACCAACAATGAGTCGACTTTTTCGTTGTTGGATTTTGATTACGATTCAATTTTTAAAAGCTCATCGACTTCATCGGTAGCAAAGAATGATTCAAAGAACAAGGCTTCATCATCGGTGTACAATAAGCCTGTTTATGATGAAGACATTTTCGATGGGTGGCATGGGTTTAAGAGTAAATCGACCTCTTCGTTGATGAGGTACAATGACGATGTGTTCACAAGCATTTCTTCACCGGTGGTGAGGCACTGGGATGACTATTGGATGAGGTTGTTGGCTGGAGTAGAGTGGATGTAGAGGTGGACGTGGAGTTAAGGGTTAGGGTTATGGTTAGGGTTAGAAGGATAGAGATAGGGTCAAAAATGGAAATTGATGTAAGGGTAAAATTATAATAAATAAAAAATAGAAGAATTGGAGGTCTAAAAAAGAAAGGTAGATGCTAATAGCAGCACTCAAAATAAATTTGAAAAAATTATTTTTGAATTTTTAAAAATTATTTCTACCTACTAAAGATAAAATTTATAAAAATAATAAATTGATGTTAGGGTAAAATAATAAATTTGATTTCATGTTAATAAATAAAATTCATAATCTAAAATTTGAGGAAGACTGAAGAAATGGATAAAAAAAAATGGGGGGCAGACTTCTGCAACGGGCTATACCACCCCAACCGAGGGAAGTCGCATCCGCCCCCTCGCAAGTAGGAATGGCAACGGAGCGGGACGGGGCCGGGGACTACACTCCCCGTCCCCGAAAGTGATATATGCCTCGTCCTTGCCCCTGATCCCCGACGGGGACCCATAGCCCGGCCCCATTCCCGCCCTCTATTGGGGATCCCCGACCCCGAATAATCCCCGGTTGGTTTTTTTTTTTTTTTTACATCTATAAAAATCTGTAAACATCCTAATAAATATATTTGTCAACATATCCAGGTTGCTATTTTGACAGGTGCTATTTGCCAAGACAGGTGCTATAAACAAATTATGTCCACATATTCAATAAATCCACATATAAACAAATTCAATAAATCTGTCCATCCTATACAAATTCTATAAACATCAAAATATTTGCCAAGAACATGTACAGCAGTTTCCAATGTCCACATATTCAATAAATCCACATATAAACAAATTCAATAAATCTGTCCATCCTATACAAATTCTATAAGCATCAACATATATGCCAAGAACATGTACAGCAGTTTCCAGCAGCATCCTATTCAAATCAATATCTCCTAAACAAAATAGCACCTGTCAAATATTCAATAAATCTGTCCAGCAGAGAGAATAGCATCCTGTTCAACAAAATAGCACAAACAACAAAACATCTGTCCAACAACCCACACACACAAGAAAATTCAACAAGTAGCAAAGATAATAATTAATCCCAAGCACAACCCGTAAGGGATAGGTTACCCAAAAATTGAAATTAAAATATATATATATATATATATATATCCATTACAACATGAAAAATCAAATCCATTGTTTCTCCAATACTCATACAAACCACACAACAACTTCCATCATCTCCTTCAACTTGAATTCCTGTTAAATAACAAAAGGAAAAAAACAATATGATAAATACTAATAACAAAAAAAAAAACAATGTTGAGAGTTACCACACAACATTTTTAACCTTTATAAAAATAATATGGATTGAATTAATGTTAACAGAGGTAACATAACATTAGATTACTGGAACTGAGAAACAAATTAATAATAACTAAGCTAATGAATTAAATTAATGGAGCTGAGAAACAAATTAACTAAACATTTGAAAACATCAAAGAAACAATTAATAACTAAGCTCAAATTTATGGATTGAAATGAGTCTACAGCGCATCGAGGATGAGTTCTCATTTAAAGCAACATCCAAGTCATTATACAGTAAACCATATACATCATTAATCCAACACATCCATAAGTAATTCTAATGGTTACTTTATACATATATTAATTATAACTTTCTATGATTATTTCCATGAACATAACTGCCTTTTCACTTTTTTCTCCATCAGTATGTCTCCTATGTTTTATTACTAATGTAATTTTTTGGGTATATTATCTTTTCAGTCACAAAATATGCTATGTTTATCATTTTTATTCTAATGTTTAACAGATCATTCAATGTATAAAAATCTTTAACATATCATTGAATAATTATTTAACAGATCTGTTATTGTATACGAATTCAATTTTGTTCAATTTTATTTAACAGATCTGTTATTATATAGGAATTCAATTTTGTTCCTAAACCTAATTATTTCTCTCTCGGTAATCATTAAATAATAATAATCATTGAATAATATATCTTTAACAAATCAATAACATATATAACAGATCAATAACTTAGAGAGAAAAGATCAATAACATTCTATTATCTTCCATCAATAACATTCTATTATCAATAACAGATCAATAACATATATTTAACATTCTATTATCTTCCATCATCTATATATATAATATATATATTTGTGATCAATAACCATAAAAACCATATCATATATATATATATATATTTAATAGATCAAGATTAGATTGAGATCATATATATATATATATATGTGTGTGTGTGTGTGTATTTATGTAAACCAGAATTAGATCGAGATCCCTAGAGAGAGAGAGAGAGAGAGAGATACCCTTTGAAATCGACGGTGAGGAGCGAGGAGCCGTCGAGAGAGAGAGAGAGAGAGAGAGAGAGAGGGAAGCTGCGGTGAAGGAGGAGGATCGACAGTGAGGTACGAGCGGCGGTGAGGGACGACCGGCGCCGTCGTTGTGCGAAAGAGAGGAAGAGAGGAATGTGAAACCCTAGAGACAGAGAGAGAGAGGGCAGACACAACGGCTTTGTCTGTGTGTGTGTTGTGTGTGAAATAAAACCCTACACACACACACGTGTTATATATAAACAGGGGCAAAATAGTAAATTCACGCCAGGGGAACCGGGTCGGGAATTGGGGCCGGGGTCGGGCCGGGTTCGGGGCTGAAACATGAATCCTCGTCCCCTGCCCGAATATTATCGGGGATTTAATTTTTAATACCATTCCCGACCCGTCGGGGATATTTTTCAAGGAATAACCGCTCAATTCAGGGTCAAGAGATCAGGTTCCCGTCGAGCCGGGTTCCGATTGCCATCTCTATTCGCAAGCACCTACATGAAACTAGACTTTTTCAAATTTTTTTTTTTAACTCAAAAAAATATCAGACTTGATCAATATAAAATTTTTAGTGATTTTTAAAACATAAAGCAAAATCTATCTAAAATTTTATATAAATTCATACAAAGTTAGAATAATTGATACAAAAAATTCAGAATGAACTACACATCATTCTTAACAATTTTGTAGAGAAAGCATTTAGAAATTTTGAATATAAAATTATTTAAAAATTCGTAAAAAATTCTGACAGATTTAAGAATCATAAGATCAAACCAAATAAAATTTTCAATCGTTTATTTAATATCACAAATTACACATGCAAGCCTAAATCTAAGATTATATCATGATTTTAATGCTGCTAATATATAAATAACCTTCAAATATATAATATATATAACATCAAATTCACATATATAATATGTAACATCAAATTCACATGCAACTACAAACAAAACTCTATCTAGATTTTCTTTTTCTTTTTTTTTCTTTTTTTTGGACAAAATCTAAAATTGAACTTAATAGTATGATTGAAATGAGATGATGAAATGGTACAAAAATTCTAACCTTTCTCCTTCTCTCCTTCTCTCCCGTCTCTAACTTTACTTTCCTAAAGCTCCTAATTTTTTTTTATTTTTTTTAGTTTCCACTCTCTCTCAATGAAGAAGAGAGAGTTGCATCGTCATATAGACACTCAGCATATCCAACACGCCACCTGAGAGCTCTCTCTCTCATCATCACAAACCTTCCCGAATCTAGTATTTTTATAATAACCTAATCCTAGCTTTGCATGCAACAATACATGTGGTGGGTCATTAACCCCCACCGAACCCCTCCCTTTTTTTTTTAATTGGATGATAAATTTATATCATTATGTATTTATGTAGACTAGTTAAAAATTAATTAAATAAAGTTTTTAATTAAGGCATTTAGTGACTTTAATTATTAAGTTGAATTTTAGTCAAAAATTGTTACAAATGAAAAATATTGAATACTCACAAAATTATTTATCTTTAGCAATATTCTTGTTAGAGACTAAATTGAAATAGTTTTTAACTAATTTATACATTAATACATTTATTAAATAGTCTTTAAATAAATTAATTTATTATTCATATCTTATAATGCATTTGTAAGAATAATTAAATACGGGTTCTCACATATACAATTACCGAGCAAAAGAAATTTTTGATCTAAGAGACTCTAGGAATTTCAAAGCATAATATAAAATTGTAAAAGTTAAGAAATACAAGCGACATATAACTATTGGCGAATTTAATCGTATATATTTTTTTTAAATTTAAAAAAAAAATTATATATAGAAAGTCAAATAAATGAATTTAATCATAACTAAATCACATCTAATTTGATATTTGAAAATCTTAAAAGGAAATTATCAATTTAAATTTAGTATTACATAATTTAAAATTATAAAAATATTTACTTCATTTACTTCAAAATATTAATAATTTTTTTTAATATTTGAAACTAAAAAATAAATATAATTTAAAACTATTGAGTTATCAAACCATATCTAATTTTCAAATTCAAATTCAAATTAAATAACAAATATGTACAAAAAATGTCAAAAAATAATTTTAGCTCTATCTTTTTGGTTAGATAGAATTTTTTTTTAGCTATGTCTAAGCTATGTTTAATTTTAAATTTAAAAAGATAGTCCAAAGAAAATTTAAATCATATATAATTTTAAAATATTTAAATTATTTTTTATCTTTTAATCATAATTTAGCAATTGGTCAAAAAAGTCAAGTACACATGTCATAATCTTATTGAAAAAAAAATTACATTGTAAAGTTTAAAATTTTTAAGTATTAACTTTAAATTAATAAATTTGACATAAAATTTTACTTGACTACCAAAAAAAATCAGAAAATAAAAACAATGGTTTACATCTATTGTGAGTGAAGGTCACAACTTAGTAACTTCAAATTTATATCGTTCACTTTTGGGATAAATTTTTATGGTCCATTACATTTTTTAGACTAAAACATAGTTCATGAGCTAGTCCAGTTTAACTTTTGATAATGTATTTTTATTAAGAACTTAGAACATACAATTATTGACATCAAAATAAAAATTTTCTTTAATGTCTAACTTTGATAAAATGAATAAAATTTAATTAATTATAAATCATTTTTATTACATATTTTAGATAAATTTTATATTATTATTAAATTTAAAGACTAAGTTTTGATTATTTATTTATACTCGTACATAGTACACTTAAAGAAAAGAGGAATACAAAAAGTGCAACGAATGGATGTCAATCTTGTATAGATTTTTTGTTTGTATCAAGTAGAAGTGATCATGGATGCGTCCAACTCACCTAACCCAATCAAACTGATCTAACCTGATTAATTTTGGACAGATGCATATTGTTCGACGGATGAATGCGAATGAAATATTTCAAAACTCATGGATACGGTTCGAATGGCGGATCAACCATCCCACGCCCGCATGAACCTGATCCGCCCGCAGATGAATTTCATTATAAAATTGCTAGTAAGTAACAATATAGACTAGAAATAATAAAATATATATTTTTGTAAAAATAAAAAATAATACCTTAAAAATATACATGTGTGGTGCCATGACCTATTGTAGACAAATAATACATATTTTTCAGATTACTAGTTATTGGAGATTGTAAAAATTATGAATTATAATTTTAAAAAAATGCCCAAAATTTATAAAATCCACACTGCCAAATCAATCTCATCCATTCGCTAACTTGCATGGTCCGCTCAATTTACATCCGCCAAACCGATGAACGGCTGCGAATTAACTTTTTTCAATCTATCAAATTTTAAATAGATAATAAATGAAATGTCACCTGATCCAACCCAATCCACAATCACTCCTAATATCAAGGGTAGATAATGAATAAAATCACTCAGACGGTCACCTTTAGGCCCTTAATTTTAAGCGATTGCCTTTTATACTTATTGACTATTGGGAAATAAATTTTGCATAAGAAAATAAAATACAAAAAAAAAAAAGATTAATAAATATTATTTAAATATTAAAGAAGTTTTGGGCCGACCCTAATTTGTATAGCACTACTCTTACATTATAGAGTCCAGAAAGACAACTACATATTATAATTTGAAGATGGTCATTTACAACTCTGCACCAAGCATAAGCAAAACCACGCAGCCCAAGTACAAACTTGAGCTGAGTGCAACTAAGGAGGATGACTAACGTGAATCAATGCGTTGAACCAACCATAAGAGCGTCCACTACGAACCAATCGCACAAATTAACTTGCACCCAATACACAGAAGGAGCACTTGATCTTCCACGAATAACGGAATTGCTTAACAGATTCTTTACTCTCCCCATTGAGGAGCAACCTAGCATTTCGGCTGAGTGTCAAACGGCGAAGAGAGAAACTTTGTGAGCAAGTCAAACAGTCCTTATAAAAGATAACCTCACTCTCCTTGAGGGCGAATCGATTTCTTTACACTCTAAAGTTACTTGTCTTTTCTACCTTCTCTTTGCCAAATTTTGGTACTAACTCGACTGTCGGAGGGATTTTCGACCAACCCCCGGTCGGGCAGCCTAACCATTTGTTCCTTGTGCAGGCCTTCACCCATCGGTGCATCAGGATTTATTCACGAAGTTTCATCTTACTCTATTGCGAAAATCGGTCCGTACATAATTGATGCATATCACTAGTTTTATATATATATATATACACAAAAGTAACAAGAAATATTCAGAGTAAACTATGAAATGCAATAGCAATTTTCTCATTGCATGGAGAAGAAAAATAAACACTAACACACACCAAGCAAAATGAACTAACCGGAATAAGAGCATATCTATGACGGTCTTAAATTACCTTGTTAATTCTGGTTCCGCCAAGTATAATCTGATAAATTAGTAAAAATTTGGTCTAAGATCTCATTTTGTTAAAACTCATCTCTTCAAGAAGTTTGAAAAACTCCGGACACAGTTATTGATTTAGTTAACCATTTTTGTAGATGAGAGTGTGCAAAAACTTAAATACTATTCACAAATCACAATAAATAAATAAAATTAAAATTGTACATTTTACAATTGCCTCGAATGATAACCTCATTATTGAAAAAAAAAAAAAAAAAAAAAAAGTAGGAAGAAGAAGACGACTAACGGTTGCAAATGCATGAAAAGCCAAAACATTAATTCCACCAAAAATTTACAATTGATTAATTGAACCAAAAAACAAAATCTCAATGCTAGTTTAATTTGTTCTTTGAATAAGTTATAGGAGTAATTCATAATTTGTTCTTTGCACCAAACGGGCCTGATAACTAAAACTCATATGTTTGGATTTGAGACCAGTCCATTCCATGTGTCCCAAAGAGTCTGGACTGCATGCACTTGGATTTGCTGGGCCAATTACAACATTGATTTCATTCCATAAAAAGTCCAAATTTGAGTTTAGTGGATTTGGGCCACGGCAAATGCAACTATTGAAGGCCCATAGTTCGGCCATCAAAATAGTAGACCCTAAAGATAGGGTTGGTTTGGCAAGGGCTCATTGGGCTTTTTTTGGCTCAATGAGCCATAAAAGACAGAATAGGCTCATGAACCACAACAGACAAAACATCTCATCCAACCCCATAATCATTATACTCTTCTCTCACAAAAAAATCAAAAAAGCCAAAAAGCCAAAAGCCTTTCCCAAACTAAGCTTTTGAGCTCAGGCTCATATAGTCAAAAAAGTTAAAAAGCCAAAAAGCCAACCCACTTCCCAAACGGAGGCATAGTTAGATGATTGGCTCCCAAAAAATATGAAAAACATTATATATTATCATTTTGTATCATTGTTCACGTGGATTCTCATGATTGGTTTTCTTGTTTAAATATAATTATGGGAAAATTTCAATAGAGGGTAGGGTTTTAAAAAAAATTATAAATAAATGATAAACTTTATAAGTATTAATAATTAAGACAAACTTTGTCACCAATTTATAATAACTTTTTGATAAATGAACTAATTTATAATTTCTCCTATAATTATTAAGGAATTACTGAATGCAAATCATATCATCCCACATAATCTAGTGATGTGTAAAGATTAAAAAATAAGTGCACTATAGCCGTTTGGGAGATCACTCATGAAAACATGTTTTATTTTTAAATAAAATAACAAAATTGTTTGATCGGTACAATTATTGGCAACAGGGTGTTAAATGTTAACCACCCAATTAAATGTTGAGCATAGTACCGACATTTGTTACTGATCAATAAAAAATTATAAAAAATATTAAATTAACATCTTTTATCCCTAGTTAACTCCCCACACAAACAAAAAAATAAAATAAAATAAAAACAGCAGCAACAACAACTCAACAATATAATTCTCATATTTAAATCCGAGTATTGTTAGGGATCATGAAAAAGACATTATGAAATGTATTATGAAGATTTTTTATCCTTTAATTTGTGTGTGGTGTTTTATGGTATGTGTAATCCAAAGATAAAAAAATCTTTCATGATCATCTTCATTATATTTTTTTCATGATCCCTAATATTATTCTCTTCATTAAATGGAGATATCTAACTTCACTCATCATTTTAAAATAGAAACAACAGATGAAGCACCTCAATATTATTTAGCATTAATTAATACCATTTAACTTTTTCTTGTCAAAGATTGAGTATAGAGCAGGGTTCCAATTCTCTCTTATTTCACATTTTAGATTTCTAATTAATTAATGAAATTAACACTTAATATCACTGTTGTACTCTATATTAAAGAAACCCTTTCGAAAACACACAAAAAATACTATTCTAATCTTAATGAATTCTTACTGCATTATAATAATTTTCTAATATACATACAAATTTTGCCATTTTTCTCTCAAGCTATATATATAATTCCATTATTGGTTTTGAGACATTGAATTTCCTAGTAGAGTTTCATTTCTATGACGACTTTGCCGAAAGCAATGACAATCTTGATGGGGGAACAAGAGATTTAGCGTAGGCAACGGGCAATGCGACAATCTTCTTGGGTTTGCTAACATAAGCCCTTCGAGTGAAGTTGTTGTAATCGTTGGCTTCAATCTCATCCAATATTTGGCGATACAACAACAGCGATGCCCACACCTACACCCAATCATCAAAATCGGATCAATCATCATTCATTCATTCATTCATATTTTTAGTGCTATATATATTTCCCGCAAATATTGGTTAAGACTGTGTTTGAATCGTAGAATACTTACAGGCCATCTACTGGCAGAGCTGAGCTCAGTGACACCTTTCTCAGCCTCATCAAAGAACATCCTGGCCCTCTTAATTTGATTCTTCATAAAGTTCCTCCATTTCTCTGTTACTTTTCCTGCAAATATGTCCTCATCTGAAAGCCCTGCCTGTGCCAATTCATCTTGTGGTAGGTATACCCTTCCTCTTCTGGCACTGTTGCAAAACAAACTTCTAAGAAAAATCCACAAACAAGTTTCTTTTTTTCCTTTTCTTTTGGAAAAAAAAGAGCATTTTGTAGCAAATCTTACAGACATGTTCTGGCATGCAAGGAATATTTTATGGACCAAGCTTGTCTCCGGTCCAAAAATTGGACCGATGGTCCAGTTTGGATGGTTGTGGGCTCACCCTGGACTTTTTTTGGTGATTCAAATTATTAAAACTTGTAAAATCGACCAAGCATATAATTTATATAAAAAATCAAGTTGTTTGAACATCAATAGTCACGTGATCATATTATATCTGTTTAAAAATGTAAAAAAAAATGAATGTTTTATTCCCAAAATCATGATAAATGTGATCTGATCATATAGTTGCCAATGTGCAATGAACCTAGCTTTTAGCATGGATAATTTGCTCAGGCTCGGCGGGCCTTATAAGTTGAATGATTCGGTTTACTAAGATGGACTCAGGTAGGCCCATAGTCACACGAACTGAACCCTCCAGTTCAAAAATTGGGTACTGAAGACAAGCCCCCTCCATGTTTTGTTTAAAAGAGAACCCAAAGCACCGGACTCTCTCGTTAATGCCAAAGACAATCTTCACCTTCAAACATATGAATCGATATGTTTTTATGGCCTAGAAATCATAAGGCTTAAAACTTGCAAGATATCTCAAAGCTTCATAGTTCTCTGTACTTACTCTTCTCCAACATCCCTGAGAATGTTGGTCAGCTGATTCGCAATCCCTAAAGCCAAGGCCGCATTATAGACGCTCTCTGTTGTCGCCTGAGATTCAGGCGCAATTCCCATAACCGGAACACTCATCAATCCGACAGTCCCGGCCACATAGTAACAGTAGAGATATAATTCATCAAAGTTCTTGTATCTAGACTTCTTCAGGTCCAATCTCATTCCTTCTATCATATCTTTAAATGGCTGCAATAAATAAATTTCTAATTATTCAGTGAACTATGTCCTGAAAACCATAAAATGAACAGCTATTATGCCATTCATGATGAGTAGTGACAATTAACTGAGAAATTAGCAGAATAGCTAATAATGTTGTGCTCGAGATTGAAGCTAACATGCGTTGGCCACAGTGACGGAACAAAAAAATTAAATTAGAAGGGACACTTATTAATTACAATATCAAAAAATTTTACAAAAAGATTTCACGCAAGTTTTTACGATTGATTTCGAGAAATAACAAAAAAATTATGTTATATGTAACTAGTGTACTATGGACAAAAAAAAATATCGATATAAATCTTCAAAAAAATTATATAATGATAATTTTTTTTATACAAAATTTGATTAAAAATTCAATATAATGATAATAACACGTTATCATTAGTATGCGATATCACCAATTGATAGTAAATAAACACATAGAAGGTGAACCTCACATGTCAAATGTAATTAACAATTTAATAAATTTCATATTTTTATAGTAAGATTAATTATACTTATATGTCAATAATAATAACATAACCGTAGCATTTAAAAAATTTCATAGATAACATGGTTTATAATAATCTCCTCATTTTTAATCAAAATAACTATTATTGTTCTCATAATTTTTAATTTTTAAAATGTCATTGACATTCCACTCTAATAATATTTTTATAATTTTTTAGGGGCATGTGACCCCCTGGTCCCCCACTCCCTCCGCCTCTGGTTGACCATCTACTAAAATGAAATGCCGCAGCAAATTGAGGGAACAAATAAGGCTACAATAACGGTACAATTCTGAGACTAATGCATAGTGTTTGGAGACAATTTCTGTGACATATGGATAGGACTTCAATTACTTGGTTCAATTTCGCAATTTTATCAGTTTTTGGAAAAAAATAATTCATCAATTATTTGGTTCATATGAATCTAATCTGGACTAGGGTCTTTCTAGAATGTTTCTTTTTCTTTCTAGTATCTAAATTTGAGCATGACTCAAAATTTTCTTTTTTCATAATTTTCTGCTTGCTTAGTTGTTTCCTAGTTGGATTTGGCTTTTCAAATTTTCTTGTAATTCTGATAAGCTTAGGACTCAACAAATTTGTAGAAGAGTTGTGGCATTGTGAGACTTGGGCTTCATTTCTAGAATTCATTTCCAAATGCCGTTGCATTTTAGTGAAACACAGTTTTAAAATTCAATGAGATGGCATACAGAAATCATGCAAAAATTTAGAAACTAGCGAGTAATTGCCAACCTGAATATCAACGGGAAACTTTGTAACCGTATCTGACAAAGCAGCATCGAGCATATCAAATGGCCTTCCTCGAAAAAGATCTTCAAGTCTAGATTCCCATCGGTCTAAAGCTGTAGGAGTTATGTGTGACGCATTAGGCCCATCAACGAGCTCATCTGTCCTCCTACACCACACTGTATGAACCACAAACAACAATGAGAAACAAAAGAGATGATAAAATTATCTTCTTCACATTCAAGCTACACGCGTTGCATATCATTACCACAATTGATCCCAACTTCGGTGATGATTTTACTAAGAAATGGCTAATTATATGATAGAATACTGTCTTTAAAAGATCAAAGTAGAGAATTTGAAGTCATTTCAGGCTTCATGACAAATTTTTTAAACTATGCTTGAACTTCAAAATATATACATCTTTGTGTTTTTTTTGTTTTTTCTTTTAATCTCATATAGTTCTTCAAAGTTAAACCAACTTTATTGGAAGTTGTCCATATGTACTAGAAACTATAATCTTCACTATCTCTTTGTGTCCCATTTAACCGGAATTTCAGAAGCACTTTTTTGTGTGCTGGAGAATGAAAATCAAAATTATTTTCGCACAGGATTCAAAAGCTGCAATCCCAAAATTCTAACAAAACAATGTCTTCTCTTTTACATTTTTTCCCCCCCTTAATTTGCCCCTCTCAAAAAACAAGCAAACAAACAAACAAAAAAACAAAACAAAAAAACAAAAAATAAGACAGAAAAGTGGGATTGCCGAAATAAATTTGTTTCATCTAGAAATAGTTTGTTAGCTCATGAAAATTATAAGCAACTGTCGATGCATGATAGCATATCAAATTAGGCAATAGTGTATATAATAAAACATCACTAATCAAAATATAAACCAATTAGTGTGGGGTTTTTTTTACAGTAACGAAAAGCACACACATAAACAACCTTGGCAACAAAAATTGTGTAAAACATTGATGTATATTATTGATTGATCGTTGATTACAAGATTGTTGTGTATATATTTTGTACAAGAATTCCTATTATATAGGAGATGATTCTGGAGTAGGTGAGGAGTGAGTGGTGGAGGGTAGGTTTGGTGGAGTGTAGTAGGTGATAGGAGTAGTAGGTGGAGGTAGGTTTGGTGGTAGGTGTAGTAGTAATTTACATTTACATTAACAGCCCCCCTCAAACTCAAGGAGGATAGGTACTAGCCAACTTGAGTTTGGAGAGAGTAACAAAACAGAAAAATAAGCTGACAAATAAAATTAAAAATGGGATAGGAGACACTGTATGGTCGTGTCGGACCGTTGTAGCAGACAGTTTACGGGGTCATGTTGGACCGTTGTAGCAGACACTGTGTGGTCGTGTCAGACCGATGTAGCAGACAGTTTATGGGGTCATGTCGGACCGGTGTAGCAGGACAGTTTACGGGGTCATGTCGGACCGGTGTAGCAGGACAGTTTACGGGGTCATGTCGGACCGTTGTAGCAGACAGTTTACGGGGTCATGTCGGACCGTTGTAGCAGACACTGTGTGGTCGTGTCAGACCGTTGTAGAAGACAGTTTATGGGGTCATGTCGGACCGTTGTAGCAGGACAATTTACGGGGTCATGTCGAACCGTTGTAGCAGACAGTTTACGGGGTCATGTCGGACCGTTGTAGCGGACACTGTGTGGTCGTGTCAGACCGATGTAGAAGACAGTTTACGGGGTCATGTCGGACCGTTGTAGCAGACACTGTGTGGTCGTGTCAGACCGATGTAGAAGACAGTTTACGGGGTCATGTCGGACCGTTGTAGCAGGACAGTTTACGGGGTCATGTCGGACCGTTGTAGAAGACAGTTTATGGGGTCATGTCGGACCGTTGTGGTGGTACACTAAGGGGGCGACTTAGGGAGTGCGCCATGAGCGACTTATACATGATACTGTGTATAACCCCCCCTCAAACTCAAATAGGTGTGAAGATAGAAACCTATTTGAGGTTGAAACAAAGGGATTGATAAAACTGACCGGTGTAGAAGACACTGTATGAGTGTGTATACAGGCTGCCCAAAAAATATACATGGATGTAGATATCGAGCCCTCAAAAGTCGTGCCCTCAAAAGGTGTGCCCAATCTGTCAAAAGGCGTGCCATCAAAAGGCGTGCCAGATATGATGGCGAGGCACGTGAGTGCCTTGGCTGGCGTGCCCGTTTGTCTGGCATCAAGAGGCGCGCGATGCGCGTGGCTGCCTCGGCTATTTAACCAAGACGGAGGCTGAGGCCGAGGCAGAGGCAAAAAACCTGCGAAGAAAAACTTCTGAAAAACGCTTCGTTGTGCTGAGAGAGATAGTCTGTAACACTCTGTTGCGAGAGATGGCTTCGTCGTCCCGTGGTCTGCTGACTCTCTTTCCCGATCTCAACGAGTCAACAAGAGAGATAACGGGTGCGGTGTCCTGTGAACCTCAACCAAACACCACTGGGTTTGCTCCGTTGAACTTTCCGATGCAGTCGGTGGAGCAAAAAATGGCAGTGCAAACGGATGTGGAGGCGAATCAGTATACTTTGAAGGCATGTGTGGAGTCCATGACGGCGGTCACAAACTTGTCGCACCGGCTGCAGAGTAGGACAAATGAGGTACAGCAATTAAACGCCCAACTGGCTCTACTCCAACGCATGTATAAGGATGCGCGAGCAGAGATAAGTGTGCTAAAGACGGAAAACAAGGAGCTGAAGCGGAAGGCCACCGTGATGTTCCGTTTTGGAGGTTCGCCATATGCTGCAGTGGAGGAGCATGGAGTAGTGATCATGCCCAGTGGAGTGGGAAACACGGAAGCAGCACCGGCAAGGGCCGCCTAGGAGGGAGGCAAAAAGAAAAGACCGGCGACAGAGTAGAGAAGGGATAGAAAAATCCCGCCTGTGGGTGTGGTTGTTTGTGTATTTGTTTGTTTGTTTGTTTGTTTGTTTTTTTTTTTTGTTTTGTTTTGTTATTTTGTTTTGTTTTGTTTTTTTTTTTTTTTTTGGTTTGGTAACTTTCGGATGGAAGTAGATTCCGGAGATGAATAAAATAAGGTTTGGTGTGCAAATTGAATGGAATTGGAAAAAGATTAAAAATAATGTGAAAGAAAAATAAAGAAAGAAAGAAGAAGAATATATTGGAATCAAAACGAAAGAGTGGTTCTATACGGATTTGTGAAAAAACAGCAATGGTGGTTGGAATTTGTTTTTTTTTTTTTTTTTTTTTTTTTGTGTTGTGTTTTTTGTTGAAGAATAAGAATAATAAAAATAATATAGGAATGGAGAAAGCAGATAGTGGGGAACATGAGTGTGTGGAAAGAAAGAAAAAAAAAAGTATGGGGGAGAATATGATGATGGGAAAAAAAAATGATGATGATAAAATATGATGAGGGGGTTAAAAAGAAAATAAAATAAGATAAAAGAAGGATGTGATGGGCGGTGGGATCAGACAGCGGCTTGATGGGAAAGATAAAATGTAGTGGATGGGAAGATTAAAATAAAAAGAAAGGAAAGAGAGGGTGAAAAGTGAGAGAGAGAGAGACATTGTCCGTGTGTATCTCCAACTCAAACCCAACTCCATGATCAGTCTGTTGGAGAGTGTGGAGAGTGTTTTTTTTTTTTTTTTTTTTTTTTTTTTTTTTTTGAGGAGAAAAAAGTGACGCAAAGCTCACATGGGGTCAGGAGGAGTGTCTCTTCCAAGAAGAAGCCAGTGCGCAGCGCCGAGCTTGGGGCGAAAAACCTCTCATACTACACCGGAATGGGATACGGACGATGTGGTGAACAGCGTAGTGGCGGGTCTGGGCACAGGGGCGCTTTACAAGGCGGCGTCGGGGCCGAGGTCGGCGGTGGTGGCTCCCGCGATGGGCAAGAAGGCCGAGGAGGATTGATAGTTGGAGGAGAGGCTTTGCTGGTAGCCGTAGGAGGATCTGCCTCAGGAGATCGGCATCTCCGATTACCGGCGCGGCGGAGCTGATGGTGACGGTGTGTTTGAGGCGACGGCGGCGTCGGCCAGAGGAAGACATGGCGGCGGCAGCAGTAGTTGAGGTGGTTCCATAGTGAGAGAACCCGAGAGCAGATGCATGTGGGTATGTATTCAGCGCCCAAGGTATGCCGTGTGTGTGGATCTGGAGGGTTCTTCCGGCGGAGGTGGTGGGGATTGTAGGGAGAGGAGGGGCAGTGCTGGTGGAAAATTCTAGCGGATTCGTCAATTTGGTCGGCGAAGATTACAAGTCAACTCAGCAACAGATTGTGATTAGACTCGGTGAGTGCGGGGAGAGGATTGATGGGTTGAGTTCTGGTGAGTTGGTCGAGTTGACTCGGTGTTTGAAGAGATTGGAGGAGAGAGAGAGAGAGATGTCAGCGGCGGAGATGAAGCTGCAGGTGGTGGTGGAGAAGTGGATGACGGCAGCGAGTTGGTGTTGGTTTTGATGGATGAAAATCCGGCATGCAGAAATAGTTGGAAGATGAGAGGTCCGGCGGGCGGCCAAGGCGAGGCTGCCGCCCGCCGGTGAAGCGAAAATACTAGGTTCTTAACCTAGCTCTGATACCATGTAAAATAAATTGATGTATATTATTGATTGATCGTTGATTACAAGATTGTTGTGTATATATTTTGTACAAGAATTCCTATTATATAGGAGATGATTCTGGAGTAGGTGAGGAGTGAGTGGTGGAGGGTAGATTTGGTGGAGTGTAGTAGGTGATAGGAGTAGTAGGTGGAGGTAGGTTTGATGGTAGGTGTAGTAGTAATTTACATTTACATTAACAAATTGAATACCCAACTCCAAATCCAACTCAGGAATTCTAACAATTCTCTTTCAAACAATTTCTAAAATAAAAACAAACTTAGCATCTCAATTCCACTTCTATAGCAAACCAATCTAATACATGATATATAGAGCCTCACCATATATTGCCCAGATAGCTCTTCGCCTCTCGGGCGTCATTAGCAGCGTTCCTGAAAACACACGAAACAAAATCAATATTTATTTCATAAATAATCACATCAAACAACCATTCAATCTCAACCAATACCTCAATACAATTCCACTTTAAAAAAAAATAATAAAAAATTAAGAGAAAGCTAACCCAAGTAAAATGTCTTTGCATACTCTGCACAAACTTCGCCACACCGGTCATAGGCCTCGCTCAACAAGCTCGAAGTCCCCGGAAGAACAATATCAGGTTTCACATCATACTCCTCTTCAGATTTGAGGTGTTTCTTAACTAACGCAGCTTGTTTCAAAACAACATCGTAAACCTTTTGTTCAGATGTGATTGCCAATTCTCCAGCAGGGTTTGCAACCATGCTTGAAAGTACAGGAAAATTGCCTTTCTTCTCTATCTTGTAGCTTTGTTTCTTGACTTTTTTGAATCTGCCATGGCAAATCAAAGTCCTCTCTCTAGGGCTGAATTTGGATGAATCTAAGAGTCTGTTTCCTTCTCGGACAGATTCTAAGAATCCGAACCCACTAGAGACCTCAGAATTGGGCGAAACAACCCATAACAGAGCTGCAGACATGATGAATTTGAAAACGAAAGCACTTTTGAAATTATCTACTCCTTTTCCCTTGCGTTAAATGGTTAAATTACAAACAACCCACTGGTTTTTTTCCACTTTCAAGCAAAACCCAGGTTCCTTTTTGAGGGAAAGTTTAGTAAATCCCAAAAACCAAATCAAAATACTACAGTTGAAGAAGAGTTATTGAGGTCTTGAACAGGAAAACAAACTCTGTTTTCTGGAGAAAAAAACCAAAACCCCTAAAAGCAAAATTTGTATAGTCGCAATGTATACAAGTAGAAGACTCAAAGAAGTGGATCTTCCAATAAATTCTAGTGTTTTGGAAAATGGGTTTGGAAATAAAATAAGGGGAGACGAGACTATTGAACAATCTTCTTTGGGTAATGGGTGGTTTCTGATTTAAGTTAAAAAAATGATTAAAATAAAAGCTCACT
Organism: Camellia sinensis; assembly: GCF_055761805.1. Classification (NCBI taxonomy): domain Eukaryota; kingdom Viridiplantae; phylum Streptophyta; class Magnoliopsida; order Ericales; family Theaceae; genus Camellia; species Camellia sinensis. The sequence goes on along the minus strand of NC_138961.1, from coordinate 191,706,468 downwards.
TTTCTATCTCAAAAAGTTCAGTACACGTTGAAGATGTTAGAGACCTCCACGCAAACCATGACCAGAGACAATGAAAGGAGGAGGAGGAACAGAGAAAAGAAAAGAAAATATGTAAAAGGAGAGAAAATAATAGTAAAAAAAAGAAAGAGAGAAACAAAAAAAACAAAGTCGTCCTCACCTGTTTATTGGTGTTTTAAGCATTAGTAGTTAAAAAAAATTTGGAATGGGCACCACCACCACCACCACCCACGTAGGTCACTTCCACCCAGTTCGTTCCCAGACTAACTGACCCACCGGAAGTCTCCAGTCTTTCAGATTCTTGCAATTAATTTATTTATGACTCACTCCTCCACTCTTCCAGATTCCTACAAATCTCTCTCTATGGGCATGGTTTGCTTGACACTCTCTCAATCTTTTTCTTTTCTGCAAATTGGGAGTGATTAATAAATCCCACTTTATATTTTAAGAAATTGGTTAAAAATTAAATTTTTTTTTTTGCTTTTTTTGAAAAAATATGTAAAAAAGTAAAAAAATGATGTGAATTATATAAATACAGCTTCTGAGATTTAGGGCTGGTTTAGGGTGTCCTAAAAAAGTGCACTTTTTGTCTTTTTGGACTAAAAAAGTTGAGAAAAAAATATGGAGGTTTGGGTTAACTTTTTGGATTTTTATGAAAAAATGTGTATTAAAAAATTGTATAAAAAGAGTGTGTAAGAGATGAATAGTGACAGGTGGGCCCCAGCCGTACAAATCGGAAGGTGTGAATGGGAGTTGGAAATTATTGGCTATTTTTTGTATAAAGCACTGCACGGTTTTGTTTGGTCTGTGGGGGTTATCACGGGTCCTATTTTAATAATCTGAACCGTTCAATGTGTATAACTCGTCGAACACTATGTACCTATGAAAAATCACGTTAATCGGATATCGATAGCTATCTGATCAGATATATTTATTTTTCAATCATTAATTATAATACCATCCATTTGTCGTACATAACTGATCCGATCATATAGTTATCGATATCCGATCAATGTGATTTTTTGCAGACATATAGTACTCGACGAGTTCTACACATTTAACGGTTCAGATTATCAAAACGGAACCCGTGATAGCCCCCGCAGGCCAAACAGCGGTGTGTGTGCAAATCACACCCAATCATTTCATATATGTGCACTGCCGCTGCACAGCAGTCGGCTTTTGGTCAATTCGGTGTGTACTTTGGGCAGAAAATAATAATTATTATTATTATTTTTTTTGGTGAATAGTGATATCTTTTTGAATTTTGGAGTAATTTTTTGACTTTTTGACTTATTTAGGATAAGCCAAACCAGCCCTTATTTAAAATATATATATTATCCTTTGTCATTTGAAAAATTAAAATTATTTTCTTGTCATAATTTTTTATTTAACAGAATTAACTGAAAAAATAAAATTATTAACTGCTCTTCTATACAATAATAAAATTATCTTTACTATTATTTGAAATAAATTTATGATATCATTAAAAATTATTAATTCACTTTGTGATTTATTAATAAAATGAATTATTTATTATGAAATTTGAAACTTCATGAAGTATAATGTAATTTCTATAATCACATGACACAATTTATATTTTAACACAATTTATATTTTAAGCAAATTTTAAATAGTGTATTTGCAATTTATCTTTCTTTTCAAGTACATGAAGGGGGAGGAGTTCTCATCGATACTAGTTCTGTTTGGTAGAGCTGTGGAAAAGTGCTTATAGCTTATGCGTAAACAGCTTATAACTTATAACTATGAACATAAGCTGATTTCTGACTTATAAATTAAGCATCTCCTGCCCCACTCAAAGAATAAGCTGATTTCTGACTTCCAAAAAGCTATAAGCTATAAGCTAAACCAAACACATCAAAATAGCTTAAATTAAGCTGAAAGCTGAAATAAGCAACTTTTAAGCTGCACCAACCATGCACACTTTCATCCCTCCATACCCTTTCATATTTTTGGTGAGTCTCAATTTAAATTTGCACAGATGATTCGAATGTCTATATTATAGATCCCGTGATAAAGGTTATTTATGTATTAAAAAAAAATCATCATCTGACATTTATGAACATATAAATAAAAATAAATAACAAATGTGATTATAAACTTAAACTATTTATTTATAAAACTAAATTCAATTTGTTAATCTATTTATAGTTATACGATGAAACTGGTCTTTTACATTAATAAACTTTATTGTGAAGCTTACGAACTAGGCATACCTATGGGGACTGGGATTGCCATGGCCATCCCCGGGCGCCAGGTTTTGGGAGAAAAAAACTAGTTAGATTTATTTTTCTTTATTTATCATAAAGTAATTTTTTCACAATCTTTATGCAAAAAATTAATCTTTATTAGTAATGTCATAACAAATTTTTTTTTTTTACACATACACTCAAAATCTGTCAAAACAACGTCATTTTGAGTTATTTAAGCCATTTAAATTACAAAATTTTGAACTACTTAACATTGTTGCTAAACATAATTTTTGATTTTGCCACTGTCTACGAAGTAGACAATTCAAATCGTTAAACTTCTCGTTGTATTAACCTAATTTACTAATACAGTAACATCATATTCAATATAAAAAAAATAAAAATAAACAAATATATATACCCTATGGTACACACTAAAACAGTCAACTTAAAAAAATACTTTTTTTAGTGACCGAAATAAAAAATATAGAAAATGTTTTAGTGATTTGGTGGGAACTGCAGCAGATCTGGTCTGTGTTCGTTCATATACCAATTAATTTATAATTTTTGTAACTGACATCAAAGTTGTTCAAATTTGTTTAATCTAACATGGTAGGAAGTAGACTCTTAAACAAAATAACAGCAAAAATGCAATAATGCATTTCAGTAAATTTAAGAGATTTGAAGCATTTTTCTTTATTAAACCATAATTTTTTCTCAAAATTTATGAAGATTTTTTTAATTATCTTTTATTTCTTGTTAATTTTTTTTAGGATTTATTTGTTTGTTTAATTCTTAAAATCATTTTTAATTAGTAATACATTCAAAAGTTATATTTCATTGAAGTTTAAGAATAAATCTGTGTTTGGAACGGTGAGTTTTAACTAAAAAAAATCAAAAAATCATTGAAAAATTAAAATTTCATATAAAAAATCAATGATTCTATTTATTTTTTACATGTTATTTTATAGAAAATAAAAAAAAGTCATTTTTAAATGCTTTTCATCTCATATTTTAATCAAGAAAGTACTTCCCAAACTAGCCATATCTTAATTAATTTGGAAAAGATTAAAACAAATCAAACTTTCATGGAATTTTACATTTCTAACCGTTTGGGAAGAGCTAAATTAGATTTTTTTTGGCTATTTTAGTCACAAAAAATAAAATAAGCTATTTTAGCCATAAAAAATAAAATATCACATCCAACTCATAATTATTACACTCTTCTCTCACAAAAAAGCCAAAAAAATCAAAAAGTCAAAAAACTCTTCACAAACCAAACTTTTTAGTCCAGACTAAAATAGCCAAAAAAATCAAAAAATGAAAAAGACAACCCACTTCCCAAACCAACCCTAATGTTGTTTGCTAGGTATTAATTTTTTTACTTTTTTTAGTCAAAATATCACAAACCAAACGGGGCCTTAGTATTTTTTTTAAAAAGCCTTACATGTTAACAATAATAATTTTTTAAAACTCATTTCATTTCATTTACGGAATCATTTTTCATTTATTGTGGCTCCAATTTTAGAATTATGCACTCCAACTATAAATTTAAATTTGAAAATTTTGAAACAGCTATCCCATATTTTCTTTTCTTTTCTTTTTTTTTAAGAAAAAACAACACTGATTTGAAGACCAAAAAAAAATCATTTAAAATAATATATTTTACTTTTTACTAATATACTTCATTAATCATGTTATTATAATCAAAATAAATCAAATAATCAAACTAATGGCTTATACATTTATAAAAATAAAATTTTCTCTAATTTTTGTAATATTCTCCGTATGGTTTGAATTTTGTCGGACATCTCCGAATATACCCATTAGTCAACATGTGACATGAAAAAGATGTAATATAGTAATTAATACTTTAAAAATTAAATTAATTTAATGGAAAATGAAAAGGGGATATGTGTAGATGATGCAGAGAAGATCCACAAAACAAAACAAAAATAAAAAAGAGAAGATCTACACGTGGAGAGATCAGCCAATAGGTGCAAGATAAGGTTATCAACAAACAGAAAGAACGCCGTACACGTGTCAATTCGTGATTGAGAGATGGAAAATGCGCCACGAGTTCCAGCAATGGCGTGAGGGTTAGGGGTCCACCGAAAAACAGCCAAAGTGGGGGGCGGGGAAAAGTGTTAGGTAGTGATCCAGTGTGGGTGGATCCCACGATAATTTGTCTGGGAGTGAGACAAAAACTGCTGGGGATGAAGAGCACATCGTCGATTGATTGATGGGGGATCGGGTTGGGTTTGGCAGGCAACACAAAATTCCACATGTTTCTGTAGGCCACCTCTTGGACACGTAACTCCAACTTCCTTTTCTTTTCTCACCCAACTCAACTTTTTTTTAAAAATTTTTTTTATTTAAAGAAATTTTAGAAGTGTATTACAAAATAATTTTATTTTTATAATAATGCAAATTTCTTATATGTAAAAGTGTAAAAATAGTCTAATTTGGCCATTTCAGTCCACCTAAGTTTGAGGTCGGGCCGGCCCGTGGTTGGGCATAGCGGGCTCCTTTTAAAAATTGAATCGGCCCACTCACGTAAAATCACGGTCAAAACCCAAGCTCAAATCTAGTGCTAAGGGTACTTGAGCCTCAACTTAGGCCACTTGGCCTGGATTTGGGCTCGAACTTAGACCGAACATAACTATTTTTTTTTATTTTTTCGAATTAAAATTTTATTTTTTTCCAAAACAAAAAGTTTGGAATTGAGAATGGGCCTCAGGCGAGCCTGGTAGGTTGGGCCTATGGGCCTTGAATGGGCCAAGCTAGGCTGGGGCTCAAAACAAACTATTCAGCCCAGAGTCTCAAATTGGTCTTGGGCCTGGTCAGGCCTAGTCAAGCCAATGGATCAATTTTACATCCCTATTTGTATGTATGGTGTACGTTTATTTTTATATTTAGTGCAAGTATTTTTTTTGTATGTCATAATTATATTTAAAAAAATTTATATCATAGTATAATAATTTTATAATTGTCTCGGTTATTTACTACTCCAAAAAATATTTAAGACCCACAAAACATATTTCACAATTTAACTCACAATGATGTGACACGATAGATATTAACATTTGATTAACCATATACTCGGAGTGTTTTGAATATGATTTATAATTTGGTTTTTTTACTTAATATAAAAGACGTACAAAAAAATAGAGAATCGATGTGACCTAACAAGCCAATAAATTGACTTTTTTAGATGTTGCAAAAAAAAAAAAAAACTAGGGTCTATCTTATTTGCTACATCATTACAGATAAATTTAATAAATCAAAATGTGAATCTCTAACACTTTTTTTACGAATTTTTCTTGTTTTTTTCCTCCGCTAGTGGGCGACTCTCAGTGGTTGTTTGGAAACTACTACAATAATATATTTTTTTTTATCTTTTTAAATTATATTATTTTTTTATATTTTTACATATTTTTTATTAAAAATTTAAAAAACAACAATGATTCATTCCCCTCAAAAGTCTCACCCCCACCACCCCCACACACACACGTGGGGGTTGGGGATTGGGAGATCAAAAAAAAAAAAAAAAAAAAGTTAGGTAATCAAATGCAACCCCACACACACGTGGGGGTTGGGGATTGGGAGATCAAAAAAAAAAAAAAATAGTTAGGTAATCAAATGCAAAGAGGGTGAAGGAGGTGACCCCCAAAAGTGGTCTCAACCTTTATTGTTTAAAAAAATATATGATACTCCCCAAACAACCGCTCACACTTTCTGTGTGAGTACAATCATTCACACTTTCTGGGTGAATACAACTATTCACAGTTGGACACCATTGATAAGGGCAATAGTTCAATACTATTGTTAACAAAGGCATATGCATTTCCCCGTCTTGTCCACATTTCTCATTGTTTTTGGCACAACACTTCTCACTCCTTTTGCACATAACGCCACTCCACACACGCTAAGATATGGCCTAATTTTTTTATTTTTAATTCGAGTAATACTATATATTTAGAATTTAATTCAAAAATATTCATTCTATATATAAATTTTAGGTAGATTATGTTGACCTTCCTTCAAAATTAAATATATATACATATAATAAGTCTCATAATTTTAATATAATTGTATCAAATTTTGTTAAGATTTTAATTCATATAACACGTAACTTATTTTTATCAATAATTTAGTAGTATATGAATTAAAAAATAATGTTGTTATCTCTTTTCTATGAAAATATAATACTTTTCGTTATTTATTGTTATACTTTCACACCATCTGCATTAGTTTCGGTCCATTTAATTTTACTAAAAAGGATATCAATAAAATTATGTCAAAATTATGGAACTTATTATATTTTTCCAAATCTCAAGAGACGTAATTTATCGTAAATTTTATTATATATCAATTCAATCTCAACCACAAACTCAATAATCCTGGAGTATAGACACATGGTACTCCATAGTATTGTCATTGACGAAGAATGTGAGTAGATGGAGTATTATGTTGAGTAATTAAGGAACATGAGGAGACAAAATAAATGATAATTGATTAGGACTACAGACACGTGATACTTCAGGTATATTCTATAATTTTCCTATTTCCTATTTTGAGTTTTTTTTTGTTTTTTCCTTTCTCAATAGGTAAAATATTGACAAATATGAAATGATAGTTACATTAAATTGAGAGGCTTCACAGGATCGGTTCGAAAATCTAAATCGTTTATTTTGTTGAATTTAATATGTAGACATCTACAAAAAATTAAATTGATTTGATAATCGTAACAATATAATTTTATTGCATTTTTCTTAAAAAATTAAATAGTTTATTTTTCTTTTGAATTATAGATCATTCGTTTTTTAAGACAAAAATAATAAAATTATATAATTATGATTATTTAATTAATTTTTTTTTCTTGATAAATGATTTACACAAAAAATTTAACAAAATAAATAGTTTAAATCATCATAATAATAACTATGATGAGCTTTGCGAGGCCCAACTAATGGACTAGAAAAAAACCTAACTTTAGGTCAAACAAACAATCGTAATTCAAAGACTAATACCAACCCAACAATAATACTAGGGAAATTCTATCCATATGATATGCTCCATATATAATTTTTTGTGATGTTTGATTATGATTTATTATAATATTAATTATGATTTGATTATAATATTTTTTTAATTGTGATTTAAAAGGTTTTTAGGTATACTTTATATGATATTTGATTATAATTCATTTTTTTTATAGTTATAACTCAAAATAATTTAATTATGACATTTTTTATAATCAACACCATAAGGCCATATTTGTTTGGGTAGATAAGAACTTGGGATTAGATTAATAATTCAGTAAAATTATTAATTCGATGTTTGGTTAAATAATTGAAGTATGGATTAACAATCCATCCAGCCATAGTATTCCACATATGATGGACTATTCAATTCCACAGATAGGGGTGGGATATAAACTGGAAGATTAAGCCACAGTCTGAATTATTAGTCCCTGCTTATAATCCTAATTTAATCCAAATATAGGATATGATACACAATCCAAATGATTTATAATTCTAGAACTATTAATCATAAAAATACTAATCTAACCTAATCCAGTCTGTCCAAACAAACATGACCAAAATATCATATCTATATGTGATACACACCATGTACATAGCATGACCCATAATACTAACCACTAACATGACAAAGAGTCCATAATAAACTCAATATAACAAAACCCGCGTAATGAAGGGAAGAAAAAAAATCAATATTTGTGTTTGACAATAATTAACCCCTTCAGTTATCAATTAAAGTATGCAAGCGAAGTCGACTAATCTAACCCAATTAATTTATTTTGAGTAAAACCATGAACCCATTTTTTCGATTAACTTTTTTTGTTCTTTACTCGTGCCAATGTTTAGGCGTCGCTTCGCCTCAACTAATGAGGGGTGCATTACGTTAAACTATAGGATCAAATTTTAATTTTTTAATTGTTTCAAATTAAATCTTAAAGTTTTAAAATAATATAAATTTTAATCATTTATTAGTTATAACTGATTGAGAATGAGTGATTTAGATAATTTAATCAATCTTTTCATTTCATTATTGTTGACAATTACCTCTCACCCTTATCTATCACCACCCCTCGTCTTTTCCAATTCCTTCATCCTTTTTCCCCGTCCTCCTCTACTCTCCCCATTTTTCAGCTCACTACCATCTATTTACCTCATTTTCCAGTTCACAATCACTTCTGACACCACTATCAAAGTAATTAAATTGTATAATTATTCCGGTTAAAATTTAAATTAATGATTTAAATTAAAACAATGAAAAAAATATATACTTTAATTTGTTATCAAGATTAAACTTTGAATTTTTTTATGACTTTTTTTTTTTTTTTTTTTTTTCCATTTTTAATGAGAATGAGAATGTTTGGAGTTTCACCTTTTGTGAGTGAGTACATGTAATTTCTCTTCCGTGTATATCAATAATTAATGAGTCAAAACAGTTAGCCCAACATTATCGCACCTGGTTAAATTTAAAAAGTAAATGTAATAAAATAAAAATATTATAATTATTGGATTATCTTAAATTTTTTCATGAATAATATATCGTGATAATTTTACAAAATAAATTATTTGAATTATTAAATAAAATTTTTGATGAACCATACCAACCTCTTAAATTCTTTCTTATTTACATCCCAGCATGACTTAGCCTCCGTTTGGCAAGCAAAAAGCCAGGCTTTTTTGGCTAAAATAGCCACAAAAAACAAAATAGGCTATTTTAGCCACAAAAAACAAATCATCAAATCCAACCCATAATCATTACAATCCTCTCTCACAAAAAAAACCAAAAAAGCCAAAAAGCCAAAAAGCCCTTCCCAAACCAGGCTAAAATAGTCCAGGCTAAAAAAGCCAAAAAGCCAACCCACTTCCCAAACGGAGGCTAAAAACTCAACCGATAATAACACATGTGATGTTGCAATACCAAATGAATGCACAACACAAAACCCAACACAATCCACAATACCAAATGGCATCTTAAATGACAACACAAAAGGCTAGTTTGTTTTTAAAGTTAGGTTTAGCATGTTTGTTAGGTCTTATTTGTCAATTATATGTTTTAAGAGAAGTGATTGAGACCTCTATAGGGGTCACTCCCACGACCTCCACAGGTCTATGATTGACAAATTTTTTTTTTCCCCCTCCTCCTCCAATCACCAACTTCCACATGTGTGTGTGGGGGGGGGGAGAGGGGGTCCGGATCATTTTTCATATTTTAATTGAAAAATCACTATAAGTATTATATCAATCTCTCTACTTTTTTACATATTTTTTCGTAAAAAATTAAAAAACTTATTAAAATAGCATGTTTCCAAAGGAAGCCTTAGTGTGAGAATTGTTAATCAAAAGATTATTAATGTGGAGATTGTTAGTGAGGATATTAAGAAAAATTATGTTTGTTTGTAATATATTTTTATGAGAAGATTAACTATATGAAATATCATAAACTCTTTGGTATTTTTTATACATTTTAGTTAAAAAAATTATATTTTATAAAAAAAAATTGTACTGTATTATTTTAATATATATATATATATATATAATATGACATGATGACAAAACAAACAAATAAAAAAAAAAAAAAACACACAAATACACAACCCATAATATGGATAAAATAGTCTTTTTCTAAGGCCTATCATAGTTTTGAAACCTAATCCTCAGTGGCCTTTGCTATCATAATCCTTCAGGATAATGAATCTCCTTTCCTATTTTGTAAACAAATACTATTATAAATTTATAATAGATCTTACATCTATCCTAATTCAATTCTGTCCCCTGTCACCCAAAACAGACAGACCATAGGGGTCTCTGATGTGTCACTCCTTCCTGTGTTTGGACTTATTTTTTATTATTTGAATTCTTCTGTTGTAAAATTGATGCCAGAAGAATTTTTTAATTTTATTTTATTTTTATCAGAATCCTTAGTCACATGATCAAGTTATTAGTGTTTTACAAAAATTGAATGATGTATTATTCAAAATATGTTTGCCATTTTTTTAAAAAAAATAAACGTAAAATAAATTGTTTAGAATTGGATACGTAAAATAAATTATGAATGTTTAGAATTATTGTAATTGCGTTAGTTAATTAGGATTCATTAGACTATGTAAAAAGGAGTTTTTATTGATAAATCCTATTTAGGAGTATTCTAATCTAAGAAGTCTATGAAGGAAATTTATAACCCACTTAATCCCATGTATTTATACCTTTATTCCATAAGGTCATTTTTCTTGATTTACACTATTTTCTTAGACTCTTATACTCTTATATTTAATGTTGATATGCATTAATTACACACCACCACTATTTAATGTTGATATACATTACACACAAAAAAATAAGCATGGTTCTATATTGATTGTCATTATCTTTTGGTAGTTTCCTTGCATCCAAATGTTTACTGTACGTGTTGACGAGAATGTCCACATCAAATGACATGAATATAAATGCTCACATCAAATGAGGTGAATGTTCACATCAAATAACGTGAATGTTCACACTAAAACATATGAATGTGAATATAGATGTTAATGTTCATAATGTTAACATCAGACGACATGAATGCTCACATCATATGTTTTAGTGTGAATATTTATGTCATGTTTATATTCAAATGAAAGTTGAGGCTTATGGTTGTGTAATTTGATGCAATGCTGATGTGAACCTTAACATCATCTTTATCACAACGTCATCTGATGTAAACATTCACATTCACATTCACATTTACGTCATCTAATGCGAACATTCACGTCATCACATACAGTCATGTATGAGAACTGCCAAAACATAATGATAATCAATGATGCATGAGAATTACCAAAACATAATAGCAATCAATAAAGAACCATATTTAATTTTTTGTGTGTAATATATATCAACATTAAATAGTGATGTGTAGTTAATGTATTTTTTTAGAGTGAAGATATAATGACAATCAACATTAATGGAGACAGCAGAGATTTAAGGTGTTTTGGTCTTCTTATCTCAAATAGGACATAATCGAATAGTCAAAAAAGAATATGGGTTAAATGAAATAAAACTCTTAAAAATGAGATTTATTAAAAAATCTCCCTAAAGAAAATATTGAAACTATGAAAAACAATTTGATTTTTAGTTTTTAAAAATAATTTTTGAATTTTCAATTCACATTCTTATATTTTTAGTAATTTTTTTAATATTATGTTAATTTTCTTTAAAAACAATCAATAAATACAAATATATTTTTATTTTTTATTTTTTACTATTTAGTGAATTATATGAAAAACACAAATTTTATTATTTTTAAGTCTATTAGTAGATTAATTTAAAGAGTAAAAATAATTAATTCAAATATATTAAGAAATTCAATAAAACCTTAGATTCTGTTTGGTTGGATTTTGAAAAAGGAAAATGTCTCGTAGCTCAAATTTTGTGGCTCAAAAGTGGCTCAAATGGCCAAAACGACGTCGTTTTGGCCATTTTTATGTTGTTCTGTACTCAAAACGACGTCGTTTTGGCCATTTGAGCCACTTTTGAGCCACAAAATTTGAGCTACATAGCATTGTCGTTTTAAAAAATGACTTTAAACACATTTTCATGTGTTTATTCAATGTTTTATTAATTTTTTAAATATACCTAATTTAAATATATTTCAGAGCATTTCTAATGATAAATACTATAATAGTATTACCATTGCTATAATTAGAGTATCTCCAATGGTATTTGCTAAAATAGCATTGTCATTGCTATAATTTGGCAATGAATAATGTTATTTTGCCAAATTATAGTAATAGTGTTCCAATGGTCACATGCTATTTTGCCAAATCTCAATTAACTTTTCCTTCAAGTTTGTAGGTGTTGTCTGGATATAGGTTTTTTAATAATTTTTTTTTAAATTTTTTTTGTCTTTTGTGATATTTTTTCAACTGTTTGTGAGAAATTTATATATTTACATTATACCCAACTAGACAAATATAAAAAATTAAAAATTTTCTAAATTTTTTTTAAATATATTTCACTCCACCAAAAAACATACGACTAAAAAAAAAATTATTAACTACATTAAAAAATAAACAATCACCAACTACCCACCAACAACCATCCATTATTCACCCAGCATTCATTCACCAACAATCATCCATCATTCACCCAACATTCATTCACCAATAGCCATCTGCCAAACAATCATCTATTATTCATCAACCATTCACGTACTAACAACCACCCACCATCAGTTACCCATTATTCACTTGCCTAAAGTTTTCTCTACAAATTATAACACAATATTTTTTCTAATTTTCATATTCATCTATCCACAATGTTCATATCTTCTAAACTCTTTGTACCCGTCCACAAGATTTTCTATAATTTTCATATTCATACACCCACAATGAACAATTTCACTAAAGCCTTATTCAATGAAAATTTTGATGAATCTTCATCATCTGATGATGATATAATGATGATGCAACTGTTAATATCACAACAACAAATAATACAAGCATTAACCCTAAACCAACCAAGCACACATGTTGGTTCCACAAGTGGTCATCGATACATTCATCGTGAAAGGGTCAAAGGCGACAAACAAATTTATAGAGATTACTTTGCAGATAATCCTATCTACCCAAAAGAATACTTCCAAAGACGTTTTTAAATGAGGCGGTCATTATTTGTTAGGATTTTACATGAGATTTAAAAAGTTAATCAGTACTTCATCCAAACCGATGATGCCACTGGTGCCCCTTGAATTTGACCAAAATTTTGATTCTGATATGATCCTCAATTTTGAAAAGAATCACCTCGAGATTAAAACTCTCCTAGGATTGTATCACACATTGTCAAAGATCTCACATTTTGCACAAAAGCATTCAAAGCACCCCTACGAGAGGTTAGGGTTTCCCTGTCTTAGCTTTGGAGTGATCTACAGCTTTATTATTCAAACAAACGATATCACAACATCCTAAATAGGGATGAGCCTCATCTCCTATTTTTAAAACAATCACTAGAGCGTACTATATGCACTAGGCCAATTGGTCCAAAAGGGTACCTCAACAAGATTACCTAATATACCTCTCATACCTAACATCGAGAAGTGAAAAAAGGATCAAGTGGTACAACGTAAATCCAGATCCAAGGGTTGTGTTTCCAACATGGCAGAGCCCATGACCAGTTAGCCTTTTGGCAAGCTTTTGGACAAGCCTCCGACAAACCGTCCAAGAATAGCAGATGGAAAACACAGTGACTTAAAGTAACAATGCAAATGCGCAAAGAACATATAAGTGTAGATAAAAAATTCACGTCATGAAGTTCGAGTCAAGTTCTCTAAAATCCTTAGCAGAGTCGCCAGAAATTGTAGCTTGCTTTTCGTGCCCTTTTTGGATACGATTAGCCCTACAGTTTGGACTTCCGTGGTTCTGAATCTGATTTCACAGGTACAATGTGAAATAAAGAAACACAAATGAGTCCAAATCCGACAAATCTTTTGGCAAATCGATGTTTAAATCAAATGCCAAAAATGGACTGCTTTGGTAGATTACAGAGTCGCCACCTAAATATTTTTAGAAAATTTAGGAAACCTGTGACTCGTGCCAAAGGCCACTTATCCGTCATCACCAAAGTGTCTCGGCTCGAGAACTTATGTATGAGAGGGGGAAGGTTGTGATAGCTTTGTTCTATGTTATGTTAATTAACCTTGATTATGATTTTGATTATATGCTTAATATGATTTCCACGATAATTATGTAACTAATTATGTTTTTGAAACAATATTTGTTCACCGTAGGAAAATCGGTCCAACTTACTACTATAATTTGAAGATTGAAGACCGTAGAGGCAACATAAATTGAAATTGATTATGTTATTGTGATAGTACAATTTTTAGAGCCTATGGTGAAATTTGATTAAAAATTGATTCGTATCGAAATAATTAGATTAAATTAAGTGAAGCTCATTAGCTTTAATTGAGATTGATTAACTAAGCTAATCACCTAGTATATATAGGCCAATTACACTCAAGCTCATAGTTGTTTGAGCTCAAAATTCTGAGATATACACTCTAGAGTGAGCTGAATTTAGAGAGAGAGAAGGCTCATCCTTGAAGATTTTGCAAAGGAATTCAAGAACTAGGGGGAATTAGCTCAAGGCTTAGCTATATTTGGAATAATTTGAGCCTATATGTGATTAACCAACCCTTAATTCATGAGTTTAAACTTGTAATTATGTGAATTCCAAGAGAGTTGGTGATCAAGAACAAAATTTGAGTAGTGTTTGATGAAATTGAAACTAATATCTCTATACATGTAAAAAATTACCATGAATGTGCATGATCATGAAGAATTGAGTGCCAAATCACACATGTATGCATAATTTTGTTGAGTTTCATGATTTTGAGCATCATTTGTACCATTTGAAATGGAATTAGAGCCAATGAGTTACATGCATGCATAAGTCATGAAGATATGAAGCTTGAATGCATAAGTTTTGAAATTGGCAATGGAGAATTTGGAATGACTTTGGAAATGGACCATGATTTTTGATAATTGGCTTCAAATTACCTAAGTTTTTATGTTACTCAATGTTTTTCTATGTTTTTGGAATCAATTTGCAAACTTTAAAACTTTAGGGTTGTGTTTTGAAGCTCAAACAGCTTGCTGGAAAACCCAGAATTTGACCTATCTACTCGAGCGAGAAAAGTGTCGCTCGAGCATGAAAATCAAGCTCCTAGAAGTTTTGCAGAGATTTGTTCTGTAGCTCGAGCAACATCTGTTCTGTAGCTCGAGCAACAACTTGTGTGCTCGAGCGAACCCTGTTTTGAAAGGCTTCTCGCTTGAGTGTCAAAGTCTTGCTCGAGCGTAAAATGCATGTAACCAGTACTTTTACAGAGTTTTACAGGCTGCTCGAGTGACCAAAGTTGCGCTCGTGTGGAGAGCCCCATTTCAGAAATTTTAAAAAGTTGTTTCATGTTTCGTTTTCCATTCTCTTTCATTTCTAAGCACTCTTGGGCATGTATTGAACATTGCAAATGAACTAAAGGGATAAGAAAGAAGCCTAAAAGAAATAAATAAATTAAAAATAGATTAAATCACTTGTGACCCAATATGTTATGAAATGTGTAGGGTCAAGCACAAGGGTAAATCCATCGGCAGAACACTGTGAGTAATATCTTAGTAAAGATATTTTCAAGTATGTTACTTTTCGAATGCTACTTCTGTATAAGCTTCATCGATCTGTTGACTTGAATTATGAATGAGAATTCTATATGCCTAATTTTTGTATATGGCTCTGTGAAGAACATGATTTGGGCCCAAGGCCGTTTGATATGTTTGAATTGGGCCTGAGGCCATTTGAAATGTTTGATGCGTTTGAATTGGGCCTAAGGCCGTTTGACTACGAATATGATTATGATTACAAATGTGAAATATGCATTAATGAGCCTGAGGCCGTTTGACATGATTGGGGCAAAGGCCGTTTAACATGAGGGAATTGGGCCAGAGGCCGTTGACATGAATGAATTGGGCCCAAAGCCGTTTGACATGAATGAATTGGGCTCGAGGCCATTTGACATTAATGAATTAGGCCCAAGGCCGTTTGATATGAATGAGTTGGGCCTGAGGCCGTTTGATATGATGGGCCAGAGGCTATTTGATATGTTTGGGCCTGAGGCCATTTGACATATTTGATAAGAGTATGAATGGGCCGAAGGCCATTTGATGTGTTTAACAAGAATATTACTTATTAGAGAATTTCATTCATATAACCTCTTTACCTTGGTATTATTCACTGGGCTTTCGCTCACTCTTGTCTATATGTATGTAGGTGAGCAAAGAAATGTCCAAACCCAGCCCCAATGAACCGCAGTGAAGGATATGAGAGAATCCAAGTTTTTGTGAAGTCAGCCTGAACATCTCACGCACGAGACTTTGTTTTTGTCCTTTTGTCTACACATTTTTGCTACTTTGGTATTAGGCTACCTATGTATATAGACCTTTTGTTCGGCTGGCTATGTATTTGTATGATCCTGGATGGATGAACAAGGTGTTTATTTTGGTTATGGTGTGAGTTATTATGACATTGTTTTGGTATGTCATGTAAGCACAGCTCAATGGACAAAATTTTGAGATATGCTTCCGTTTTGGCCTTTTTATTTCTATTAAAACATGTTTAATCAGGA
Source organism: Camellia sinensis (assembly GCF_055761805.1). Lineage (NCBI taxonomy): Eukaryota > Viridiplantae > Streptophyta > Magnoliopsida > Ericales > Theaceae > Camellia > Camellia sinensis. Next base: position 191,690,053 of record NC_138961.1, on the reverse strand, counting down.
TTAAAGCCGTAGGTAATCTTATGATTACTCTCTGGTTATGTTCTTAACCTACAGGGGCGGGTTCAAGTCATAATAAAGGTTATGAATTGAGCACCCCTCTCACTCTATCAAAGATCGGCCTCTACTAATCATAATGTGACTGTTATTTACATTATATGCTCTTGTTTTACTTTATTGGCTAACATTACTGCGTGATGCACACAAGTATAGACTAACTTGCAAAAGTTGGAACACTTTGATTTCATGTTTGTTTGAAAATTGTTTTTGATACTCGTCACTTGAAAAAGTGAGTTCATTTATTAATCAATTTATCCCAATTTTAGCAATTAGCCTTTATCCACCAGCATTCAAACAAGTATATCACTTAAGCATATAGCCTCATGGAAAGTATGTTCGACATGGCAATAATCACATGCAATGCAAGATGCTAAAGCAATAAACGCTCACCTAGTACTCCAAGGCAAACCAAACAAAGCAAAATAGTTGGAAGAAGTGCATGCTCTTAAACGATGTAAACGCAACGTGCACATTATGCGGATGATAAGTTCAGCTACCAGCATGGAATTTGATTCAATTCAAGACATAGGATAAATCACATATTCAAACCACAAAGTTGAAATTGACATTGATTAGTATGATGAGTCGAACCTCATCCATGCGAGACGAACGGATGTACGTCATGGAAAATGCTAAGTAAATATAATGCTACCATTATAAGCGGGTAAATAAAAGGGAGAAAGAAATGGTGGTTGGAAGACATATATAATTATTACATATTTTACCCTCACGAAGGAGGGTTCAGATGGGTGTCCAAGTGTTTGAATAAACTAACTATTACAAATTCAAATAAATGAATTATATTAACTAAACTAACTACTAACTTGATATCTAAGTTATCAACTAGCTATCTAAGTTATTACAACAACGGCATTATGAGAATAATAATAATTGCATCATGAATATTTACATCAATAATAATTACAATAATAAGATTGCATAATTACAATGAGTAACTCAAACAATAGCAAGGATGCACAACGATCGCATGCACTGTGTCCAGAAACTGCTCTATCTGCCCAGACCGCTTTGTTTTACCCTCAACTTTTTCTCTCTGTTTTTTCCAAAATTCACTGTTTACTAAACATTGGAGATGGGCCGGCCCCCAATGAGGCCTGATCGGGTCCAAATAAGGCTGGTTGTGCCCTATTTCATGGCAAAATGTTTTTGTGCTCTGAGGTGAGGACAATGTAGACAGAGCCTTTCTAGGCCCAGTTTGTCCCTTCTGCTCTTCTCTATCATGTTAAACTCAAGAGAAGAACAAATTCGAGTCTGAAATCACTAATAAGCACAAGTTGATGGCTTGATGATCCCGAGCATGTTTGGACAAAATTGAATAAACACAATGGAAAACCACCACCCCTCTCTCCTATCATGAAAGCTCAAAGAGGGAAGTAGACACGCTCTAAGTCTCATCAACGTATCATGGATTGATAAGTGACAATTCTCGGAGCAATGGACTTGCATAATGTCCGGCCAAATCCAACCGTCTAAACATTTTCTTTATATCGGTTTTATTCATTTTAAACCAATTTTATTAATCATTTCCATTCTTTAATCAATTTGTCCAAAGTAATGTTTAGGTCCACTAAATAAAGAGAAACGTCAAACGAGAAGTGAACCATATCATGAAAGAAAGATTATGCCTTGACGATGAACCTCCAAAGAGATTAAGCCATTGAGAATATGTCTCTTTCTCATACCTTGAATAACAATCGATCACTTGAAATGACTCTTAAATGAAAAAAAAGAAGAAAGGAGGGAGGGCGCAAAAATGATCATGCAAACTTGATTATTAGGATAAGACTCTTGATATGAAAACTAAGTAAAGAAAAGCCATCAACTCAAATGACTCGATGTCTAAGGCCTAAACAACCGAAGCCATAAGGACTTACAACACAACAAGCTAGATATTCGAAGCATAAGCTATTTAAATAAACTAAAATAGCCCCTAAACTGCCCCCTAAAGTTTAAAAACAGTGACAAAACTACTTCAAAAAGGGGAAGAAAATGAACATATAGGAGGGGACAAGCTAGACATGCAAGCTTGCACTGCAAACATGATATTCAAAGCATAAATTAATTAAATGAGTCAAACAGCCCCTAAAACTAAAAAAAATAGTGACAAAACTACCCCAAAACAAATTGAAAATAGTTTGAAAAGTTAGAAAAAAGTAAGCAAAGATTAAAGAGAGCAAAGCTAGTAAGCAAGCCTAAGGAAGGGGTGGCTAACTGTGAAGAAGTGGTTTTGGAAATACTTTTCAGATCTTGGGAGACGCTAGTGATCCTCAGCTAGTCACCTGAAAAGACACAAACACTCCGGTCGGGGGTGCCGGAATTAACACTCCGACGGACAAGTTAGTTCAGACACTCAGAGTAGCTTATCTACTTAGTTTTGTGAAGTGATTCTTACATACCTTTCTATAACCGTTGTTCCTGTATTTATACCTGTTCTTTTTAATCCTCGGGGCCAGGGCCTACTTTTTAATCATTGTCCTTTCTTTTATTCGGCCCTAAGGACTTACACTTATTCGGCACATATATTATATTCGGCTCCCCACTCTCGTAGGATATAGCTGATTAATATCAGTCTTCCAATGGTACGCATCGTCTGATTTTTCCATGTATTCGGCCCCCACAATTGCCCCCCGAACTCCCCATTGACGAAAGTTAATCGGCGTGTTTGGTCTTGAATTGGAAAGGTTAAAATAGGTCAGGCGGCTTCACGTACCCCAATATAGATGTCAGGATGCACACACCTTTTCGTTCATCATTACGCTTTCCCGCCTTAATCGTGCGTCTCGCATTTATTGTGATTTGAAATTTCAGTCTTTTCGAATGCACAGTTCATCGAGTATTCGAGACTCTTAGACCGCCAGCAGATATCCCTTCTCTGACTCGCATTCTCTGTAACTCTTCTCCGTCTACCCTTGTCTCCCTTGCTCCTCGTAAGTCTTCTTCTCTTTTCTTTGCAATCTTACTTTTTGTTTATTATTTTCATTTTGGTGAACCCTTTATTCCCTGTGAAAATCGCCAAACACTTGAAAGACCTCCTTTCTGAGGGTCGTGTCTCCGGATTCCGGCGACACTTTTCCATCCCCGACGATGTTCATCTATCTCTAGTGACGGACAACACTCTGGATATGGAGAGAGAGGATCAAAATTCAATCGTCTTTCCTCTCCTATCCATTGTAAAGGGCAGGGTCCGTTTTTCCTTACATCCATTCCTTAGGGCCGTCCTCCGCTATTAGGGTCTGATTCCTTCTCAGCCCAACGTGAACTTTTTTCGAATCGTAATGGGGATCGTAGAGTTGAACCGGCGCCTCAGGATCGATCTTGGGATTCCGGCCATTCGGCACTACTATGCTTTAGCCAAATCTTCCGGTCGGCTTGGGCGGTACTTTCTTAGGGCCAAGGATACTGACCATCATTTGGTAACCATGCTCGCCAGTTCTGGCAAGCGTGTGGATAATGTAATGGTCAATATCCGAGGGAACTGGGAATTTGGCGAAGGCGAGGATCGCTTAGACCCTAGTCCCAGACGGAGGGGTGAACCAGGTTGCTGTGTGTCTCCTTGTGTTTACTGAACTTTTCTTTTACTCGGCTTTCCCCCTGTGTCTAACCCTTTGCCTTTGCAGGCAGTAATTTGAAGAAGATTCTGGTTTCTATCGACGACGCGGTCCTTGCGCAGGTTGCGACTGCACTCGGATACTTTGGCCGTCCAAACTTACAGAAGCAAGGGAGAGCGGCCCACATACTTCTTCGATACGAGCCTACTTACACTACTTTTTCGGCCGCTGACAATATTCCAATTCCATCCGGCGATCGACAGCTTGCGGTTCTTATCTTCCCTAGCTTCAAGAGTCTCAGACAAGTTGGTCTCGAAGCCTCTGACTCGAGGCAAGACATCAAGCCGGTGGTAGAGTTAGTCGCCGAACCAGACAGAGAGTTCGCTCAGGAGGCCGAAGAGGTTGACGAGGCCCTAAATTCAACGTTTGAGGTAGCCAGACGTAGTCAGCCTACCTCGCCATCCACTTCGGGTCGAGCAGAGTTTTCTTTTGGAGATATTTTTAGAGGTTTGGGAGACATACCCGGCGATTTTTTTGAAGGTATGGCTGGGGAAAGCCTCACGCAGATGGCTCGAAAGAAAAATGCCGAGCGTATGGCCGTCCGGAAAAAGGCCAAGGCCGCCCGTTCTGGACCTGCCTTGGTTGAGTCTTCCGAACCCGTTATTGAAGAGCCGGCTAAGATTGTTGCGGCCGAAATGGCGAAAGAGGTTGAACAACCGGTCATTAATGAACGGTTGATTCCGGAAGAGCGGGGCAAGAAGCGTAGCGCCGAGGGAGAGGCCGGTTCAGAAGATAGTCTTGCTGACAAAAGGCCTTGCTTAGAAGAATCGGACGTGGTTATTCCTCTTCTTGTTCAGCCAAAGATTAGAGACATGCCGATTCCTTCTGACGCATCCATCATTACTGACCTGGCCGTAGCCTTGAGCCTGGCGGCGTCAGTCTCCTTACCAGCTGATAAGGCATCCTTTCATGCCGTGTCAGATTTGGTGGCCATAGCCCTATCCGTGCAGTCGGCCCTTTTGGTAGGTGAACTTTGACTTGTTTTGATTTTGGTTGCCTATGGCATCTAACGATCCCAACTCGTTTTGCAGACGGTCGGCAGGATTGTCGACTTGGGCCGCCGCCTACACGATGCCCTTGAGAGGATTGACCGTTTGCAGTCAGAAGTGGTCGATCAAAAGAGCAGGGCCGAGTTTGAGATGATGAGGGCCGCTATAGAGACTGCGCGAGCCGAAGCCGAAGTGGAAAGGGCTCGGGCTGTCGATTAGCACCGTTCTGATGCCGAAGATAGGGCGAACGTGAGCAAAGAATCGCTTAGGCTAGCCGAGGAGGCGCTTAACAGGATGGAGACTGAGTTAGCAGAGTTGAAGACGGCCAAGGAAAAGGCAGAATCTGAGGCTTCTGCCGTATTCGAAGCAGGAAAAGGCGCCGCCTTCAAAGAATACGTAGATGAAGTCCCCAAGTTTGAGAATCGGGGGTTCAAACACGGGTGGCTCAAGGCCCTTGATGCCGCTGGGGTTACATTGGCCTTACCAATTCCTTATGAGCAGGTGGACGTTTAGCTACTTGAGTCTGACCCTGAGGATTGATCTGGGAGTTATTCGAATTTTATGAAATACTTTCCCTTTTAATGTATGTTTTTGTTTTTAGGACTTTTGTTGGCTCCGAGTAGTTTTCATGTATAAATTGGCTACTGTCTGCGCTCAATTTATTAATGAAAATTATCTTCTTGTTTTACTACTAATGCGCAGTTTGTGATGTTATGTTGGTGTAGAATGTTTGCCTTTCACTACTTTAGTTAGAATGACTACTCTATTGACCTTTCTATGATTGAATATCATGGCAATCTTATCATTCGTATGCCGAATAGTTCGTTGGTATTATGCTGAAACGATTTATGGGCTGGCTGGGGCATTTAATCTGAATATATTGATTAATCTGCCCTTGCCCTAGGCGGTGCATGATCATTCGGGCGCCGGAGGAGGCGAACTTAGTTTTGTTGTCGATTCATGGGCCGGCTGGGGCACTTAAACCGAATGTATTGATAAATCTATCACGCCCTTGCCCCAGGCGGTGCATGGTAATTCTAAAGTCGATTCATGAGCCGGCTAGGGCACCTAAGCCGAATAGATTGATTAATCTATCACGTCCCTGCCCCAGGCGGTGTATGATCATTCGGGCGCCGGCGGGTCTATCCAGTCGGCGCTGGGCGATTGAGGTTTTCACAATTAATGAAATTGCCTTGAGAGTGTTGCCTCTGTAAAGGATAAATGATTAAGGTACAATTTTATGAATACAGTAAACAACTGACTCCAGCTTTTGAAGGTATCGTGTGAATGTCGAACATACTTTTCTTTAACAGCAGAGGGGAAGCGAGGACGCTAGCTGAGCTAAGTGGAGACATGCATCGAGATGGTGACCCTTCGCGCACAGGGGGTAGGAGTTCCAGGGATCGAGAGAGGCGTCAGTCTTCTTGACGTCGAAGCAGGTCGCCCAGGCGGGACAAGCAGTCGCAGGGCAGATCTTCTGAACCTCGAGTCGAGAAGGGATCTGACTCGAATCCGTGCCCATTAAGCTTTGCGGTATTTATGGGGAATAGACCCATGACAGAGGCGGACTCGATCGTTCGGGACCCAAATGTAGCGGTCGAGTTTGCTCAACAAATTTTTCCTCCTGAGGTTCAGCAATCGATGGTAGGTCGTCAGGACTACGAAGTATTTTGCGAAGGCATTCATGGGCCGGTGAAGGGGCTTTACATTGCCTATGAAATCGGCATGCGGTTGCGCGCTGCCTGCCGAGAAATGGAGAAGAAAGAGGAACGTATTCAAAGTTTAGAGACTCGTGCGGAGGCGGCTGAGCGCGAGTTAAGGAAGACCAAGGCGGCCCAGGCACAATCCGTCGGGCACGGAAACCCAATCGTGGAAGAAAGGGTTACCAGTCGACTCATCAGTTCCGTGCTTGCCGATCGTGAGACGGCGAGTATGTTCACAATGGAGAACGTAAAGGGGAGGGCCTATGAGAAAGGTTTTCATGACGGCCGAAAAGTTGGAATCGAAAAGACCAAGGAAAAACTTGCCGAGGAAGTTTGTCGATGTGAAAATTGTGGATTTAGGCACGGTTGGATCAAGGCATCTCAAGCCGCAGAAGCTCTTCGAGTGTCAGGCATTGATTTGGCATCGACACTCTACCATAGTAAACATTTTCCATTTTTTGCTTTTGAAGTCGAGAAGAGTGAGGATGAGGGTGATGCCGTATTAGTATACTTATTGTAAGGTTGAAACGCAGATCGCATTCAAAACTATGTAATATATTGCTTGTTTTATCGAATAAAAAATGTTCTATGATAAATATTTTGTTGCAGTTCGTATTTGGTATGTATGCGTTTCGTTTTACTGTATATGTTTGAATGAATATATAAACGTTGATCGGCAGGGTCGACCCATACGTGATAGCTGTTTATCCCTGAATGAGGCTATTGTAACTTGAGGAAGCCGAAAGCCAGTGGGTAGAGTGGCTACGGCGAATTCAACTCGGCTCGGGGCCTAGATTTTTGACCAGTGCACGTGCTTCAAAAAGTCGTTTGGATAACTATGCCGTGGCGAATGTCAACCGACGTTTTTCTCATGGAGTTTAGTCTTAGTGAAATCGCCTCGGGATTGGGGCCTCAAGATCGCTGCCAGTATTGAAAATAAAAGGAATGGACGTTTCGCGCAGATAAACAATCACTCATGTGTGGTGGGATAAGTGGGGATGTTAGTTAGAGAGACTGGAGTTCAGCCAATCTTGGTATTGCCATGGAGCGCAGCAAAGGACCCATCCGTATGGGAAGTAGGGCGTCCAAAAGTTGGCATGAATCTTCAAGTCGTCAAAGCAGATCACCCCGAAAGGAAAGGCAACGACCGTTGGGTTTTTATCCTTCCTTGTCCTGGATCGTTGCCTTGACATTGTCAATGGTATCAGGGGAGGACTTGGGCACAGTTGGCTCAAGGCATTGCAAACCGCGGAGGACTTCCGGGTGACGGGAGTTGATTTGGTACTGCCGCTTTACCAATGCGTCTTCTCCCTTTTTTAGCTTTTGAGTTTGGAAATGGGTATTGTAATGCTCAAATGCAAGTTGCGTTTATGTAACAACTGTGTGATTAAATAAAAATTGTAATGCTCAAATGCGGGTTGCATTTATGTAACAACTGTTTGATCGAATAAAAAACTTTATTTCGAACATTTGCGTCTTATTCTGAATTTTCTATATGCTCAGTTAAGCACCTTATTTCTGATGTTGGCAATTTTTCTTTTGTTTGTGCCAAAGGGTACTCCGAATCCAGAGGCTAAATCAGCACTTAGGTGTCATGCACCAAAGGGGGCTCCGAATCCGGCGTCTTAGTCGGCCCTAAGGTGTCATGCACCAAAGGAGGCTCCGAATCCGGAGACTTAGTTTGGCCAATCGTGATATCCACGAAGGGCACTCCGAATCCGGAGTCTTAGTCAGCCCTAAGGTGTCATGCACCAAACGGGGCTCCGAATTCGGAGACTTTAATCGGCCCTAAGGTGTCATGCACCCAAGGGGGGCTTCGAATCTAGAGACTTAGTTTGGCCAATCGTGATATCCACGAAGGGTGCTCCGAATCCGGAGTCTTAGTCGGCCCTAAGGTGTCATGCACCAAAGGAGGCTCCGAATCCAGAGACTTTAATCGGCCCTAAGGTGTCATGCACCCAAGGGGGCTCCGAATCCGGAGACTTAGTTTGGCAAATCGTGATATCCACGAAGGGTGCTCCGAATCCGGAGTCTTAGTCGGTCCTAAGGTGTCATACACCAAAGGAGGCTTCAAATCCGGAGACTTTAATCGGCCCTAAGGTGTCATGCACCCAAGGGGGCTCCGAATCCAGAGACTTGGTTTGGCCAATCGTGATATCCAGGAAGGCGCTCCGAATCCGAAGACTTTAATCGGCCCTAAGGTGTCATGCACCCAAGGGGGCTCCGAATCCGGAGACTTAGTCGGTCCTAAGGTGTCATGCACCAAAGGGGAGCTTCGAATCCGGAGACTTTAATCGGCCCTGAGGTGTCATGCACCCAAGGGGGGCTCCCAATCCAGAGACTTAGTTTGGCCAATCATGATATCCACGAAGGGCGCTCCAAATCTGGAGTCTTAGTCGGCCCTAAGGTGTCATGCACCAAAGGGGGCTCTAAATCTGGAGACTTTAATCGGCCCTAAAGTGTCATGCACCTAAGGGGGCTCTGAATCCGGAGACTTAGTTTGGCCAATCATGATATCCACGAAGGACGCTCCGAATCCGGAGTCTTAGTCGGCCCTAAGGTGTCATGCACCAAAGGGGGCTCCGAATCCGGAGACTTTAATCGGCCCTAAGGTGTCATGCACCCAAGTGGCCTTCAAATCCGGAGACTTGGTTTGGCCAATCGTGATATCCACGAAGGGCACTCTGAATCCAGAGACTTTAATCGGCCCTAAGGTGTCATGCACCCAAGGGGGCTCCGAATCCGGAGACTTAGTCGGCCCTAAGTTGTCATGCACCAAAGGGGGGCTTCGAATCCGGAGACTTTAATCGGCCCTGAGGTGTCATGCACCCAAGGGGGGCTCCGAATCTAGAGACTTAGCTTGGCCAATCATGATATCCACGAAGAGCGCTCCGAATTCGGAGTCTTAGTCGGCCCTAAGGTGTCATGCACCAAAGGGGGCTCCAAATCCGGAAACTTTAATCGGCCCTAAGGTGCCATGCACCCAAGGGGGCTCTGAACCCGGAGACTTAGTTTGGCCAATCGTGATATCCACGAAGGGCGCTCCGAATCTGAAGTCTTAGTCGGCCCTAAGGTGTCATGCACCAAAGGGGGCTCCGAATCCGGAGACTTTAATCGGCTCTAAGGTGTCATGCACCCAAGGGGGCTCCGAATCCGGAGACTTGGTTTGGCCAATCGTGATATCTACGAAGGGCACTCCGAATCTGGAGACTTTAATCGGCCCTAAGGTGTCATGCACCAAAGGGGGCTCCAAATCTGGAGACTTTAATCGGCCCTAAGGTGTCATGCACCCAAGGGGGCTTTGAGAAATGAATAGAGCCACAAAGAAAAGTGGTTTGCATTGCAGAAGTGATATACATACAAGTATCAAAGCCCATAGGTCAGGTCAGTGATAGGGTTTTCATTAAATCTCTGCTTGTGCCGATTGGGGGGAGCCACGGATCTCTTTAATGCCATGGGCTGTCGGGAAGTGCACAAGCTGATGATAAGTGCTTGGAACGGCCTTCATAGTATGTATCCAGGTTCGCCCCATGATGACATTATACGGCGAAGGGAGCTTTACGACCAGGAATTCTACTTCGACCGTTCTGGAGCCCGCTCGAACAAGTAGTATGATCTTCCCTAATGGGTATTCAGGATTCATATTAAAGCCGAACAATGGGTGAGGTGCCGGAGACAGATCTGACTCGTTGAGGCCGAGTTTGATGAAAGTTTGGTAATACATAACCTCTGAAGTACTCCCCGGGTCTATGAGAATGCGTTCAATGGTGAACCGATTTATGCGTAACTTAATGACCAAGGGATCGATGTGGGAAGCTGTTGTGCCGCTAAGATCGGAGTCATTGTAAGTAATTGTTGGAGCTTCTTTGGGCCATTCAGTCAGAATACGTTGCTTTTGGGGGATTGGATGTGACTGAATTGTGTGCACGGTTGGGGGTGCAGACAGGCTGTAGATCATATGGATCACGCCAAGTGGAGGTGAGTCCTGCCTCAAGGCCAGTGCCTTGGTTGGCTTTCCCTTTCTCACATACTGTTGCAGTCGGCCGTCTTGCACCAGTTCTTCCAGGTGATCTTTTAATGCGTAACAACTTTTCGTTTCATGGCCGTGATTTTTGTGATATTCGCACCGCCTATCCCTTTTTCGCGTGTCTGGCGGCCCCACCATCTTTGATGGCCATTTGAAGAATGGAAGGTGTTGGACTTTGGTCATTATTGCAGTGATTGGTTCTGACAACTCTGTGTATTTCTTGTCGGCACACCTCGAACACCTGCTGTCGACTTGCAGTTGTTCATTCGTTCGGTGGGAGCATTGATCGCTTGATCGGTGAGTATCCCGCCTTTGTCTCGTTTAGTGCGTTGCCGAGGCTCTGGGCTAGGAGGTGGCGCGGAACTTATTGGTTGAGCAATTTCAGGGAGGGCCGTTTTGTTGGACATTTGGCCGGCTTTTATTCTCAAGGCATCATCTTCCACTTTGCAATACTCTTTAACTTTCTTCATCAACGCCCAGACTGTTTTGGGGGGTCTTCTGGTTAAGGAACTGCGAAGAGGACTATCAGGATGTAGTCCCATTTTGAAGGCGGTGATGGCCATGGAGTCGTTGCAAGCGACGTCGACGAGGTTGAAGCACTCCCAATAGCGCGTCGAATACGCTCTGAGCGTTTCTCCTGACTGAATCTGCATAGCCCAGAAAGAGTCGGCCTGTTTCGGCTGCACCTCGTTGGTGATGAACCTGGCCCTGAAGGATTTCTGTAATTGATGGAAGCTTTTGATCGAGGCCGGCTCCAACTTGTAATACCACCTGACAGCTAATGACCCCAGGTTGCTGGGGAATATTCGGCACATAAGGGCTTTGTTGTCTGCATGCAATGTCATGGCCTGCTTGTAGTGACGGATATGATCAGTGGGGTCTGATTTTCCATCGTAGAGAGTGAATGACGGAGCTTTGAACTTCTTAGGCAGGGTCGCCCTTGCAATCCGTCGGACAAAAGGATCGTGCTGGTCCTCTTCATCTGAACTGCTCCTCCTGCGCTTGTTCCTTGTATGTAGACTCTTTTCGGAGGAGCTGGAAGTTTCGGATCGTCCCTTCTCCGTGGTTAATGAGTTGAAGTCGCTATCGATATCCTTTAGTCAGGCTCGAGGTCGTTGTCCACCGGCCCTCGAAGGTCGTTCGGGATCTTGGCGCATGGCTTCTCTCGATTTTGCGACTTCGAGGGCCAAACTTTGACGGAGACGTTCATTTTCAGCGATCATGTTCTCCAGCCTTTGTTCATTCTGCTTAGCTTGTTCGATGATCGTCTGCATTGTCTCTTGCGCTGAGGTCGTTGGTGAGTCGAAGTTCAAGGCGCGTCTTGCAACGATGGTTTCTTTTTTGAGCATATTTGCTGGAGTGAGGTCATCTCCCTGTGCGGTCTCGTCAATAGCTACCGGAGGATCTTCAGTCACGCCTGCCATGGATGTATTTGAGTATTCCCACAGACGGCGCCAGTTGTGGAGAAGTGGTTTTAGAAATACTCTTCAGATCTTGGGAGACGCTAGTGATCCTCAGCTAGTCACCTGAAAAGACACAAACACTTCGGTCGGGGGTGCCGAAATTAGCACTCCGACGGACAAGTTAGTTCAGACACTCAGAATAGCTTGTCTACTTAGTTTTGTGAAGTGATTCTTACATACCTTTCTATGACCGTTGTTTCTGTATTTATACCTGTTCTTTTTAATCCTCGGGGCCAGGGCTTACTTTTTAATCATTGTCCTTTCTTTTATTCGGCCCTAAGGACTTACACTTATTCGGCACATATATTATATTCAGCTCCCCACTCTTGTAGGATATAGCCGATTAATATTAGTCTTCCAATGGTACGCACCGTCTGATTTTTCCATGTATTCAGCCCTCATACTAACCCCTCCACTTTTTACAACTTCAAATCACATATTTTAGCCTCCAAAAACAGCCCAAAAACAATGGCTAAAATCATGTTAAAAGAGCACAAAAGATAGGGAAAACAAAGATATACAAAACTAGCAAGCAAGACTAAGGAGGGGTGGCTAACCCCTCCACTTTTGGAACTTTTAAATCACATTTTTCAGCCTTTTCAAACTCTAAAAATCAGTATATAATGAAAAGAAAAATAGAGGAAAAGAGTAGAAGAAGATTAAAGAAGAATGTGCAAAATTATACCTTTTGAAAGAGAGGTAAACTCTTAGTTAACAAACTTGATTCCAACACCCTCAAGTTTTTGAAATTTAGTTTGAAATCTCAACAAAAAGCTCTAAGATCAAGCTCTAATGGTGTATGTATTGTGTATGTATAGCTAAAAGGTGATATGAAGTCGAGGAAGCTTTTGGAAGGAAGGTGGATGTTCTATCAATGTCTAAGCCTTTTAGAAGGTTTTTCTAACCTTAAAATCTAAAGTGGGAGGTCCTATTTATAGAATTTGAGTCAATTTGGTCGAAAATATCTTCAAACAAAGCCATCTGTCTGTTTGGCGCTATTGAGAGTCGGCCGGCCTCCAAAATACATGACCGGACCCAAAAATGAAAGGCCAGCTCGAAAAGGCACAAATTCATTATTTTTCATTGAAAGCCGACTGGCTCTAAATGAGCCACGGCCGGATCTAAATGGACCCCGATCAGCTCCAAAAATCTACATTTCAGGCCCGACTACAAACGGGCATATCTCCCTCATTAGAACTCGATTTTAGGTGATTCTTGAATCTAAATTGAAGCCCCAGAAGTCTAATTTCCAATGGTAGTAGCCTCACATCTAAATTCTAAATGTACAAAAAGATATGCCTAATTTAGTGAAGGCTTCTCATTTCTATGTTAACAAATTGATGCCCAACCTTTTCTTAAACTAGTTTTCTTCCATCCCCTCCTACTTCCTTCAACTCCAAACCTATAAATAAGATGTTTTTAAATATTTTGCAAAGAGTTCACCTCCCTTCCATGTATCTCCACTTTGTCCTTACTCAGTTTACTGAAAAGTGTAATATTTTAAACGAAATGCGAGCCTCGAAACACCGTAGAAACATTTGGAAAAATATTTTGAAAAAGAGGGTTTTAAGGTTTAAAATAGTTTTGGTCAAAATGGGGTATAAGATTTGGGATTAGAGCTTAAATCCAAATTTCTTTGCTGAGAATTCAAAAGATTACACAGTGTAACTTTCATCATCAGGTGTTTGGAATAAAGCGCCCAAGTCTTAAGGGCAGTCAAAAATGGGGTGTCTACAGTTGCCCCTCTTTGACCGAGCTCAAAGTCATGAAATGATGTGAGTGAATGTCAAAGCCTGAAGACGACCCATTTTGACAAGGCCGTAAGACTTGGGCAAACAAACAAAATGCAGATGCTGTTAGTTGAACCCGAGGGTTGCCTACATATCCCTTTACAAGGAATCAAACCAGCGTAGTTCAGGGGCACGATGTGAATGACACGCAATGCAATACAATAATATAATCAAACCACAAGCGCTTACCACACAAATATCATAGAGGAATGGAGATGCAAATCAAACTACATTTTCTATAGAAAAGAAATGGGCACGAGCCAAATGATACCTAACATAGGCTAAGTGCCTACATCCTCAATACTGGCCTCAGCACAACATGGATGCTTACACATAACAGAACCATGTTTTAACGTGAAAGGGGTGCAAGCACATGCAAAACTATGTTTTTCGTAAAAAGAGAAAGAGTACAAGTAATTGGGTGGTATGGTATAAGTGAGGAATGACCTGTTAGAGAAAGATAATGATCCTAAATACTAAATGCAACAAGACAAAGTACGATGCAATGAATGTAATGGATGCAGTGAATAAGGGGCATAGGTCGAACCACATCTTACCTAGAAAAGGCATGGACACAAAACAGACCACATCTAACAAAGAAAAGGTGTTGGCACCCTCAATACTGGCCTCAGCGTAGCATGGGTACTTACACATGACATAACCATGTTTCGATGAGGGAAAGGTATGAGCATATGCCAAACTAAGCTTAACATGGAAAGGATGCAGGCCATCTAATGATATAATGTAATGGATGTAATGGATAGTGTAGTAGATGCATGTAATAAATGCGATAGAAGTAATAGATAATAAATATGATGCGATGTGGCAATTAGGAAGTGAAAGTACCTTACAGGGGCAATTGGCAAGATCTCACCTTATGCTGCTGAGGGTCTTCCTCTTCTTCTTGGCTTTAAGACTTCCTCCTTCATCATGCGCTTCCAAACCACAGGTACTACTTTTCTCCCTGGCCATGTTTGCAACTTTCCTAATTCTTCAACAGGGTGATAGGCTAGGTTGGTTCAGTATCCAGAATTGAGGCGCATATAAGCTACCTCAACCTGCCATATAAATTTCAAGTCCAGGATACACCCCTGGGTATTTAAACCAGACTTTAGTCTTGGAAATTCCAAACCTTTGCATTCTAGGCATCGCCATTCGAACTCTAGTTTCTATCGTCTCAATTGATCTCCTAGGAACTCACTACAAACACAGTTAGGTGGCTATATCAGACTGCTTGAATTCGTTCGGGCATGACAAACACCAAAAGAATTGCGCCTTTAGAGGATTTAAGGTCTCCTAGACCCAACGAGTGCACAAGACATTGCGGGTGAGGTGCACAAAATAGTGTGGGGTGAATGAATATAAATGCGTAAAACAGTGCGATGCAAGGTGTACAAAATAGTACGAACTCAAGGTGCACAAAATAGTGCGATACAAAGTGCATGAGATAGTGTAGGTGAGGTACACAAAACAGTGCGATACAAGGTGCACAAAACAGTGCGAACACAAGGTGCACAAAATAGTGTGATACAAAGTGCGAAAAATAGTGCGATGCAAGGTGCATAAAATAGTGCGATGCAAGGTGAATGCACAAAATAGTGCAATCTTAAGGTGCACAAAATAATGCGATACAAAATGCACAAAACATTGTGAACTCAAGGTGCACAAAATAGTGCGATACAAGGGACAACTATACAAATGCACAAAACAGTGCAATACAAGATGCACAGAATAGTGCGAGATAAGGTGCACAAAATAGTGCGATACAAATTGAAGATGTATGAATGCACAAAACAGTGCGATGCAAGGTGCATAAAACAGTGTGACACAAGGTGAATGCACAAAACAGTTCGAACTTAAAGTGCACAAAACAATGCGATACAAACTGAAAAATGCATGGTATGTAGAGGGAAATGAGTAGTACTCAGAGTAATGCGTCATGTACCTTATGAAATGAGTGCAGGGTAACTTGCCACAATTTATTTGAAATCAACTTGCCACAACTTATTGAAATATAACTGAAAAACATTGCGGCAGGTAACTCGACGAAACAAGAGCAACCAATCATACAATTCAAATCACCCAGAATGTATGAGTATGTAAGCATAATCCAAAGCATATGTATTAGTCAGAGGGAAAAATGGGAATCCCAAGAGAGTTTTGAAATGGTCGGAGACAACTTTCGAAAGCTGAATCATATCAGAATCATCATGGGGGTGAGCTCAACTAAATCCAAGGGAAAATGCCCGATAAATGGCTTTGAGCGGATTAAGAGAAAGGTTAGATTCATGCCCCTTGTTTAATTGATGACCCAATCAGATGTACTGAAAATTGTCCCTAATGTCCAGTCATTAGCCACCACTTGGGTTCATGCCTCTTGTTTGATGGATGACGCGATCATATGTACTGAAAAGTGCCCCTAGTGTCCAGTCACTGGCCACCTTTTAATGGGGATCACCAGATCCTAGAACAGTTGCCAACCAATGAAACTGATGCTTTTGTTTTGTCGCAGCATGTTGAGAATCTACTCTATTTTCCCCCAAAGTAGTGACGGATTCCTCACAAACACTTTACAATGATCATAAATGCGATGCCCCTTGTATAGGCACTCTCAGTTTGTTTATAAATTCCACACATGGACTTGTTTTTGAGTTTGGAGCGAACATTCGTGTATGGAATTTTGGCAATGCCACTCTGTTGAACTTTAAGCGACAAACACACTATGGTACTCGATGAAGAGCGCTTTTGAGCAACAAACACGTTATGGTGACTTGATGAATAGCGCAAACTGAAACAAACACCAGGCACGACATAACAGAACTCACAACTGACCTAAAAGTAGAAAAAGACTCAAGGTGACTGATCATTCATAGTGCCCCTAGTATTACTCATGTTCCTTGTAAAACTCAATTTCGCAAAACCTCTAGTTTTGATTCATTTTTTGCTCAAGTTACAGATTTAACTGATAAGTTCAAGTATTGAAAATTTCTCTACTTATTGATTCAAGCTAGTTCTTTCTTACACAACGCAAGTATGATATGTGCAGTAGTCTATGTAGCTCATGGATTGATGTGAAGCTGACGACGTGAATCAGGCAAGATTATTGGGTCGAGACAAACAAGATGGATACGGTTGAGACCGAACTTCAAGATGAAGTTGCCTACGTATCCCAAGAATGAGAATCAAGTCAATGTAGTTCATGGCTAAGGTTCACTCGGGTTTTGATACTCTTCTTTTGCGAGCTCTATTTGTTTGATTTCTCATTTTTCATGCTCTAACTTTTGCCTAGGTCACCCTTTCGGGTTTTCGGCCTAGCGAGCCTCTTGAGGATAATGTTACAACATTTGTGGTGAATTTGATCAATAGTCATTCTTGCCCTAACACTGGAACTGGCTTCACCATGATTTGAGCTTGGTTCTCCATTCTCTTATGCATGTCTTCTTCTTTTCTTTTGCTCCTTTTTTGAAAGTTGGTTCTTCTCGCAATGTGGTACCTCCTCGCATTAGCTTCCCCGAATCCAGACAAAAGTTTATTTCCTCACAGTTGATTGGATTTCATTCCAATGAATACCCCTGGCTTGATAGTTCACTTCTTTTCCCTTTCTTTTTTTTTTCCCTTCTTTTCTCTTTTCTTTTTCAACTCCGCCGGGGTTGTTAACAACTCCGCCGGTCCCAAGCCCGGGTTAAGGAGGAGGGTTGTGCGTTAGGTAGCCGACAGCCAACACGTAAAAAGCCGCTCGGATCCCTTATGAAAATGAATCCTACTTTGAATCGTTTAAATGCTAGGTCGTTCCCCTCAAGTGACGCGTTGCGCCTGCCTCCGGGTGTTTCGAAAAGTGAGCAAGGGGCGCCGCATCGACGCCTGGGTGCGGTGAAAAATGGGCAAAGGTTTCCGCATTTTTCTGGACGAGCGCGGGTAAAGAAGCTAGTCCAAGACTATAGGTTTAGGATAGCCACTTGGAACATAGGAACCTTAACTGGTAGGACGATGGAATTAGTAGATGTTATGATTAGGAGGAGAGTTAGTATAGCTTGCATACAAGAAACTAAGTGGACGGGAGAGAAAGCTAGGGAAATTGAGGATACTGGTTTTAAACTTTATTATAGTGGTAAGGATAGACGCAGGAATGAGGTAGGAATCATAATTGCCAAGGGTCTTGTGGAAAGTGTGGTGGTGGTCATTAGGAAAGGAGATAGGATTATGCTAGTTAAATTAGTTATTGGAGGGAATATAGTGAACATTATTAGCGCTTACGCCCCTCAAGTAGGGTTAGATGATCAGACTAAGAGGGATTTTTGGGAGCAAATGGATGAGATCTTACAGGAGATACCCGTAGGAGAGAACCTGGTTATAGGTGGAGATTTTAATGGCCATGTGGGCATAGATAAAGTAGGTTATGAAAGGGTGCATGGTGGATACGGTTTTGGTGACAGAAATGAGGCTGGAGAGAGAATCTTAGATTTTGCGTTGGCTTCTGACTTGGTGGTGGCTAATACTATGTATAAGAAGAGGGATGAGCATTTGATAACCTTTAAGAGTGGATTAGTTAAGAGCCAAATAGATTATTTCTTAGTGAGAAAAGTAGACTGCCTAAAATGCAATGATTGTAAGGCGATTCTTGGAGAGAGTCTGGTCTCTCAACATAGGATTTTGATACTAGATTTATGTTTTAGAGGGCAATACCAAGCTAGGAAGGATGGTGGGCGTCGTAGGACGAGATGGTGGGACTTAAAAGGGGATAAACTAGAAATATTTAAGAATCGAATGGATAAGGAAGGTACTTGGGACTTAGAAGGTGGGGCTAACACTATATGGAATTCGATGGCCAATTGTATGAGGAGAATCTCAAGGGAAGTGCTTGGAGAGTCGAAAGGAACGGGACCCAGCTCTAGGGAAACTTGGTGGTGGAGGGAAGAGGTCCAAGCGGTAGTTAAGGCAAAAAAAGAGTGCTTTAAAAAGTGGCAGAAGGATAGAACTGAGGAAAACCTTAAGAGCTATAGATTGGCTAATAAGGAGGTCAAGAAAGTAGTGAGAGAGATTAAGTTGAAAGTTTATGATGACCTATACACTAGACTAGATAGTAATGAGGGAGAGAAGATGGTATACAAACTTGCTAAGATGCGGGAGAGGAAAACAAGAGATTTTAATCAAGTAAAGTGCATCAAGAGTGAGGATTCTAAGGTATTAGTGAAGGACGATGAGATTAAGGAAAGATGGAAGAATTATTTTGAGAAACTATTAAATGAGGAACATGGAAGTACGACAATAGGGGAAGAAATAATCAGTAATACGATAAACCAAGACTATAGGTTCTATCGCAGGATTAGAAATTTTGAAGTGGAGATTGCACTTAAGAAGATGAAATCAAATAAGGCTTTAGGACCTGATGATATCCCTATTGAAGCTTGGAAGTGTTTGGGTAAAAAGGGAGTTGCTTGGTTGACTAGGTTGTTTAGTAAAATTTTGTTGACTAGGAACATGCCAGATGAGTGGAGGAAGAGTATTTTAGTGCCAATCTATAAGAATAAAGGTGATGTCCAGAATTGTAACAACTATAGAGGAATTAAGCTAATGTGTCATATAATGAAAGTGTGGGAGAGGGTGATGGAACATCGATTGCGAGACATAACAGAGGTGTCAGAGAATCAATTTGGGTTTATGCCTGGTAGGTCAACAATGGAATCTATCTTTTGAGGAGAGTAATAGAAAAGTATAAAGAAAAGAAAAGAGACATTCATATGGTGTTTATCGACCTTGAGAAAGCATATGACAGAGTGCCCCGAGATATAATATGGTGGGCGTTAGAGAAGAAAGGGGTGACAAAAGGCTACATTGACGTGATTAGGGACATGTATGAATGGGTGGTGACCACTATTAGATCGCCAGCTGGAGAAACAAATGAATTTCCTATCACTGTAAGGTTACACCAAGGATCTACCTTAAGTCCTTATCTTTTTGCTTTAGTTATGGACGAGTTGACGATAAATATTCAGGATGACGTGCCATGGTGTATGCTTTTTGCAGACGATATTGTGTTAGTGGATGAGACTAGAGAAGGAGTTAACACAAAGTTGGAGATCTGGAGAAAAGCTCTTGAATCTAAAGGATTTCGGATAAGCAGAACTAAGACAGAGTACATGGAGTGTAAATTTAGTAACAGTAACAATGAAAGCAGAGGAGAAGTGAAGATTGAGAACCAAGAACTGCCTAAGAGTGAACATTTTCGTTATTTAGGGTCAATTATCACAACAGCGGGAGAGATTGATGCATATGTGGCCCATAGGATTAAGGCGGGATGGTGTAAGTGGAGAAGTGCGTCTGGGGTATTGTGCGATAAACGAATACCTACTAGACTCAAAGGTAAGTTTTATAGAACGGCTATTAGACCAGCTATGTTGTATGGGACGGAGTGTTGGGCAACTAAGAAACAACATGTAGATAAGATGAGTGTGGCTGAGATGAGGATGCTAAGGTGGATGTGTGGTAAGACTAGACAGGACAAGATTAGGAATGAGTGTATTCGGGAATGGGTAGGAGTAGCACCGATAGAAGATAAGTTGAGAGAGAATCGTTTGAGATGGTTTGGTCATATTCAACGGAGACCAACAGAGGCAGTAGTGAAGAGATGCGATGCTGTAACGGTAGATGGAAGTGTTAGGGGACGAGGTAGGCCTAGATTAACGTTGACTAGCGTTATAAATAGAGATATGAATCTACTTAATTTGACCAATGAAATGGCCTTTGATAGGGCCGCGTGGAGAAGAAGGATTCATGTAGCCGACCCCATTTGATGGGACTTAAGGCTTCGTTTGGTTTGGTTTGGTTTGGTTTTCTCTTTTCTTTTTCCTTCTTTTTCCTTTTCTCTTTTCCTTTTCTTATTTCTTTGCTTTTTTTCTCTTTTCTTTTCTTCTTTCCTTTCTTCTTGAAGTAATGAAAAAACCAGGGGGAGAAATTCTGTGATTGTGAGGTTTGAAAGCTGCCTTGTACTTGCAGGTCTGAAAACCGCCTTGTGCTTGCCAAAATGATCGCCTAACGGCGAAGACAATCCCCAGGACAATGTAAAATACCGCGCACAATTCTGAACCCATCTTTGCAGGTTCAATAGCTGAAGAAGCAGTTTTTGAGGTCAGGAAGGACTTTGCGCTGATATGTCAGAATCCACTGAAACCATTTAGAGGATCCTTCTCAGCACTCGAGCTTATTAACATAATCTCATTCAAAAACAAAATTTTTGAAAGCTTTTCTATTTTTAAAAAGGTCACACATGAATTACTATAGGCACAATAAAATGATCAAAAACTTGACTCCCACTTTCATATAAAGACAAAGACCTGAGGGTACACAAGTGCGACTCAAAGAAAGAGACTCAATTGACGCAATGACACAAGAAAAGACAAAGAAAACAAAACTTACAACTCAAAACAAAAGCAGCATCTTGGAGACAAAAGGGGTTTTCTCCAAATCCATCTGTAGAATTCAAAAACAACTTCAAGTAGCCCACGAGAGGGTCAAACCAGCCTTCAATTCAATAATACTAACATCTACACCTAGTAGGATAGCCTCACAATTATTCTAGTTGTCCCCACACATCTCCTTGGCCGTGCTAGCTGGGGTCAATGTTGGTTGGTGGCAAACCACGGATGAGATTTATGTTATGGGGTGGCAATCTATTACAGTTAGGGAGAGGTTTATTGACAATTTTGGGTTTTGGTGGAGTGATGACCTTATTGTCAATCAAGTCTTGAATTTCATGGCAAAGGCGAAAGCAACGATTAGTATGATGATCATACTGCTGATGGAATGTACAATATTAGGTAGGGTCATGTCTAAGTGGGAGAGGGTTAGGGAGAGGTCGAGGATTGAGCGGTTTGAGATACCCTTTCTCCATCAGTACCTTCAAGGTGAGGGTTAGGCTTATATAGAGATATGCGAAGGTTCGTTTTTGGGAGGAGGAAGCATCAGGTTTAGAAACATTGGCAAATGGGTTGGCGGGTGTTGGCTGGGTATTCATGGGCTTGGGATGGGAATCAATATGAGTGTTTCTAGTAAAGCATCCATTTTCATTGTTTGCCCCCTGATTCAAAATGCTCTCAACTTGAGCGACAAAAGTGTCATCCACAGTCTTTGCAACAACTGCGAGCACTTACTACTTGTTCAACCCATTAACCTTCAAAGTCTCAATAGCCCACTGAAGATGTGCATAGGGATCAATACATGCCCCGGTTTTATTCTTGCCACTTGCTTCAGTTTGGCCAGGGGATTGGGTGACTATATTGAAACGACACCTATTTGTTGTTGATATGTCATCACTCAGACTTGAGATAGCTTCGGATTGGCCCTTTCAAACTGCAGCTCGCCCCAAAATTAGGGATATTTTTGACGTGAACCTTTTGGCATATGATGTGGTAGATGATGGAGCCAAGACCCCAAAGGCTAAATTTGCCATAGTTCTCTAAAGATCTTCAATCATGCCCAATAACTCAAGAGTAGCTGGTTTGGCCATTGGTACATGTAGTGCATTTGACCTAACTTGGTCTTAGTGAATAGGTTGGGTTGGACTCTTTGGCGTAGTTTGGACCGAAATTGGGCTATTGTTAAGTTTTGGGGTTTTAGATGATTGGGATTCAAGTGCATCCATCATGCACAAGTCTATACTTTCTAGAATGAACACATCAGGCTTGGGTAAATGGGCTGGGTGATGTATATACTGGGGTCAAAGGTAGGAGGTAGTGTATGGATGAGGTTAAGGTAAGGATGAGGTACTTGGTCATAGTTGGGAAGTGGGTTGGTGGTAACATTAGGTTCCTGAGGTGGAGCTATCATTTGGTTGTTGATGAGATTCTAAACCTCATGACGAAGATAGTAGCAACGATCGATGCCATGACCACGCTGCTGATGGTACGCACAATATTTGGTAGGGTTATGTCTAACAGAGAGTGGGTCAGGAAGAGATTGAGGATAAAAGGGTTTGAGATACCCTCTTTCCATCAGGACTTTTAGTGCGCTAGTTAGGCTCATATGGAGGGGAGTGAAAATTCTACCTTGAGCTCGAGTTGAGCTAGCTGTTTGTGGGTTAGTATTGGCAAAGGGGTCGGCAGTTTTGGGATCGGTAGCGATGGTGTTGATTTCAGTCGGTTCAAGAATAGTGCTACTGTTAGCATTGGTACTCCTGGAAAACACCCTCATTGTTAGTTCACTTATTCTAAGAATAATCCCTTTATTAAATGCACTCTCAATTGGAATCCCTAATTCATGCAAATTTTTGAAGTAAACAGTGGAGTGACTATTAATTTTTGTAACATATCAGGCTCAAGGTTCTGCACCACTATACAAAATGTTCTTTAGGATTCTGGCGGGTTGCTTCAAGCTCTTGGGTGGTCATGTCAATTTGGGTATTGTAAGAATAATAATTGACAAACGCCTAAGCCAAATCTTCCCAGTTCTGCTTCACTTTATTCTCCAACTTTGGTGTACCAAGTGGCTGCTATACCCGACAGGGTTCTTCCATATAAAGTGAGTTTCTGAGGTTTAGTTAGGCCCATTAGTTTCAAGACGTCCAAGAAAAGCAGGATATGTACCATAGGATCTCCAGACCTGTCAAAGCGGTCAATGGGTGGCATTTTGAATCTGTCTGGGAGCCTTATGGCAACCTGGGTGTACTCATCCTCAATGTCAAGAATAGAGTTAATCCCTTATGCCTTTTTGAATTGCTTCTCAAGGTTAGCAATTTTTAGCAAGGTCGGGTCGAGATCATTAATATCAAGGGAAAAAAGCCCCTCATTAGGCTGCACCAAGGGTTTGAAAACGTAAGCATGAGCCAACCCTTCTCGAGGATTTGGACCTTGAAAATCTTCAGTTGGCGGAGGTAGGTCAAAGTTCGGCTGAGGGCCCAGGACTGGATATGTGGTAGATGCCCCAGATGGGCGTTGCATTTTAGCATTGGCCTCATCCTGTATAGCAATTCCCTGGTTTAGGGCCGTTATCATGGCCATAACTTCTTCTGGACTGTGCGTCATCACAGGTCTGCTATGTTGGATGGGTGTCACCAAAGAGCTGACTAACAAGAATTTTGATTTGGTTGTACTTGATGTATCTGAACTGGATTAGTTTAGACAGGCTTTACTGAATTGGATTTTTTAGAGTGGGTCTTTTGGCATTGGATGGATCTTTTTTGAGTTGGCCTATAGGAATTAGATTGACCAGACCTTTGCTGAGTAGTTTTTTTCTTTTCTGGGATTGGATGGATTGTGATGGGTTAAGGCTTTCTGGGTCAGATTGGGCTTGGCCTTTTTTGAATTAGATACTGCTCCTTTTTTGGCTCAAACAAACCTAGCATTAGAAACAAATACCTTATCAGATAAGGATACCGGGTATGCTGGTCAAAACAAAGTAAGAACAATTTTTTTCCCTGGTTCTGGTTCTGATATCAAACACAAACCCCCAAATTTTGACCCAAATTTTGATTCTGATATAACCCTAAATTTTGAAAAGAATCGTCTCAAGATTAAGACTCTTCCAGGATTGTATCACACATTGCTAAAGATCTCACATTTTGCACAAAAGCATTCAAAACACCCCCATGAGAGGTTAGGGTTTCCTTGTCTTAGCTTTGGAGTGATCTACAGCTTTACTATTCAAACAAATGATATCACAACATCCTGAATAGGGGTGAGCCTCTTGTCCTATTTTTAGAATAGTCACTAGAGCGGACTATATGCACTAGGCCAATTGGTCCAAAAGGGTACCTCAGCAAGATTACCTAATATACCTCTCACACCTAACACCGAGAAGTGAAAGGAGGATCAAGCGGTACAATGTAAATCCAAATCAAGGGTTGTGTTTCCAACATAGCAGAGCCCATGACCAGTCAGCTTTTTGGCAAGCTTTTAGGCAAGCCTCCGGCAAACCGTCCAGGAATAGTAGATGAAAAACACAGTGACTTAAAGTAACAATGCAAATGCAATGCAAAGAACATATAAGTGTAGATAAAAAATTCACATCATGAAGATCGAGTCAAGTTCTCTAAAATCCCTAGCAGAGACGCTAGAACCTGTAGCTTGCTTTTCATGATCCTTTCAGATATGATTAGCCCTACAGTTCGGACTCCCATGGTTCTGAATCTGATTTCACAAGTTCAATATGAAATAGAGAAACACAAATGAGTCCAAATCTGGCAAATCTTTTGAAAAATCGATATTTAAATCAAATGCCAAAAATGGACTGCTTTGCCAGATTACAGAGTTGCTACCTAAATATTTTTGGAAAATTTAGGAAATTCGTGACTCGTGCCAAAGGCCACTTATCCGTCATCACCAAAGTATCTCGGCTTGGGAACTTAGATATGAGAGGGAAATGTCATGAATTGAGCACCCCTCTCACTCGATCAAAGGTCGACCTCTACTAAACATGATGTAATTTTTCTTTACATTATTGTAGACACCTCATTTTTTACCGCCCTTACGACTTGAACGTCACCACTTGCACACCCAAGGATTGATGTGTATATGCTTGTCAAGTGCTCGAAGTCCTCAATAGAATGCCACAGCTTTGAGCCTTCAAACCCTACACACATCTTGTCTTGTTTTGGACCAAAACCATAGTTCTTCATGCCTGAAAAATCTTGGGACCTGCCGGCCACTACTGTTGGCTACCAGCCACTTGTGTGGCCTGCCGGCCACAAATGTGTTTTGGCAGATATTTTTGCCAGTTGTGTTAGCTGTTGTCGCAGATGCATGCACTTGCTTACACGTGTATGTATTGATATTTCTGAGGGAGTTTGATGTTTGTCTATATATAGGAGACCTCTCCTTCCATCTTTAATGTTGGAAAATTTTGGAGCAAAATATTCTCTCTTTCTACAATTCTCTCTCTCTCTTGGAAATTTCTTGAGCCTTTGCCTACACACTCTAAACCAAACCTTGTGATCTTTGAGCTAAGATAATTTTGAGCCTACTTTAAGCTCTTGAGGGTGTGTAAGTATTGGTTTAACACTTGGAAAGTGTTCTCTTCAAGAGATATAAGTCTTAGCTTATTACTTTGCTTTAATTGCTATTTTGTTTACTGTTTTGGGGCTGTTTAAACTTTAAAATTTTGGGTTGAAACTTATGGTTTAAAGCCAATAAGGGAGGAGGGGTGGCTCACTATTCCTTTCACCTAGCTTCCAAGGCCTTTACCCTTGTGTTTCCCACCTCTTTGTCCACTTTCATTGAGCTTTATAATTCTAATTTTCAGAGCTTTTTCAGTGGCTAAAATGTTGTTTTGAAATCTAAAAATTGAGGGGGTAGCGTCCCCTCCTTATGCTTTGTTTACTAGCTTACATAGCTCCATATTTTAGCTTATTATTCTAACTATTTTTGTCTTAATTCCAGTATGTTTTAGGACTGATTTAGCATTGTTTTAGAACTATTTTCAGCTATTCATTGCATTTGAGCTTTGTATTGCATGCTTGTAGTGTAATTGTCCTCAGGCTTGGTGGTTTAGGCCTTAGCCACAAACCTATTTGAGTTGATAGTGTTTATTTCAAGCTTTTCATACTTGTGATCACCTTTAATCACCTTTGCAACTTCCCTCCTTTCTTGACTTTTGCTTTGCTTTGAAAGTTGGTTCAAACTAGTTGCTTGTTTAAAGCATGAGATTGAAGTCTTGTGCTTAATGGTTTAATCCATTTGGGGGTTCATTACCAACGGCATGACACTTCTCTAGTGCCTAAAACAACTCTTGGTTTGATGCTTTTTTCTATTAGAGGACTTAAAGCTCACCTTTGGAATTAATTTACTAAGGAATGGTTGGTAATTTAAAATGGAGTAATAAAATGAAGACTAAAAATGATGCAAGATAATAACTTTGTTAGGGTTCAATTGGACGTTAATTGAATCCTTGGGTATTGAATCGTTTTATACTTGTTAGTGATGTAAACGGTTTAAGAGTTATTGTCGACCACTTCCCTTGATCAATCCATGATAGGGAGGAGGTTTGAGAGACTTTCATTGTTGCATTTATTGAACTTGTACACTTTGGTTCATAGGCCATCATGCAATGAAATTGCATCAATTGATGGTTTGTGAATCAGATTTACCATTCCTTTGAGTTGTTTGATGATAAGAGGGGTAAGTTGTGCAAACAACCCTTGAGAATACCTTGGTTGTGCTCTGTTTGCTCTCTGTTGCAGTTGGAAGAACTAAGCATCAGCGGCCGGCAGGCCAAAAGTGGTGGCCTACTGGCCACTTTTGCAAAACCCAACTGTAACAACCCTGACCAATGATTAACGTTAATCCATGCTTAATTATGCCTAATAAGTAATTAAAGTGAAATTTTGCATCATATGTTGCCTTGTGTGTGTTTATGTCTGTTTAACGTAAAAAGATCTGTTCATGTTTTCGTTCCGGTTTGCGAATTGAAGGCTTTATCGGCATTTGATTTAGAAATTAACTTGATTTATGTGTCAATTGAAATTTTTAGAATTTTGTGGTAGGTTTAATTGAAATTCGATTCGGAATAATCAAATTAGAATAATTAATGCTCAATTAAGCCTAATTAATGAAGTTTTGATCTAAGCCTATATAAAGCACATTTTACACCTCCATTCATTTTTTCCTTTATCTTATATACATCCTTGGGCTCACAAACACACACAAACGTGAGAGAGAGAGAGAGAGAGAGAGAGAGAGAGAGAGAGAGAGAGTAGGAAGATTTGGTTCTAAGCTTGAGAATTTTGTGAGACTTGAGCTCAATTAAAAGGAATTGCTAGAAAAGAGAAGGATTTGGAGAGAACTTGGAAAACTAAGCTCTTACACTTTAGAATTCAAGGCTTGAGGTAGAAATTTACTCCTTTAGTTGTATATTTGTAATCTTTAATGCATGAATTCAAGAGAATTAGTTAATTAAGCCAAGAATTAAGCTTAGGAAGAAGAATTAAGAAGATAATCACACTTGCATGCAAATCCTTTTGCATTTAGAGCTTGATTTTGAGGAAGTCTTACATGCATGCATTGATCATGGCTTGATTTTGGAATTTCGTCACATTTCACATGTTTCTACCTCATTTGATTATGTTTTGGAAGGTTAAAACCCATACCATTACATGCAAGTATGCAAGTTATATTTTCAACATTTCAAGTTTGGTTTTGTGTAATTGACAAGCTTTTGAGCTTTGGTTTTATGAAATGATTTTGAATTCACCATGGTTTTACCATTTATAAGTGTTTTCTATAACTTCCTCAAGTTTTTGGCCTTAGAGACCATGTTTTACAACTTTGAATGTAAGTTTTGAGCTTGGGAGCAAATCTGGAAATTCCAGAATTCTACTCCTACGCTCGAGCGAAGGAATCCACGCCTGAGCGACCACTCTGAGTGTGTGTACTTCCACTCGAGTGACCTGAAGTCCACTCGAGCGTGAAATGCGTGCTCTTAGAAGTTCTTATGTTTTGTAGGTCGCTCGAGCGACAAAAATTGCGCTCGAGCGAGGGCATGTCTCTCATGCTCGAGTGAGCGTCAAGCGAAAAAATCAAAGAACCAGCACTTTTGCAAAAATTTACAAACCGCTCGAGCGACAAATCTTGTGCTCGAGCGACCATTCACATTTTGCATGTCCGCTCGAGCGTAGGAAGTTACGTTCGAGCAAGGACCCTGTTTTCAGGAAGTTTTGTTAAGTGTTTTCAAGTGCATTTTTGCATCCTCATTCCATCCTAGGCATACCTAGGCCAAGTTTAAGACACCATAATGAGGATAGAGGAGTATGAACACACCAAGACAAGAAAGAACTAAGTTAATGATTCTGGGTGTGTAATTTAGTATGTATTTATTTTGTATCTGTGTAGGTCACGTACCACAAGATATCTGAATTGCCTACTCTGTCCGTTTACTTGGAGCCATCCATTATCTGTGAGTAATAACTTAGTAAAGCTATGTTTAAGTTAAATTATTTTCTGTATATGGAATAAGATCTGTTCTATGAATGCTATGTTTTTGCACTATGAATGATTGTCCACCTCTAACAAATAATTATGACATTAATGTTGTGATTCAAGTATGCAATATGTACCCAAACCGGAGATTCCTTTATGGAACTGACAAGTTATCTATACTCGGCTGGAGGTTCCTTTATGAAACTAACAAGTTATCCGTTCCCACTCCGGAGGTTCCTTATGGAACTGACAAGTTATCCGTATTCGGCCGGAGGTTCCTCTATAGAACTGACAAGTATGATTTTGATACTCTGTATGTAATACGTTAGCGCTAACAGATGAACTATGTATGATCAAGCATGAATTATGATTTCCGTATATGATTTGAATGAGAATACGAATATGAATCTATTCTATGTACAAACTTAGTTATGGGACATCATTCATTTAATCCTTTACTCTGTTATTATTCAATGAGCGCTCGCTCACTATTTATATTATGTATGTAGGTGATCAGGCATGTGACCAGGCTCAAACTTGAGACTTGGCGTCTCAGTTTTTGTCAGCCAACCTTTGTATCTCCCAAGGAGGTTCCGGATTAAGTCAAGTTTAGTGGCTGTGTTGTTATAAATATATAAGACTTTGTTTCTTTTGCTCCACGAACAAGCTTTTTTGTTTATATGTACATGAAGTGACGTGTAAATACTGTATTTTTTGACGTCACCCGTATGTTTATAAAAGTTTAAGATTATCTGTCATGTGTATGTCTTCATAACTCGATGGACTATGTATATTTTATGTATTTGCTTCCGCAGCCCCTAATTATACATTATTGTGTTAAGAGGCCTTTGGTAATCTAATGATTACTAGCCGGTTACGACCTTAAACCTATAGGGGCGAGTTTGGGTCGTGACACCAGTAGTGGCTTTTTGAAATGGAACAGAGTTGGTTTTGAGGTGAAAAACAGTGCAAGTGTTCTAACTGTGCAACAAAGTCTTCCTGGCAGCAGAGCAGTGGCTTTTTTCGAGTGGAATTCCATACATGCATGAGCACTCCTCGCTTCCCGGGGATGTTTAGTTTAATTACTTAGCATAGTTGTTTCTTTAAATTTTGTAAAGTGTTGTAATTAATTAGTTGTAGCTATTTAATTTTGTCTTGTAAATAATTAGTTAGCTAGAATAGTTAATTAATTTGTTGTTGTTATAATTAGTTTAATAGCTTAGCTAATTTATTCATTTGTTTTGTAATAATTAGTTAATTAGCTTTAATTAGCTTAGCTAGTTAGTTCATTCGAACCCTCTTGCGCAAGGGCAAGCAATTGTAATAATGTGTATGTCTTCCAACCCCACGTTTTTCTCCCTTTTATTTAACTGCTTATGATGGTTAGTTTAGGGAATCATGTTTTGTTTAGCATATCTCATGCCTTGCATCCATTGTCTTACATGCACCGATGCTCGACGCATCATTCTAACTTGTATTGTTAGTTAAACACTTCTTTGAATACGTGCTTAAATTGCATGCTATCAAATTGATTCATAAGCCATATTAGTAGCCGAGCCTAGTAATTACATATTGCATGTATTACATTAGTCATATTGCATAGTTAATATCATGCATTATTCTAACTATGTCATCTTTTTTGGCTTTGAGTACTAGGTGAGTTTTTATTTGTTTTAGCATATTGCATTGCATGTTGATGTTGTCATGTTTAGCATGTTCACCATAAGGCTAAGTGCTTAATTGATAAACTACTTAAATGCCTATGAATGAAGGCTAATTGCTTAAATTGGAATAATTTGAGTAGTGTTCATATGCGATCACTTTTTCAAGTAGTACATATTCGAAACAATTTTCAAAACAAACATGAAATCAAGTATTCCAATTTTTGCAAGTTAGTCTATACTTGTGTTGTAGACACACCATTTTTGACCGCCCTCAAGACTTGGACGTCATTGTTTAAACACTCGATGATTTTGTATGCTCGTGTTCGTTTTGAGTGCCTAAAGTTCTCGGCCAAGCGCCTTGCCTTTGAGCCTCTAAACTTGTCTATTTTGTGCTTGGTTAAGGACCAAGAGCTTGTTGTTTCAAGTATAGAGGAGATGGTGGCCTATCAGCCATCTCCACAGTCCATCGGCCATGGCTTGTGCCTGCCGGCCATCAGTGGTAGCCGGTCGGCCACATTGATGGCTGATCGGCCACTAATGATGGCCGGCGACCATTTTTCTCCTTTTTCAAATATTTATTTGCCAGCTGTGCTAACTGTTGTTCACTGAAGTGCATCTCTATACACATGTATGGAGGGATAAATACAAGCTTTAATCTTGATTTTCTATATATAGGGGGTGTCCTCCCCCATTCTAGAGGGCTAGACATTTTGGATCAAAATTTTATCTCTCTCTCTCTAGAATTCTCTCTCTCTCTTCTTGTTTTGTGCTTTGTAGTTAGCTTTCTCTACACCTTTGCACACTAACCCTTAACCAAACTTCACCACCTTGGAGCTGATGTCCCTTGGAGCCTAGTTTGAGCTTTTGGAAGGAGGTTTGAGCCTGAAATTGTGGCTGTTTTGTGCTGTGTTTCAAAAGGTATAAGACTTACCTTGTAGGCTTTGTTTTGGCTACTTGTTTTGCCATCTTTTTATACTTTTTTTGAGCTGGTTTTCAACTACAAAAAACTCTGATTTTTTAGTCTTAACATGATAGTTTGAGGTCATTTTGTGTAAAGGGGTAGTCCACTCTTCTTGTTGCTTTATTGTGTAAGCTTTTGTACCATCTTTTAGCATATTCACATCGAACGTTTTGGCCCTTTAAACCATTGAAATTTAGAGTTATTTCAATGGTAAAAACTTGGTTTTGAAGTCCAAATTTGGACGGGGGAGCCTCTCCTCTTTGTGCCTTGTTTGCAAGCCTAGATAGCTTAACATGTGAGCATGATTTTCTAGCATTTTGTACCTCAATCTCAGCATATTTTTGCCTTTGATTTGGACTATTTTAGCTCTGTTTTCAGCTGGTTTGGTCATTTGAGGCTTGTATTGTGTGGTTGTAGTGCAATCTCCTTCACTAGCTTAATGTTTTAGGCTTTTAAACATGAATTGCATGAGTTGCTTACAAGTTTTAGTGTCATTTTGCACTCCATTTCAGCACTGAAATCTCTGCAATCTCCCTCTATTCTTCACTCTTTCATTTGTTTTGAACGTGGCTTTGAACCCCTTGTTGGCTTGAGTGTGGAATTGAGACCCTCATGCCTAATGGTTTAATTCCTTCGGGAGTTCATTACCAACAGCATGAGGCTTCTTTCATGCTCAAGGTACTTGTGGTTTAAGCCCTCTTTCCATTAGAGGACACTCACCTTTTGGACTAATCAATTAAAGAATGGATTGGTAATCTAAAATGAGTAAATAAAACATGACAAGTAAAAGAGGCAAGATAAGCATCTTTCATGTTGCATTGCATGTGTTTGG
The DNA here is from genome assembly GCF_055761805.1 of Camellia sinensis. Taxonomy (NCBI): domain Eukaryota; kingdom Viridiplantae; phylum Streptophyta; class Magnoliopsida; order Ericales; family Theaceae; genus Camellia; species Camellia sinensis. The sequence continues at coordinate 191,658,035 of NC_138961.1, read as the reverse complement.
ATCGGATGTTAATTCGAACACGACAAAAGTGGGACGTTTCATACTCAAAGTGATGAAATGTGCCACTTTTCTTGGTCACCATCACCCTTGATCATGCATGATAGGGTTGTGGTTTTGTTGAGTCTTGTTTTGCACTCATTAAGCTTGTACAAGCTTGGTTCTTCGGCCTTCATGCATGAAAATGCTTGATTGATGGGTTGAGGGACAAGAGCTACTCTCCTTTGAGCTTGTGTGATAATGAGGGAAGCAGTACATACACTCCTTGAGAATACACTACTTTGCCTCTGTCTGCTCTCTGTTGCAGCCAAAAAAAAAAGAAGTTCAGGGAAGGGGTGGCCGACCGGCCACCAACAATAGCCGACCAGCCACCAATGGTAGCTGACAGCCACCATTGGTAGCCGACTGGCCAAAAATGAAATTTTGCCCAAGTGTGTTCCTGAGTTGGAGCAAAGGTGTTCTGGAAGTTGGCAGCACTGTTGGTGTTCAAGCGAGTGCAAACAGAGGCATTCGATGGCAAGGTGGTGGATTTTCGGGAGGAAACCAACCGAGCATGCATGCCTCCCTCGCCCTCGAGGCCATTTAATTGCTTTAATTAGTTAGTGTAGCTAATTATTCAATTCAAGTGTTGTACTTAATTAGTTAGTGTAACTAGTTATTCAATTCTGATTTGTTGTAATTAATTAGCTTAGAATAAGTTAGTTAATTAGTTTCAATTATGTTGTAAAGCTAGTTAGTTAGCTTTATTTATTCGGACCCTCATTCGCAAGGGCATAATGTTGTAATAAGTGTGCGTGCGTGTGTGCATGTCTTCCAACCCCACGTCTTTCTCCCTTTTATTTATCTGTTTTTGATGGTTAGATTACGGACATGTTTTGATTAGCGTACATATGCTTGCATGTTTGCATTCATTCATTTGTCTTGGATGCACCGAGGCTCGGCACATCATTCAAACTGCATTGTCAATTTCAATACTTCTTTGAATACATGTTTCAAAGCATGCTATCAAAGTGTTGCAAATGCCATAGTACTAGCCAAGCCTATTAATTTCATATTACATGTGTTACATTAGGCATTTTTGTATAGTTAGGATCATGCATCTTTCTAACCAGTTTTTGTTTTGGCTTAGAATACTCGGTGAGTTTTATGCTTTAGCATACTTGCATGAGTGTGATTGCCATATTGCCATGTTTCGCATGTTTTCCATGAGGTTATGTGCTTAAATGCTAAAACTGCTAGAATGCCTGTGGATGGAGGCTTTATTGTTTGAATTGGAACAATTCAACAAATATGGGTTTTAGGCCCACTTTGCGAAGTGACAAATCATGTTTTAAGCCCACTTGAGGTAGCAAATCCGCATCTTTTAAAGCCCACTTAAGAGTGGCTAATTCAAGCCATTTTCGAGAACAAACATGAGTTGAATTGTTCCAATTCTTGCGATTTAGTCTATACTTGCTTGTGTGCGCGTCACATAGTAATGTTAGTCTAATAATCAGAATTAGAACACATAAGGTTTTAAAATCTCATATCATGATTAGTAAAGGCCGATCTTTTGATCGGGCGAGTGGGGGTGCTCATTTCAGGACCTTCCCCTCTCGTACCTAAGTTCCCGAGCTAAGGCAACTTTGGTGATGACGGACACGTGGCCTTTGGCACGAGTCAGGGTTTCCTAAATTTTCAAAAAACAAAATATTTAGGTAGCGACACTGTAATCTAGCAAAGCAGTCCAATTTTGGCATTATTTGATTTAAAATCTGATTTTCCAAAATGATTTGCCGAGTTTGGACTCTTTGGTGTTTACTAGTTTCACATTGCACTTTTGTGATTAGATTCAAAACCGCATAGAGTCCCAACTGTGAGGCCTTCTTTTCAAACCCCTTTTTCGAAAGGCAAGGGCGTGGAAAACTTGACTCGAATTCATGATATGTTATTTTATCTACACTTGTGTGTTTCTTTGCATTGCATTTGCATCGGTGTGCTTAAGTCACAGTATTTGCCATCTGCTATTCCTAAACGATTTGTCGGAGGCTTGCTTGGAAAAGCGTGCCATAAGGCTGACCGGTTGCTAGCTCTACCACGATAGGAACACAAGCCTCGGATCTGGACTACTGCCGTATCGTTTGATCCTCATTTCACTTCTCGGTGTTAGGTGTGAAAGGTATATTAGGTAGTCTTGCTAAGGTACCTTTTTTGACCAATTGGCCTAGTTGCATATCGGAAGCCATAAAGACTGTTCCAAACTAGGATAGGTTGCTCACCCGAATGCAAGATTATATGAAAACAGCTTGTTTGCGTAGTGAATTCCTGGCTCCTGATGAGATTAGGACAGGGTAACCCTACCCCATCATAAGGGTGTTTTGGCTCTCACTTGTTTGGCATATGCTTTTAAAGTGTAACTCTGCAGGAATGTATGTATAAGTTGCAAGTCTGGGTACCAGTTTGAAAGTATCAGTTTTGAAGCAGAAATTTGAGGTAGAAATCAGTGTCTGAGTACAGTCGTCCAGTTTATGATTTCAACTGTGTTGTTTCTGTCTGAGCCGAGGTGTTGTGCATTTTTTGATTTTTGTTTCTTTTGCTTTATTTTTCTTTTTGCAAGGTAGTGTTTCACAATTGCGTCAAACGAGGTAGTTACCCCTCAAGCACTCTAGACTCAAGTAAAGTGACTTTACCGATTTGGGGATCTTGTAAAAGGGTAACCAGTGTTTGTTTCGCTACCCCTGGTTACAAGACGGAGGAGAGTCAGGCATAATTCACCGGTTCGATAGTTATCTTCCTTCAACAAAGTCTAGTTTTCTGCTCCCACTTCAGAAAGAGAGTACACAGCAGTTCTGATAGATCAGCACCCCTTAGACAACATGGAGGATATGATGTGCCAACTTCAACAGACTATCAAGAATATGTAGTTGGATGCTGCCCGCAAAGCAGAAATTACAACCCAGTAGGTTGAGTTGATTGCTAGGCTACAACAACAACAATCGCAACAGGCAACAGCTTCTGCATTCCATCAACCTCTTACAAACATTCCAATACCCAGAGCTCCTGCTCCCACAGCCAATGTCTAGGAAAATGCGGACATCCCAGTGGATCCGATTCCACCCCAGACTTCCAAAGCACCAGTTTACCCAACGGAGGCACCGTTTGAGTTTGAGGTCGACCCTACCGCACTGAAAGTGAACAAGCTTGAGAAACTTTTCAAACAAACTCAGGGTGTCAATTTGATCCCAGATATAGAGGACAGATATACTGATACGGTGGTAACATTGCCAGGCAGGTTTAAAATGCCGCATATAGACCGTTTTGATGGTTCGGGTGATCCCATGGTCCACTTACGGCTATTTTTAGATATTCTGCGGCCAATGGGCCTAACTAGACTGCAGAAGTTATCCCTCTTCAGCCGGACCTTGTCGAGTATCGCGGCCATTTGGTATGCTAAACTTGAGGATTCTGTAAAGAGAAACTGGGAAGAGATGACTGAGGCCTTTATTACTCAGTATTCCTATAACACTCAAATCGAGGTCAGAACTCGTGATCTCGAAGCAACTCGCCAAGAGCCGAAGGAGGGTTTCTCCTATTTCATCACTCGGTGGAGGGCCAAGGCCTCCATGATGACCACCCGGCCAGCTAAAAAGGACCAGATCAGAATGGTTGTCCATAATCTGCAACCGAGGCTGCTACAGAAGATGATAGTCTTACCTCTGCCTATATTTGTTGACCTCCACGAAATAGGGGTGCAGATAGAGGATGCAATGAAACAGGGTTTGATAGACCATGAGAAAGAGCAGCCCAAGAGGGCTTTTTCACGCGATTCCAACACGGCTACGAGTAGTAATGCAGCTACAAGGACCTCTAATGTTGGTATGGTCACCACCACACCAAAAACTGCCCCCTTTTGCCGGTACATCCGACACGACCCCACAAACCGTAAAGCACCAACCCCGTGGCCAGAGGGTTTTCACCCCACTCTACATGTCTCTATCTGCGGCCTTGAGGGTCATGATCAAAGAAAGGCATTTAAAGCCCCTAGAGCTGCGCCCATTGCCTAATCTCCTTCATCTTACACACAACCCGACTAAATACTGCGCCTTCCACCAACAGCATGGCCATGATACCGACCTATGCTTCAGATTGCGTCATAAGATTCAGGATCTCATTGACAATAAGGTGATCGTGCCTCCTCAAAAGCCTAACGCCACTACAAAATCCTCTCCCACCACATAACCAAATCCCTCCACCTAGGCAAATGAACCTTATCCAAACACTGGCCGTCCCATACGACCCCAGTACATATATCACCCCCTTCCACCTACCTAAGCCAGCACTATTCATCCCAAAAAGCACAAACTTGTGCATGATGAGCTCGTCCATATCCCAACCCGAACTTGTGGTGGTGGCTGTGGTAGAACAAGGCATGCTTGAAGGCTTCACAAGCTTAACTGAAGAGGAATACAACCCGTGTCGCTACATTATGCCAACCAATCAGGCCAGACCGACGGGAATGGAGGTTAATGTAGTCCAGGAGGACGGACCAAGCCAGGGACTGGATGACTTAGACGATCTCGAGGAGGACATTAGTAACCTGCAGTTCTTCGATGAACAAGATCTGGGGAGTGTACAGATTGGCTGGTTTGATATGAACGGAACAACGGATAATACGAAGTGGCTCAGTGATGAACCGGATGTGGATGAGGGGTCTCAACCAAAGCAGGAACAGCTGGAAACAAGAACTGTTGCAACGGCCGGAACGGTCAACGACAAGGGAAACTTGTCGAAGAGCACTGGTACTAAAAATTGTGCTCAGGAGTTGGGTAGCGTTGGTACAGCCGATACAGAACAGGAGACCGTACTGAAGTGGTTCGAATATGAAAGGACTGAGAATGATCAGAAGGCTAGAAAAGCCAAAGGCCTTGTGGGGACTGACTGTGTTGTGGATGCGGGAATACTTACAACAGAATCAGACAGTTGCTTGTCGGTTGCCGGGGAAATGTGGTGGAAGGATGATGATTTGCATCTTGCCCACACAGACGAAGATTGGGAACAGAATTTGCCAGATGACATATGGTATTCTGAAGAAGTGGATCACATGACTCGGATTGGGCTGTATTTTAAGCCCCCACACCTAGACCAACCAGAAGCATCTAGGAAGGATAAGGAGACAGAAAAATAGAAGGAGAAATTGCTAGAAGAAGAAGCTATGCTGAAGCAACTGAAGAAAATTCAAGCAAACATATCCATTTGGGGATTGCTCATGGCTTCACGAGTGCACAGACAAGCCGTCCTATCAGCAATGGATAAGGCTAAGCTCTCTATCGACATAACCCCCAAGCAATTAGTGGGATTGGTTTTCCCAGGAGTCGCTTCGCTAACTTTGACCTTTACAGATAAGGAATTGCCACCTGAGGGCTCTATGCATAACAAACCACTATACATCTCTCTTGAATGTAAAGAGAAGTGGATACCGATTGTCTTGGTTGATACCGGGTCTGCAATTAATGTGTACTCGTCGCGCACGGCCTATGCTATTGGCTTAAAGCCAGCAGATTTTGTACCAACGGCCCAAGTGATTCGGGCTTATGACAATACAAGTCGGGAAGTGATGGGGACTGTTCAGATCATAATGCAGGTTGGCCCGGCACAACAGGATATTGAGTTCCATGTCCTGGATGTTCCGGCCACTTTTAACTTACTCCTTGGACGGCGATGGCTACACCAATTGAAAGTTATCTCTTCCACTCTGCATCAGATGTTGAACTACCCCCATAGGAAGGGGTAGCCATTGTTTTTGGGAACTCTTCTACACATCCTCTGCCGGAAGTCACTACACCGATACTGGAAATTGTACACGGCGATGAAGATGTTTTCCTGTCTGGGTTCACCTTGGCCGAGGCCCGGGTGGTGCAAGATATCCTGGTTATTGATGAGGGATTGTACATCAGTGCTTAATCAGTCTACCTCATGAATAAGTTACAGCATGTACCCGGAATGGGATTGGGAAGAAGCGGTCGGAAGGGCGTTGTTGCATTGGCTGAAGTGCCACATAACCCTCTACACACCTACCAGAGAGGACTGGGTAAGAAAAGGAAAGGAAATGGCAAGAAGAGCCAAGGCAAAGCGAAGTGGGAAGCACTATGAGCTGGTGCATAGACCCATTCAAGGAACCCTGAACAACAGTTTTGTCTGGAAGGGGGAAGATTTCCCATTTTGCAGCTTTCTTGAGCCATGGTTGAACTCTGAGAAGTGGCGTTTTCCCTGCTTTGAGATCTTCTTCGATCTACGGTTGCAAGGGGATGAAGTTACAAAGGAACAGACTGACCTACCAGCTGAAGCTGAACAGAGTACAGAGGATGAGTCCAATGGCAGTGAACTTGAACTGGGAGTAGCACTGGCTTGTCTCCTTTCAGATCCTTAGATCAAACCAGAGAGCTTGGGGGATGACTTCACCGTTTCCATGATCGGAGATCAATTAGCTGTGGACCCTTCTGGTGGTATTCTGGATGCATCTATCGCACCCTCCCTCGTTTGGCAGTTCGAGGAGGGCTTTTGTTCAGCAGTTCTGAATCAGGTAGTGAACCAGAATCTGATTCCATAGAGTCTCTGGAGTCGAAATCAGATTCCAGTTCTTCTGAGTCGGAGTTCGGTATTCCTAAGGTTGATAACCCAGATGTCGTTATTTTGTCTAGGTCGTCTTTTTCCTTTTCTTTTGAGTCGATTGTAACCGAGGAATTGGATGAGCTGGAAGCTTTGAATAAGAATGGTACCACTGCTGTTTCTGAGTACTTCTCTGTGCCACTTGTATATTGCATTGATCATGACTTTCAAAATTTTGATAAAAACGATGAGGAAGGAATTTCTCTGGTTTTGAAACATTTGATTCGATCGAGAGGAGAAGAGGTTTGTAAAATCCCTGGTTAATGAAATCATTCCAATTAATGTGGGTACTGAGAAGGATCTGCGTCTGGTCCAAATCGGGTCCACGTTGTCTTCGGAGGAATGCGAGCGCTTAGTCGCTTTATTAAAAGATTTCAAAGGTGTTTTCGCGTGGTCCTACGAAGACATGCCTGGAATCGATCCTGAGATTGTACAGCACCGGATCCCTCTTGACCCTGAGGCCCAACCCGTCAAGCAGAAGCTTTGGAGAATACACCCAGATTAGGCTTTGAAAATCAAGGAAAAGGTCACCAAGCAGATAAATGCAGGGTTCTTGCTAGTATCTGGGTATCCTACTTGGTTGGCCAACGTTGTTCCGGTGCCGAAGAAAGATGGCAGAATTTGGGTGTGTGTGGATTTTAGAGATCTGAACAAAGCTAGTCCGAAGGACAACTTTCCTCTACCGCACATCGATGAATTAGTGGACTTCACAGCAGGCCATGCACCGCTCTCCTTTATGGAAGGGTTTTCTAGGTACAACCAGATTTTGATGGCACCCGAGGATAGGGAGAAGACTGCCTTTACTACGTCGTGGGGAACCTACTGCTACAGGGTGATGCTGTTCGGTCTGAAAAATGCTAGAGCTACTCATCAACGGGCTGTAACCATAATCTTGCATGACATGATCCACAAAGAGGTCGAGGTGTACATGGACGACGTGATTGTCAAGTCCAAGGAAAGAGAAGACCACTACACCGCCTTGAAGAAATTTTTCCAACAGATCAGAGAATATCGGTTGAGGCTAAACCCACATAAATGCACTTTTAGTGTCACAGTAGGGAAGATGCTGGGGTTCTTAATTACATAGAGGGGCATTAAGGTTAATCCTTCCAAAATCAAGGTCATCCTAGAAATACCACCACCAAAGAGTAAAAAGGAGGTGGAAGGCTTTCTGGGTAAACTGCAATTCATAAGACGGTTTATTGCAAAATTAACCTTGACTTGTGAACCACTATTTGGTCTCCTAAAGAAAGGAAAGAAATTCCAATAGGATGACCAATGCCAGGTTGCTTTTGAGAAAATCAAACAGTACCTTCAGAACCCGCCCATGTTGTCACCGCCAAAGCCGGGGAAACAATTGATTTTGCACCTGTCGGTAACCGACACGACTATGGGCTGCATGCTTACGCAGGAATCTGAGGATAGAGTGGAGAAAGCCATCTATTACCTGAGCAAGAAGACGCTGGAATATGAGACCCGTTACACCCCGTTGGAGAAGGCTTGCTTGGCCTTAGTATGGGCTACCAAGAAGTTGAGGCACTACCTGTTAGCTCACTCTGTAATTCTGGTTTCGAGATTAGATCCTATCAAATATCTCTTCAAGAAACCAGTGCTTACGAGTTGGCTAGCCCGTTGGTTGCTTCTTCTCTCCAAATTTGATTTAAAATATATGACTCGCAAGTCTGTGAAGGGGAGAGCGGTAACGGAGTTCCTAGCCGACCACCCAGTGGAGAGAGACGAAGTAGTAGAGTATTTGTTCCCAGATAAGGCCATTCTGTAGGTCGAGGAAGAGGATTGGACCATGTACTTTGACGGAGCATCTAAACAAGTACGGTTATAGGATAAGGGTGTTGCTGATAGTACCTGACAATTCCCACATACCTTTAACTTTCAAACTCCAATTCAAGGTATCAAACAACGAAGCAGAATATGAAGCATGTATCGCTGGCATGGAAGCCGCCCTAGAACTAAGGGCAAAACAGTTAGACGTCATTGGGGACTCGAATCTAGTTGTGTCTCAAGCGAAAGGAGGTTGGAAAGATAAGGAAGAAATGATGAAAATTAATCACCAAACCCTGGACGTTCTAATTCCCAGGTTTGAGAAGCTAACCTTCACGCATTTGTTAAGAGAGAACAATAGGTTCGCTGATGCTTTATCAACTCTATCTTCCATGATAGACATCCCTTTGGGAGTCCGGATGCGTCTGATCATTATTGAATAGAGGTATGTGCCGGCCTACGAGTTGATCGCCGCAATAGAAGAAGTACAAAATCAAAACCCCTGGTATCATGACATCTGGAACTTCTTGGAAAATGAGACTCATCCACTAGGGACAAATGCCAAAGATAAAAGGGCAATACGGTGAATGGCTGCTCAGTTTATCATCTGTGGGAGTAAATTGTATAAACGAGGCCATCTAGGAATGCATAAACTGTGCGTCGATGCAGAAGAATCAAAGCGCTTAATGGAGGCCATCCATGGAGGAGAGTGCAGATCGCACATGAGCGGAGTAATGCTAGCTCGGAAGATTCTGAAGCAGGGTTATTACTGGTCAACCATGGAGGAGGATTGTATTGGTTTTATTCGGCAATGCCACAAATGCCAAATTTATACAAATCGCATGAATATCCCGCCATCAAAGCTGTACAACATGACTTCACCATGGTCGTTTTCAATCTGGGGAATTGATGTTATTGGGGCAGTTACTCCGAAAGGGTCAAATGGGCATGAGTATATCCAGGTGGCAATACACTATTTTACAAATTGGGTCGAGGCCCAATCCTATGCAATGCTGAAAGCGTTGCACGTAGCCAAGTTCATTAGAAATAATATCATCTATCGGTATGGGGTCCCGAATGAGATCATCTCGGACAATGGTCCCACTTCAAGAAAGAAGTGATCGACTTGTTGGAGAAATACAACGTGGCTTTTCATAAGTCATCCGCATATCGGCCGCAAACCAACGGAGCTGTTGAGACCGCCAACAAGAACATCAAGCACATTCTATAGAAGATGGTGGAAACCTACAAAGACTGGCCAGACAAGTTGCCATTTGCTCTCTGGGGCTACAGGACATCAATCCGAACATCTACTAGGGCAACTCTGTATTCTCTGGTTTACGGGATAGAAGTTGTTCTGCCAATTGAAGTTGAGGTTCCATCGTTGCGGGTTATGGCTGAGTGCCAAATTGCAGAAGCGGATTGGCAGCAAAGCAAGTTCAAGGAACTAATATTGTTCGACGAGAGGAAGCTGAAAGCACTGTACCATGTCCAAGGTTATCAACGTAGGATTTCCAAGGCTTTCAAAAAGAAAGTTAAGTCTAGGAATCTGAAAAAAGGGGATTCGGTTCTCAAAGACAACCGAGCTCCCATCCATGACCCTAGGGGCAAGTTCAGACCCAATTGGACGGGTCCTTACATCATCAAATCTATCTGGTCGGGTGGAGCTGTCATTCTTATGGACCTAGATGGCCTTGAATTCTCCCAACCAATCAACATGGACAAGTTGAAGAAATACTATCCTTGAGTGGCTTGCTAGGCCGAAAACCCGAAAGGGGAGCTAGACAAAAGTTATAGCACAAAAAATTAGAAAAAAGAAAAACTGAGCTCGCAAGGTTGAAAACCCGAAAATGGCGGCCTTGACAAAAGTTAGAGTGCAAAAGGAAAGTGTTAATACCCGAGTGAACCCGAACCAAACTACGTAGAGCTTGAGTTCCATCTTTGGGATACGTAGGCAACTTCATTCTGAAGTCCAGCCATAAACACTTCCAAATCAACTGTGTCCATGAGATTGTTCCGGTCATCTTTGTCTTTTCTACATCCAAGAGTTCGGTTGTGGGCTTTACTATGAGAGCTGGTTACAGTGCAGTGCAGTGCTATTCAAACAAAGGGCAACCTTCCCTTCGTTGGATTCGGGGTTGTACATCTCAAGGATAGATTCCGGGTGTGTCTAATTGTGATCCTTATCGAAAATGGTTTTGAAAAGTTTTAATAAAAGTTGATTTTGTTCAAATTAATCTTTTTACAACTTAGACCATTTTTGGACCAAAAGGAAAATTTTCAGTGCCCACAACTTCAACTTCATTGATTTCAATATAGAGTTCTTTACCTCTTGATACAAATCAAAGTTGTTTTTTATTACATTCAAAAGGAAAACTTGAAAGTATAGATCAAAACAATAAACTTGGGGCACAGATGAGTCAGGTGTTCCTGCGTCCCCTCCCAGAGCTTGTGGAAGCTTCAGATGCTAAAGTAGGCCCGATTTGTGCCTCATCCCCAAGCCAAGCTATGCATTCACCAGAAAGGGCGCAACTGAAATTGGGAGCGGGAGCCTGAAGTTCTCTTGTCCTCCATGCAGTGGGATATCAAGCTAGTTATGAACCTCGAATTGGAAATAAAGTCGGGTACTCTACCCCCTCTTTTGGGCAAGTCTGGTCGTGTCCAAATTGACGCCCGAACTGGAAGGGAAAATAGAAGACACAGTGTGTCAAGCCAATCAACTGAATGCTAGGCTGTCAAGACATGTTATAGCTCATCTCGGGCAGATCAAATTAGAGGCAACACCAAGTAATGTCGACAGCAGACCTGTGGCACATCCAATGGCACCACCATCCCTCGTTCGGGAAATCAACTAGCCGTTGGCGAAAGAAATAGCCTCGTGCTAAATATGCAAGGCAAGAGTCCACTACTTTCAACCTGCCCATGAGCTATATCCGAGGAGGGATGAAAAATAAGAAAGATTAAATAATAGAGAGGTGTACGTGGAGAGAAAAAATGAGAAAAGGTTTTGAGAGAAAAACAGAGCCTGAGGGCTGAGTGAGGTGAGAAACACAGGTGAGACAGGGTGGGAAACATTACCTGCAAGAGTAGTGGACTTCCTGCGAATTTGGTTGTTTCTCGCCGGTAGAAGGTGTCTAAGCCTATCAAAGTCTCGGCCAATGTCAAGCCAATGCAGCTCTTACCCTCTTTCAAGCCTTGGGCTACTTCGATCAAGCGAATGCTAGACCCTCCAAAACCAGGGGCAAGAAGAAAATGAGCCAACATACACAAACAAAGGGCATGCTGCCGAAAACCTTGCCAAAGACGGTCGCTGCGGTCGCCGGCGTCAGAAAAACGATGTATCAAACTGGGAATGTCCAGCTCTCCGTTGTGAACCAAAGATCGGGCATCGTGTAAAGTGAGCCCACACATCCTTCCTAAAGCCTGGATGTGACTAAAACGAGATTGGGGCAAGATTTCCTTGTCACGCTGGGATTCCATCAGAACTTGGAATTCTTCAATTGTTGGACACATCTCTTGCCCCCCGAAGCTAAAAACATGTGTAACCGGGTTCCAACATGTAGCCGCGGCATGAAGGAATAGAAAACACAATGGAGTACGACTTAGCGGGGATAGTGCATTTATCCCAAAACCTCGAAAATTGACTTTTTTCGAGCCATCCAGAGTTGCAATCCAATTTGAGAGTTTTTCAGTGAAGAATGGCTCCATTTGTGGCAAAAAAAGAGCTGGAATGAAGAAACTACGAAGTCCTAACTTTGTAGAAGATAAGGTGCTGAGTGGAAAACGTGTGGCATCAATCTGGAGGTTCCCTACACTAGTGGCCGACCGGCCAATGTTGGTGGCCGACAGCCACTTTTGGTGGCCGGCAACCTTTGCCTATAGCCAACATAATTCCCCTAGTCTTCCTGTGTGTTGAGAGTGCTGAGAACATGTGTTTTGTTCTACTCTTGGTTCATTTTGCCGCCTTGTCTTAAGAGTTTTGTTGAGTCGCTTTTTAAGTTGTTTCTCTTTGTTTATCGAGTTGTTTCTCTTTGTTTATCGAGTTGTTTTGTTGTTGCTTATCGAGTTGTTGCATTAGTTATTCATTGAGTTGTTTTACTCTGTTTGTTATGTGTTGGTCGGTTCATTACCTGATTAAGAAGTTGCCAATACAATGTACAATATTCAATTTTCATCAAATTTTGTTTTTGTGTAAAATGGTGCAATGCGATGCTCAGAATATAAAACACAACACATTTCATCAAAAAGATTATTTTCATTCTAATCATGGTTTCTTTTTACAAATGGGACAAGTTTTTAAGAAAATAAAATTGTACAATGTGCTAACACTACTAGCTAAAAGAAAAAAGAAAAAAGCAAAAAGAGACTCAGCAAAAACATTTAGATCAGTGCGATCCACCTCAGGATCGAGAAGCCCTCTTCATCCTCTTCCTCGGCATGGACTCATAGCTATCACCATCAGCGCCGCTGTCAGAGGCCCTCGTGTCTGAGCTAGCTGCTAAACCAGCCTCAGCATCATCTCCGCCCTCAGAATCTGAGCCAGCATCGCCCTCTCCGTCCTCAGATGACTCTGACTGTGGACTCGCTGCCTCCTCATCCTCACCCATCTCATCATCATCATCTTCCGAACAGGCTTTGAAGGGCCACTCTCATCACGGGTGCCCCTAGCTCTGCCTCGGCTATGAGCCGAAGCCTCCCGTCTCTCTCTCCCTATTGCTGGAGGAGGTGCTAATGGTCCTGTTACAGCTCCCACTGGAATGTCTGATGTGGCTGGGATCTGAAAAGGGCAGTTTGTCAAATACATCAGTCGTGGTGTATATCAAATGCAGTGTTTGAGTGCAGTATTTGAGTACGGTGTTTGAGTGCAGTATCAAATGTAGTGTTTGGGTGCAGTGTTTGAGTACAATGTGTCAAAGTAGTGCTGTGTGGAACAGATTATGTTTGAAATGCTGATGTATCGGCAGGATGTTTCATGGCATGAAGTGTGAATTGAAGGAAATTACCAGAATTTTATAGAGGCTTAGCAGGTTCATGCTCCTCTTCACCATCTCTGTTAGGGAAGCCATAAGCTCGAGGGCCTGCCCAATGTACTCTATGGGTGCCTGCAAGTGTGTTGAGACGATCAGTGTTCTATAAAGCATAATTGAAGTGAAGTAAATATGCAAAATGTAAAGTATGGTACATACTGGAGTAGGGCCTCGAACCCCGACAAGATCATGCCCGGCTGGTGCAGGCTCAATTGGGATCTGGCAAGCCTCCCCAGTATGTCACCAGTAGGTGAGTGCGATAGGTAGCTCTGGCCACCCAGTCCTTTGTCTCGCTGCCGAACCTCTCCTACCCTGGGTCATGGTCGCCCTGGCCCCTCTGCCTCTTTCTCCTGCAGCTGGAACCCTTGCTCTCTCACCTCCACGGGCGCCAGTCAGATGTGGCATGAGGTATCTTTGGATAAAGGCTATGTAATCACCCTCGACTCGGAAGAAATCGGCGTCCTAGCCTCTCGTGAAATCAATCATCTCCTGCAAAATGTATTTCTCTGTGGCTCTCATATATGTCGGAGGCGGCATCAGAACTATCGACTCCAGCAAGTTGATGGTCTGGAGTAAGAATCGCTCCCCTAAGAACCAAGCCTGAAAAACTAAGCCCTCGAGCAGAAGCTGGAAGCGGGAAGCCTCTCGGGCATTAACGAACTGATCCCTGACTCCCTCAGGCATCATCGCCTAGGGCTGCCAAGTGATCTGTAAATAGAGAATGTGCAGATTGTTAGCTATCATCAGATATTGCAATATAAGTCAGAATCAAAGGAAAATAGAAATAACAGAGAAGCTTGAGTTACCTTAGCCGCGGTCACAGTATCGAAGTATCGACGGAAGAAGAGGAAAGACTCCCGGGACCTCCGTTGGCATCTCCTGTCATACCGGTAAGAGTATGGCACGACAGGCGGCATCTCCACCCCTGGCTCTGGGGCAAGTCTCGGAAAGTAGGCGTAAACCCATAGCTGCAAAAAGCGAAATGGCAACAGTGAATATACCATAGATAAATGTACGTGAAGCAGAAAGCAGATTGTGTGTGTACAGTATATAGTATGTGCAGTGTACAGAGTATGCAAAGCAGAAAGCAGATTATATATGTACAGTATACAGTGTGTGCAGTGTACAGAGTATACAAAGCAGAAAATAGATTGTGTGTGTCCGGTGTATAGTGTATGCAGTGTACAGAGAATGCTAAGCAGAAAACACAATAGGAAATGCAAAACAGAAAGGTAAAGCATACCTCCTAGGCTCTCCAATAGCCTCCTATCAGATGTCCGCTCCGGTAGGAGGTGGAGCTCATGTACCTATATAAGGTGGCCAGGCTAGCGCTGCCCCAATCGTGGAGTTGTACACGGGATAGGTCTACCAGGGCGCTCATGAGGTATAGCCCGACGGTGTTCGCCCAGTCGGCGAACAGGGTAGTGTCAAACAGGAACATCAAGAAACCTCGAGCATACTGCTCGTCTCCTCTCAGGTCGTTGGCACTATCCCTCTGTAGTGGTCTGCAAACCAGGAGTATCGAACTATCCCTGATCGGGAGATAGGTGGGCGAGTCCCCAGCAAATAAATCTGAGCAGCCTTCCACTCGCCCATATCCGTATCATAAGGAATCGAATGACCCCCCACCTCTATGCCGATGAGCATAGAGAAGTCGAAGGGAGTCATTGTCATCTCCTCTGCGGTAGAGAAGTGAAAGGAATCGGTGATATCCCACCACCTCTCTACCAAGGCACCCAGTAAAGGCCGGCTCGCTATGAGGCATGAGAGCCCCATGCAGAATGAGTTGAAGCCGGCTTCGTTGATGATGTGGCGAACGTCGTCAGGGAGCTCTATGTACCACTCCCTCACCGATGTGGTCCCGTATCCTCTGATGGCGCGTGAATCCCCATGTGATCAAGACAAACAGATAAAATGTGATGTAAGTAATACAGTGCAAAAGTGTGATTGGACAAGCAATGTAAGGTACATTGAGAAAATGCAAGAATACAGTGTATACCTCAGAGGCGCCATGAGATAAATGTGACTCCGACTCACGCAGTAAGATCTCCTCCGGTGCGCCTCGTGTAAACCGCTTGAACTGACGAACGCTATTGGGCAGTAGCATGTGTATCTCGAGATGATACGTCGCCGGGTCAAAAGGTCGAACGATAAGTGGCAGTGGCTCAAACTCTGGATCCACCTCTATCTCTGGAGAAGTTCTATCATGTGGAATGTCGTCCGCCATCTCAAGAGAAGATGAGAAAGTGGACGAAAATGAAGAAAACGGGTGAAGAATGCCAAAAGTCAACAAAAGTCAACTCCAAGAGGGAAAATGGCAGAAAAAAGTCAAAGCCCGGGAAAGGGCGCCAAACTCAAAGGTAACTCGAGGGAAACAAGCCTCAAGTGTTGGAAATGAAGAAATGAGCACCGAAATTGGTTTTCAATCGGTTCAAAATAGAGTAAACTACGAGGGTTTAGTGAAGAAAATGTTTGTGGGGCGTTGGAAAACGCGTATAATGCTCGGATCGAAGGAGAAAAATGATCTAGAGAGAGAAGAGGATGATTTTCGGCAATGGAGAAGTAGGGAAATAGGGTTTGGAACCCTATACTTAAACACCCGAAGTGAAATGGCCATTTTGCCCCGAATCTGCCATCGGTGGCCGATAACTGTTTTTGGTGGCCGATGGGTGGCCGATCACCTTCCCTGGTGGCCAACAGGCCTTCAGTGCTCTCCATGTGTGTTTTACTACTGTTTTGTGCCCTTGGTTCTTGAGAAAGTGCAAAGAAGGCTCACTTTTAAGTTCAAAGTGTCTCTACGGAAGCCCCGTACTGTGTCTTCGGTGCATGGCTCATCACTACTCAACATGGGCGAGGTGTATCCTTTCTTAAACATATTGCAACTCTTCCGAGAGGTAAATTGGAAGTTGCGACTAAGTCGTCTTCATCAAACACGCTTTTGTCGTTACATAGAACATGCATGTCTTTGTCATTGCATGGAACATGCATTTTGTATTCTTGCTTAGAACGTGCATCTCCATGTTTGCATATGTGGGAGCCGAATAATTTTGGATCAACAGGAGTGGACCAATTCGATCCAAAACATAACTTCTATTCGGCATTGACCCTATCCAATTTTGGGGCCAAATAAAAGAGCCGGCATTCCTTCCAGTGAAACAAGGGCCATGTAGAAGTACATGGCAAGGACTAGGAGTGGACCAGGCCCCAAGGCCCCAAGAGAATACTATAAATACAAGATCTTCAGTCCTAAAGAGGTATGTGAGAATTACTATGCTTAGCTTAGAATATAAGCCTCCTCGAGTGTAAATACTAACTTGCCCATCGGAGTGCTAATTCCGGCACCCCCGACCGGAGTGTTTATTCTTTTTCAGGTGACCAGAAGAGGATTACGAGCATTCCCCAGGATCCCAAAGAGTATTTCCAAACCACTTACCCACAATTGGCACCGTCTGTGGGAATACTCAAGCACATCCATGGCGAGCGTGACGGAAGATCCTCCGACAGTCACTGTCGACCCTATACCTCACGATGAAACTACTCCAACAAACTTGCTTGGACCAGAAACTATCGCCGCACAACGTGCCTTGAATTTCGCCTCACCCTCGACTTCGGAGCACGAGACAATGCAGGCGATCATGGAACAAGCAAAGCAAAATGAACAGAGGCTGGAGAACATGATCGCCGAGAACGAACGTCTTCGTGAAGATTTGGCCTTGGAAATGGCGAAGTCCAAACAAGCTGCGCGCCTAAATCCGAAACGATCTCCGAAGGCAGGTGGTCGACAACCTCGAGCACGACAAGACACCGATAGTGACTCCGACTCATTATCCTCGGAGCCCAGGAATAAGGGACGACATGAAACCACCAGTTCTTCCGAAGAAAGTCCCCGTACAATGTAGAAGCGAAGAAGGAAAAGTTCGGACGAAGACCAACACGACCCTTTCGTACGACGGATCGCAAAGGCTGCGCTACCAAAGAAATTTAAAGCACCGTCGTTCACCCTGTACAACGACAAATCAGACCCCACCGACCACATCCGCCACTACAAGCAGGCCATGACATTGCATGCAAACGACGATGCCCTCATGTGCCGAATATTTCCCAGCAGTTTGGGACCGTTGGCGGTCTGGTGGTATTATAAACTGGAGCTGGCTTCGATCAAAACCTTCCACAAACTACAGAAATCCTTCAAGGCCAGATTCATTACCAACGAAGTCCAGCCAAAGCAAGCCGACTCTCTCTGGGCAATGCAAATCTTGCTAGGAGAAACACTAAGATCTTATTCGGCGCAATATTGGGAATGCTTTAACCTTGTCGATGACGCTTGCAACAACTCCATGGCCATCACTGCCTTCAAAATGAAACTACACCCAGATAGTGCCCTCTGCAGTTCCTTGACTAGAAGACCCCCCAAAACAGTCTGGGGGTTGATGAAGAAAGTAGAGGAATACTGCAAAGTGAAAGACGACGCCTTACGGGTTAAAGCTAGACACGTGGTCAACAAAACGGCCCCTCCCGAAATCGCTCAGCCAATAAGCTCCACACCACCTCAAAGCCCTGAACCACGACAGCGGGCTAAACGAGACAAGAGACGGGATTCTCGCCGATCCAGCAATCGATGCCCACACCAAGCCAATGAGCAACTGCAAGTTGATAACAGGCGCACAAAGCGCGCCGACAAGAAATATACGGAGCTATCAGAGCCAATCAGCTCAATTATGCCCAAGATCCAACATCTTCCATTCTTCAAATGGCCGTCCAAGATGGTGGGACCTCCTGACACGAGAAGGCGGGACAGACGTTGTGAATATCACAAAGATCACGGTTATGATACGGACATATGCTATGCCTTGAAAGACCACCTTGAGGAATTGGTCTAAGATAGTCGGCTCCAGCAACACGTCCGGAAAAGCACAATCAAAATTGTCGCCCTTCGGTAGGAGTCACCTCCCCTCGGCGTTATACATATGATATACAGTCTTCCAATGCCACGTACCATGTATGCAATCCATTCATCCCCCCAGGAGCAACGCGCACAAATGAAACAGCCCCACCAAGCGCCAAGCATTATCTTCGACGATTCCAATCTTATTGGCATAACACTCCCCCATATTGATCCATTGGCTATTGAACTACACGTGAACCGATTTACCGTTGAACGCATCCTCATTGACCAGGGGAGCACTTCGGAGGTCATGTATTACGAGACCTTCATCAAACTCGGCTTCAACGAATCAGACCTGTCTCCGGCTTCTCATCCATTGTTCGGCTTCAACGCGAATCCGGAGTATCCGTTGGGGAAAATCACGTTACCCGTCCGGGCGGGCTCCCAAACGGTGGAAGTGGAATTCTTGGTCGTCAAGCTCCCTTCGCCGTATAACCTCATTATGGGGCGGACTTGGTTGTATACTATTCGGGCCGTACCAAGCACCTATCATCAGCTGCTACGCTTCCCGACCGAACACGGTGTTGAGCAAATCTAGGGTTCCCGGCAATCCGCACAAGCATGCTATCTCCTTTCTGGAAAGATACCAACGGAGACGCAGGTCAACTCCATTGAAGCATCAAATCAAGAGTCTCGATGAAGTCAGACAGCTTCGTGATAAAAAGCCACGGAAGCTGTAGGCGATACCGGTAGCAGCTTCTCAAGACGCCTGATCAACGCATCCAGCTGCGCCATTGCACGCCGATAAAGTTTCCCCTGAAGGTATTTTTGGACGATAGAAGGCTGGTTGATGGAGAATTAGGAACGAGTTCTATCATAAAACCCGACTTGTGGAAATGATATTGGTTCTGAGCGGCTCACCATGTACACTTTCCACTTCTGTAATGCAAAGACGCTTGTTTACTGACTCTGCAATCTAGTTCAAAAGCCTCCGGATTCGGAGCGCCCTTCGTGGATGTCACGATTGGCCGAATTAAGTCTCCAGATTCGGAGCCCCATTGGCGTATGACGTCCTTGGGCCGATAAAGCCTCCGGATTCGGAGCGCCCTTCGTGGATGTCACGATTGGCCGAATTAAGTCTCCGGATTCGGAGCCCCATCGGCACATGACGTCCTTGGGCCGATAAAGCCTCAGGATTCGGAACACCCTTTGTGGATATCACGATTGGCCAAATTAAGTCTCCGAATTCAGAGCCCCATCGGCGGATGACGTCCTTGGGCCGATAAAGCCTCCGGATTCGGAGCGCCCTTCATGGATGTCATGATTAGCCGAATTAAGTCTCCGGATTTGGAGCCCTATCGGCGCATGACGTCCTTGGGCCAATAAAGCCTCCGGATTCGGAGCGCCCTTCGTGGATATCACGATTGGCCAAATTAAGTCTCCGGATTCGAAGTCCCATCGGCTCATGACGTTCTTGGGCCGATAAAGCCTCTGGATTCGGAGCGGCCTTCGGGAATATCACGATTGGCCAAATTAAGTCTCCGGATTCGGAGGCCCATCAGGGCATGACGTCATTGGGCCGAAAAAGCCTCCGGATTCGGAGCGCCCTTCGTAGATGTCACGATTGGCTGAATTAAGTCTTCGGATTCGGAGCCCCATCGGCGCATGACATCCTCGGGCCGATAAAGACTCCGGATTCGGAGCGCCCTTCGTGGATGTCACGATTGGCCGAATAAAGCCTCTGGATTCAGAGCCCCATCGGCGCATGGCGTTTTTGGGCCGATAAAGCCTCCCAATTCGAGCGCCCTTCTAAAATAAAAACATTTACACATCTAAGTAGGGATATGTAGGCTGAAACCAGTACAATTGCATGAACAAGACAAAATGTGCCAGCATTCAAAGTAAGATGCTCAAATTAAACATACAAAAGTTTAGAACGAGATAAACTTTTGGAATGAAATATTTTATTCAATTAAACGGTAATTACAAAAAACGCCATCCGCATTCGAACCATTACAACATCTATTCTCATACGACATCACGCTGTACAAGCGGCAGCGCCAAGTCAATGCCCGCTGATCAGAGGGCACCTGCAACTTGAAAATGTTTTGATCTGACCGCACTCGAGTCCACGATTCACCCCAACGAGATAATCGCCCTTGAGGCGGAAACCTTTGGCACCATAGACAATGTCAAGGCCAAGATCCAAGACAAGAAAGGAATTCGCCACGAAAACAGTAATGCTCAACGGCCGCGGAGATACGTCGGCCCCATTTCTTGGCTGCAGTTGCGGACAACTTCGCCATCGCTGTTTTTCCTTTCGAGGTGATCTGCTTTGACGACTTAAAGGCTGATGTTTCTTGAACACCCTGCCTCCCGCGCGAGTGTTTTCCCCGCTGCGATTCATCTCAATATCAGACTCAACTAGAGTCCGACCTTCTTCCCTGCTGAAGAAAAGCTCCATTCGACGATCACACTTATGTAACCCCACGCAACAAAATCGTTCTAAAATGAGTCTGTGTACAGAAAATGAAGTCACTGGAGCGACAAATCTGAGGCATTTTCTTTCTAAAATCTTTGCAGTGGCCCCGAGACGATTTCATTAACACTGAACTCCAAACGACGAACGCCGAGCGACATTTGCCGCAGCCACTCCATGCACTAATTTCTGCCTTGTTAAAACGACCTAAATTATATAAACGGCAATTATGGGTGAATGCCTTGAAGTCCACGTACTGGCTGGGGCAAGGGCAGATTTATTAATCTAACCGGCCGAGCATCTTGGCCCCATGCCGATCGATACGTGCCACAGCCACTTCATGCAATAATTTCTGCCTTGTTAAAACGACCTAAATTATATAAACGATAATTATGGGTGAATGCCTTGAAGTCCATGTACTGGCTAGGGCAAAGGCAGATTTATTAATCTAACTGGTCGAGCATCTTGGCCCCATGCCGATCGATACGTGCCACAGCCACTTCATGCACTAATTTCTGCCTTGTTAAAACGGCCTAAATTATATAAACGACAATTATGGGCGAATGCCTTGAAGTCCATGTACTGGCTGGGGCAAGGGCAGATTTATTAATCTAACCGGCCGAGCATCTTGGCCCCATGCCGATCGATACGTGCCACAGCCACTTCATGCACTAATTTTTGCCTTATTAAAATGGCCTAATTATATAAACATAAATTATAGATGGGCCGACTGTCTTCGGAGTCGGAGCCCCATCGGCGCATGACGCCTTCAGGCCGAAATGGCCTCCACAGAAAATACGCGTGTGCTGAATAAAATTTTCAACGAAGAAAAGTTGGAATAAAATGAGTACTAATATAAATAACAATTACGCTACAGATTGAGAACTAAGCATTTTATTAAATTCGACGAATAAATACATAATTTCACTTTCAGTCTACGTAAGCATTACAAGGATTTCTTGGGTTCGGCGGCTTCTTCGTCATCGCTCTTCTCAATTTCGAATACGGAGAAGGGAAAATCATTCTGTTGATACAACGAAAACTCTGAATCCAACCCTCCCGATTGGAGACTCGCAGCTTACCGAAGCGCCTTGATCCAACCGTGCCTGAATCCACGATTTTCACATCGGCAAACTTCTTCGATGAGTTTCTCCTTGGTCTTCTGAATTCCGACCTTTCGGCCGTCATGGAAGTCTTTTTCATAGACTATACCCCTCGCAGTCTCGATCGCGAACATGCTAGCCGTATTACGATCGGTGATCGCATTGCTAATCAACCTCTGAGTAACCCTCTCTTCAATAACCAGATTGGGGTGGCTGGTTGATTAGGGCCCACCAGACTTGATTTTCCTTAGCTCGTGCTCGGCCTTCTCGGCGTGAGCTTCTAACTTCCGAATGCGTTCATCTCTCTGTTCTATGTCGCGGCGAGCGGCGCGGAGACGCATGCCGATCTCATAAGCCGTGTACAGTCCCCTCACCGCCCCATGAACGCCCTCACGAAACACTTTGAAATCCTGTCGACCTACCATCGACTGCTGAACTTCGGGCGGGAAAATCTGCCGAGCAAACTCGATTGCCACATTCGGATCTCAAATGATCAAGTCTGCCTCTGTCATTGGTCTATTACCCATGAAGACTGCAAAACTCAATGGGCGAGGAGTCGCGTCAGGTTGTCTGTCAGAACCAAGCTGAGGAGACTTACGCTATGGCTGTTTGTCCCTCCTGGGCGACCTGCTCCGACAACGAGGAGATTGGTGCCTCTCCCGATCCCTCGAAGTCCTACTGCCCGTGCATGAAGGTTCACCGCTTCGACTCATAGCTCCTCCCAACTCAGCTAGAGTCTTCGCTTCGCCCTTATTGTTGAAGAAAAGTTTATTTGACATTTGTGCTTGTTCAATCTTCCTCAAACAGCTGGACTGAAATGCTGAATGAGCACATAAATAGGACCCTCGTTCACGAAGTACACGCCCATTTATTCCCTACGAGGGCAACACCTCCGAGGCAATCCCCTCAATGTTGAAGCGTCAACTACCTGGCGCGGAATGAATCATATGCCCCAATTGCATCTATTCAGCGTTCTACGATCTTGAACTCGCTGGGGCAAGGGCAGATTCATCAATCTAGTCGGCTTAAGTGCCCCAGCTGTTCCCCAAATCGATGTCTCAACACAAGGTTCTTATGGACGTGTTATTCGGCGTTCTGCGATCGCGAACCCTCTAGGGCAAGGGCAGATTCATCAATCTAGTCGGCTTAAGTGCCCTAGTCGTTTCCCGAATCAATGTCTCAACACAAGGTCCTTATGGACGTGTTATTCAGTGTTCTACAATTACGAACCCGCTAGGGCAAGGGCAGATTCATCAATCTAGTCGGCTTAAGTGCCCCAGCCATTCCCCGAACCGATGCCTCAACACAAGATTCTTATGGACATGTTATTCGGCGTTCTACGATCGCGAACCCGCTGGGGCAAGGGCAGATTCATTAATCTAGTCGGCTTAAGTGCCCCAGTCGTTCCCCGAATCGATGCCTCAACACAAGGTTCTTATGAACGTGTTATTCGGCGTTCTACGATCGCAAACCCGTTGGGGCAAGGGCAGATTCATTGTTTTAATCAAATCGCTAAGCTCAGTCGGTTTATAAGTTTGCCGTCTCACGTAGTCTTGGAATTTTGTCCTAACCACTGATTCTCCTAATTGTCTACTCATACAACAAACAATACAAGAAATATCTTGGAAGCATATGAAATTTTCATTCATAAATTGGGGCTAATAGCGGACATTTTACATATGAAAATCCCACACAGATGAAAATCTACTAAACAAAAACAGACATTGAAATCTAACAAAACTAGAATGTCTTCCAAATCAAGTCTCAAGGTCAAACTCAAGTGACTCAAGCGGCTCAACGTCCACTTGCTCGTAGGGAATTGGCGTGGCCAATGTAACTCCAGCAGCAGCAAGGGTTGTGAGCCAACCATGTTTGAACCCCCAATTCTTGAATTTGGGGACTTCTTCTACATAGTCCTTAAAGGCGGAGCTCCTCCCAGCCTCAAACGCCACCGAAGACTCAGAGTTGGCTTTCTTTTTAGCCAGCTTCAACTCTCCAAACTCGGCCTCCAGCTTGGCAAGCGCCTTCTTGGCTAACTTGAGCGACCCCTCGCTCGCATTTGCCCTCTCCTCGGCGTCAACCCTGAGTTGATCACCAGTTTTCGCCCTTTCCTTCTCAGCCTCAACTCTCGCGCTTTCCATTGCGGCTCTCATTGCCTTGAACTCTGTCCTGTTCCTTTGACCCCCGACTTTAGATTGCAAACGGTCAATCCTTTCAACAGCGTCATGCTGGCGGCGGCCCAATTCTGCGATTCTTCCAACCGTCTCCAAAACAAAAGATCGTCATATGCCAACAAACAGCAAATGCAAACCAAACCAAAGATTTAGTCACGTACCAGAAAAGTCGACTGGGCGGCTAATGCTTTTGTTGCCAAATTCGGCTCGGCACGAAACGTCGCCTTGTCAGCCGGCAAGGAGACCTAGGCAGCTAGGCTTAGTGCCACAGCTGCATCTTTCAGAGCCGACGCTTCGGAGGAGATCGGCATATTTTTTATCTTTGGCTCAATAACAAAAGGAGCAACCACAGCCGACTCCTCCAAGCATGGCTGTTTTTCCAAGGGGCCCCCTTCGGAGCCGTCCTCACCCTCAGCACCTCATTTTTCGCCCCGATCCTCTGAAATTGGCCGAACTTCCATACTCGGGCGCTCGCCACCTTTTCCGTCTCGGCCACGACAATGTGAGCCGTTTCTTGTACGACAACGGGAGCAATAAATTCAGTCGGGACAAGTTCGGAACGGATGGCTATGGCCTTTTGTCGAGCAGCCATGCGTTCGGCATTCCTTTTTCGTGCCATTTGCGTAAGATTATCCCCGGCCATATCCTCAAAGAAATCGCCGGGAAGATCTCCCAAGTTCGTAAAGATATCTTTGGCGTCCCCTCTGCCTGATGTAGACGGAGGATTAGGAGAGTTCAACCTGGCTTCCTCAAAGGCCGAATTGCTGGCTTCGTCAACTTCCGCGGCCAACTCCTTCGGGTCCTCGGCAATAGGTTCGGCAACTTGTCCTTCCACGTGCTCAGAATCACACAATTCGAGCCCAATTTGCCTCAAGTTTTTGAAGCTGGAGAAGATAAGGGCCGTCAGTTGGTTATCGCCTTGCGCGATGGGAATATTATCTGCCGCCGAGAACATCGTGTAGGTTGGCTCGTACCCCAGGAGAATATGGGCTGCCTCCCTTGTTTTTGAAGGTCTGGATGGCCGACGAACTGTAGCACGGTTTTAATTTCTGCAAGCACAACTTCGTCGTCTGAAGTCAACACTCTCTTCAAGTCGCTGCTTGCGTAGACAAAACGATTAGGTGAGCTAAAGTGCCGAATACATGCATATGTAAGTAACAGAAACAGTGATTTGGTTGGCCACCTGGTTCGCCTTTTTGCCTCGGCACAGGATCTAGGCGATCTTTCCCTTCGCCGAATTCTTAATTACCGCGGACAACAACCATCACGTCATCGACACGCTTGCCAGAGCTAGCAAGCATGGTCACTAAGTGGTGGTCAGTGTCCTTGGCTCTAAGGAAGTAGCGTCCCAGACGGCCAATAGACTTGGCTAGGACATAACAGTGCCAAATGGCGGGAATACCTAAATTAACTCTAAGACGTCGATTTATCTCTACAATGCCCATTATGATACGGAAGAAGTTCACATTGGGCTGGGAAGGAATAAGACCCCAGTACCGAAGAACGGCCCTCAAAAGTGGGTGAAGAGGAAAACGGACGCCGCCCTCAGTAATTGATAGGAGAGGAAAGACGATTGTGTTCTCATCTTCTCTCACCATATTAGTAGTGCTATCTGCCACAAGTGACAGATGGACGTTGTCAGGGATGGAGAAGTAGCGTCGAAAGCCGGAGATTCGATCCGCAGAAAGGAGCTCCTTCAAATGTTTCGCCATTCTTGCCGACTCAAGGATTACGGAAAACTAAAAGCAGATAAAAAGGGGGGGATCAAAAAAATAGGAGAAGAAAACTTACAGGAGGCGAAGGAAAGATCGAGAAACAAGGGGTTACAGAAGCCGCGGAATACAGGAGTCCCACTGGAAGATGAGCCAGATATCTTCGAGTATTCAGAGCATACATTCGAAGAGACAAATTCAAATCGCACTAAATGGTGGCAACGTACGAAGGGGTGGGAAAGCATTATAATGACCAAGAAGCATGTACGCGTTCTGACATGCATCGGGAAGAGGAATTACCGCCGGATTTCTAACCTCCAAACTAGAAGCCAAACACGCCGACTAACTGGTGCTAGTGGGGTGTTTGGGGGGCAATTGTGGGAGCCAAATAATTTTGGATCAACAGGAGCAGACCAATTCGGTCCAGAACATAACTTCTATTTGGCATTGACCCTATCCAATTTTGGGACTGAATAAAAGAGCCGGCATTCCTACCAGTGAAACAAGAGCCGTGTAGAAGTACATGGCAAGGACTAGGAGTGGACCAGGCGTCAAGAGAATACTATAAATACAAGATCTTCAGTCCTAAAGAGGTATGTGAGAATTACTATGCTTCACTTAGAATATAAGCCTCCTCGAGTGTAGATACTAACTTGCCCGTCGGAGTGCTAATTCCGGCACCCCCGACCGGAGTGTTTATTCTTTTTGAGGTGACCAGAAGAGGATTACGAGCGTTCCCCAAGATCCCGAAGAGGATTTCCAAACCACTTACCCACAGCATAGAATATGCATGTTGCATTGAATATGCATTGTTGTTATTTTGCATAGAATATGCATGTTATGTTGTATTGCATTGTACATGCTCTCATGTTTGCATAAGATATGCATGTTGCGTTGTATTGCCTTGTACATGCCCTTACATTCGCATAGAAAATGTTCGTACATGTTGCATCGACCATGCGTTTGCTTCTATCGCATAGAATATGCATTACTCTATCTATTGCATAGAATATGCTCTCGCTCGTGCCGCATAAAATATGCTTCTGTTTTGTTCCTTGCATGTTGTGCATGAAACATGCCTCTGACATTGTGTCACGGTTATTCATCTTGCATAGAACATGCATTCTTATTGTATTGTACCTGTCAAGTTTTTTTTTTATGCAGGCACGATATTGTGTATATGGTTCATTCAAAGCTAGTGCAACCAGACGATATTGTATGTACGGTTCATTTAGAGGAAGTCCTGGTAAGATCATTCATGTCCCTTGAACACTTTGTTTTGGTTAGAAACATTCGGGTATGCCCGGTGTTTACACCACTACCTGTTTTGGTTGGAAACATTCGGGTACGCTCGGTGTTTACACCACACCTTGTTTTGGTTAGAAACATTCGGGTACGCCCGCTGTTTACACCACACCTTGTTTTGGTTAGAAACATTTGGGTACGTCCGGTGTTTACACCACTCCCTCACTTTGGTTAGAAACATTGGGACGTGTTCCCAATGTTTATACTACCCCTCGGTTAGAAGCATTTGGAATGTGTTCTGATGCTTATACGACCTTGCTTTGGTTAGAAATATTGGGATGTGTTCCTTATGTTTATACCACCCCCCCTCGGCTAGAAACGTTTGGAACGTGTTCCGATGCTTATACCACTTTGCTTTGGTTAGAAACATTGGGACGTCTTCCCGATGTTTATACCACCCTCCCAGTTAAAAGCATTTGGAGCGTGTTCCGATGCTTATACCACCCTATTTTGGTTAGAAACATTGGGACGTACTCCGATGTTTATACCACCTTATGGTGTCTGCACCTCCCTTTCTCCTCTCACGTGTGATGCGTTAGGATGTTTTCAGTTAGAAATATTCGGGTACGCCCGGTGTTTACACCATCCTCTTCTCCTCTCGCGTGCAATGCGTCAGGACGCTTTGGTTAAAAGCATTCGGACAGGTTCCGATGCTTTTACCGCTCTTTGTTTTGGTACATAATATTTGGACGTGTTTTAATATTTATCACTGTTCCTTTTGGTTCGGAACATTAGGGTATGTCCTTGGGTTCACACCATTTCTCTCCTCGCGTGTGCCACGTATTGGGATCTTGTTTAACGCCTCAGGTGTGCCCAATGGTTGTGTTGTTCTTTACCTTTCCTGCATGATGCGTAATTAAGATTACATAATTTTCTTACATCCGTTCTGCATGAAATGTGGTTTGGTTCATGTTTACTTGCTTATGTATGAGTTTGCTGTAGCATTTCTTTGCATAACATTTGCATCTAGATGTTTCATTACTGCCCTCATTGAATGATCATAAGTTATGTTGTTGCATCGTGCATATCATTTGCATCTTGCCCCAGAACTACGCTGGTTTGATTCCTTGCAAAGGGATACGTAGGCAACTTGCAGACGCAACCATTCTTTGTTTTGCTTGCTTATTTGTCCAAGTCTTCGGCCTTGTCAAAAATGAGTCGTCTCTGGGCTTTGACATTCACTCCCGTCATTTCATGACTTCCGAGTTCTGTCAAAGAGGGACAACTGTAGACACTCCATTTTTGACCGTCCTCAAGACTTGGACGTCGTCATTTGAACACTCGATGATTTTGTATGCTCGTGTT
Organism: Camellia sinensis; assembly: GCF_055761805.1. Taxonomy (NCBI): domain Eukaryota; kingdom Viridiplantae; phylum Streptophyta; class Magnoliopsida; order Ericales; family Theaceae; genus Camellia; species Camellia sinensis. The sequence goes on along the minus strand of NC_138961.1, from coordinate 191,629,624 downwards.
CGTTTTGAGTGCCTAAAGTTCTCGGCCGAGCACCTTGCCCTTGAGCCTCTAAACTTGTCTATTTTGTGCTTGGTTAAGGAACAAAAGCTTGTTTCTTCAAGTCTGGAAGAGAAGGTGGCCTGTCGGCTATCCCCATAGTCCATCGGCCATGGCTTGTGCCTGTCGGCCATCAGTGGTAGCCGGTCGGCCACATTGATGGCCGGCGGCCATTTTTCTCCTTTTTCAGATATTTGTTTGCCAACTGTGCTAGTTGTTGTTTACTGAAGTGCATCTCCATACACGTGTATGGAGGGATAAATACAAGCTTTAATCTTGATTTTCTATATATAGGGGGTGTCCTCCCCCATTTTGGAGGGTTAGACATTTTGGATCAAAAAATTTTCTCTCTCTCTCTTCTTGTTTTGTGCTTTGTAGTTAGTTTTCTCTACATCTTTGCATACGAACCCTTAACCAAACTTCACCACCTTGGAGCTGACGTCCCTTGGAGCCTAGTTTGAGCTTTTGGAAGGAGGTTTGAGCCTGAAATTGTGGCTATTTTGTGCTGTGCTTCAAAAGGTATAAGACTTACCTTGTAGGCTTTGTTTTGGCTACCTGTTTTGCCATCTTTTTATACAGTTTTTGAGCTGATTTTCAACTACAAAAAAACTTTGATATTTGAGCCTTAACATGATGGTTTAAGGTCATTTTGTGTAAATGGGTAGTCCATCCTTCTTGTTGTTTTATTATGTAAGCTTTTGTACCATCTTTTAGCTTATTCACATCAAACTTTTTGGCCCTTTAAACCACTGAAATTCAGAGTTATTTCAATGGTAAAAACTTGGTTTTGAAGTCCAAAATTCGAGAGGATAGCCTCCCCTCCTTGTGCCTTGTTTGCAAGCCAAGATAGCTTAACATGTGAGCATGATTTTCTAGCATTTTGTACCTCAATCTCAGCATATTTTTGCCTCTGATTTGGACTGTTTTAGCTCTGTTTTGAGCTGGTTTGGTCCTTTAAGGCTTGTATTGTGTGGTTGTAGTGCAATCTCCTTCACTAGCTTAATGTTTTAGGCTTTTAAACATGAATTGCATGAGTTGCTTGCATGTTTTAGTGTCATTTTGCACTCCATTTCAACACTGAAATCTCTGCAATCTCCCTCTATTTTTCACTCTTTCATTTGTTTTGAAAGTGGTTTTGAACCCCTTGTTGGCTTAAGTGTGGAATTGAGACCCTCATGCCTAATGGTTTAATTCCTTCGAGAGTTCATTACCAACAGCATGAGGCCTCTTTCATGCTCAAGGTACTTGTGGTTTAAGCCCTCTTTCCATTAGAGGACACTCACCTTTTGGACTAATCAATTAAAGAATGGATTGGTAATCTAAAATGAGTAAATAAAACATGACAAGTAAAAGAGGCAAGATAAGCATCTTTCATGTTGCATTGCATGTGTTCGGATCGGACGTTAATTCGAACACGAGAAAAGTGGGACGTTTCATACTCAAAGTAATGAAACGTGCTACTTTTCTTGGTCACCATCACCCTTGATCATGCATGATAGGGTTGTGGTTTTGTTAAGTCTTGTTTTGCACTCATTAAGCTTGTACAAGCTTGGTTCTTCGGCCATCATGCATGAAAATGCTTGGTTGATGGCTTGAGGGCCAAGAGCTACTCTCCTTTGAGCTTGTGTGATGATAAGGAGGGAAACGGTACATACACTCCTTAAGAATACACTGCTTTGCCTCTGTTTGCTCTCTGTTGCAGCCCAAAAAAAAAAAAAGAAGTTCAGGGAAGGGGTGGCCGACTGGCCACCAGCAGTAACTGACCGGCCACCAATGGTAACCAACCGGCCAGAAATGAAATTTTGCACAAGTGTGTTCTTGAGATGGAGTAGAGGTGTTCTGGAAGTTGGCAACATTGTTGGTGTTCAAGCGAGTGCAAACAAAGGCGTTCAATGGTAAGGCGGTGGATTTTCAGAAGGAAGCCAACCGAGCATGCATGCCTCCCTCGCCCTCGAGGCCATTTAATTGCTTTAATTAGTTAGCGTAGCTAATTATTCAATTCAAGTGTTGTACTTAATTAGTTAGTGTAACTAGTTATTTAATTCTGATTTGTTGTAATTAATTAGCTTAGAATAAGTTAGTTAATTAGTTTCAATTGTGTTGTAATAGTTAGCTTAATTAGCATAGTTAGTTAGTTAGCTTTATTTATTCGGACCCTCCTTCGCGAGGGCATAATGTTGTAATAAATGTGCGTGCGTGTGTGCATGTCTTCCAACCCCACGTCTTTCTCCCTTTTATTTATCTGTTTTTGATGGTTAGATTAGGGACATGTTTTGATTAGCACACCTTATGCTTGTATGTTTGCATTCATTCGTTTGTCTTGCATGCATCGAGGCTTGGCACATCATTCAAACTGCATTGTCCATTTCAATACTTCTTTGAATACATATTTCAAAGCATGCTATCGAAGTGTTGCAAATGCCATATTAGTAGCCGAGCCTATTAATTTCATATTACATGTGTTGCATTAGGCATTTTTGTATAGTTAGGATCATATATCTTTCTAACTAGTTTTTGTTTTGGCTCGGAGTACTCGGTGAGTTTTATGCTTTAGTATACTTGCATGAGTGTGATTGCCATATTGCCATGTTTCGCATGCTTGACAAGAGGCTATATGCTTAAATGCTAAAACTGCTTGAATGCCTATGGATGGAGGCTTTGTTGTTTGAATTGGAACAATTCAACAAATGTGGGTTTTAAGCCCACTTTGCGAAGTGGCAAATCACGTTTTAAGCCCACTTGAGCTGGCAACTCCGCATTTTTTAAAACCCACTTGAGAGTAGCAAATTCAAATCATTTTCGAGAACAAACATGAGTTGAGTTGTTCCAATTCTTGCGATTTAGTCTATACTTTCTTGTGTGCGGGTCACATAGTAATGTTAGTCTAACAATCGGAATAAGAACACATAAGGTTTTTAAAATCTCATATCAATATTAGTAAAGGTCGATCTTTTGATCGGGCGAGCACGGGTGCTTATTTCAAGACCTTCCCCTCTCGTACCTAAGTTCCCGAGCCGAGGAAACTTTGGTGATGATAGACACGTGGCCTTTGGCACGAGTCAGGGTTTCCTAAATTTTCCAAAAACAAAATATTTAGATGGCGACTCTATAATCTGGCAAAACAGTCCAATTTTGGCATTATTTGATTTAAAATCTAATTTTCCAAAATGATTTGCCGGATTTGAACTCTTTGATATTTATCAGTTTCACATTGCACTTTTGAAATCAGATTCAGAACCGCGTAGAGTCCCAATTGTGAGGCTTTCTTTTCAAACCCTTTTTCCGAAAAGCGGGGGTGCAGAAAAAGGCGAGCCCACATGTGTGTGCGCGCATCACATAGCAATGCTAGCCTAATAATCAGAATAAGAGTATATAATGTAAATAAGATTCACATCATGATTAGTAGAGGCCGATCTTTGATCGGGCGAGCAGGAGTGCTCAATTCATGACCTTCCCCTATCGTACCCAAGTTCCCGAGCCGAGACAATCTTGGTGATGACGGACACGGGGCCTTTGGCATGAGTCATGTGTTTCTTAAATTTCCCAAAAATATTTAGGTGGCGACTCTATATCTGGAAAGCAATCCATTTTTGGCATTTTTTTATTCAAAATCGATTTTCCAAAAAGATTTGTCGGATTTGGACTCTTCGGTGTTTATCTATTTCACATTGCACTTGTGAGATCAGATTCAGAACCGCGGAAGTCCGATACTGTAGGGCTTATTCGTCTTCCGAAAAGAGCGCGAAAAGTCGAGCTACAATTATATGCTCTTGTTCCTATTTATTAGCTAACATTACTGCGTGATGCACACATGTTTGTTTGAAAATTGTTTTTGATACTCGTCACTTGAAAAAGTGAGTTCAATCATTAATCAATTTATCCCAATTTTAGCAATTAGCCTTCATCCACCAGCATTCAAACAAGTATATCACTTAAGCATTTAGCCTCATGGAAAGCATGCTCGACATGACAACAATCACACGCAATGCAAGATACTAAAGCAATAAACTCTCACCTAGTACTCCAAGGCAAGCCAAACAATGCAAAATAATTAGAAGAAATGCATGCTCTTAAATGATACAATATGAGTAAAGCAATGCACACATTATACGGATGATAAGTTTGGCTACCAGCATGGAATTTGATTCAATTTGAGACATGAAATAAATCACGTATTCAAATAATGAAGTTGAAATTGACTTTGATTAGTATGATGAGCCGAACCTCATGCATGCGAGACGAATGGATGTATGTCATGGAAAAAGTTAAGTAAATATGATGCTATCAATATAAGCGGGTAGATAAAAAGGAGAAAGAAATGGGGATTGAAAGATATACATAATTATTACATATTTTGTCCTCAAGTAGTAGGGTTCGGATGGGTATCAAAGTGTCTGAATAAACTAACTATTACAAATTCAAATAAATGAATTACATTAACTAAACTAACTACTAACTATATATCTAAGTTATCAACTAGCTATCTAAGTTATTACAACAAGGGCATTATGAGAATAATAATAATTGCATCAGAAATATTTACATCAATAATAATTACAATAATAAGATTGCATAATTACAATGAGTAACTTAAACAATAACAAGGATGCACAATGATCGCATGTGCTGTGTCCAAAAACTGCTATGTCTGCCCAGATCGCTCTATTTCACCCTCAACTTTTTCACTCTATTTCTACCAAAATTCACTGTTTACCAAACATTGGAGACCGATCAGCCCCCAATAAGGCCCGGTTAGGTCTAAATAAGGTCAGTCGTGCCCTATTTCATGCCAAAATTTTTTTGTGCTCTGAGGTGAGAACAATGCAAACAGAGTCTTTTTAAGCCCTGTTTATCCCTTCTGCTCTTCTCTGTCATGTTAAACTCAAGAGAAGAACAAATTCAAGTCCGAAACCCCCAATAAGCACAAGTTGATGGCTTGATGATCCCGAGCACGTTTGGACAGAATTGAATAAATACAATGGAAAACCACCACCCCTCCTTTCTATCATGAAGGCTCAAAGAGGGAAGTAGACACGCTCTGAGTCTCATCAACGTATCATGGATTGATAAGTGACAATTCTCGGAGCAATAGACTTGGCATAACGTCTAGCCAAATCAAACCATCTAAACATTTTCTTTATGTCAGTTTCATTCATTTTAAACCAATTTTATTAATCTTTTCCATTCTTTAATCAATTTGTCCACTAAATAAAGAGAAATGTTAGACTAGAAGTGATGTATAACATGAAAAAGAGATTATGCCTTGACAATGAACCTCCGAAGAGATTAAGCCATTGAGCATATGCCTCTTTCTCATGCCTTAAACAACAATTGATCGCTTGAAATGACTCTCAAACGAAAGAAAAGAAGAAAGAATGGAGGGTTCAGAAATGATCATACGAACTTGATTATTAGGATGAGACTCTTGATATGAAAACTAAGTAAAGAAAAGCCATCAACTCAAATGACTCGGTGTCTAAGGCCTAAACAACCAAAGCCATGAGGACTTACAACACAACAAGCTAGATATTCAAAGCATAAGCTATTTAAATAAATTAAAACAACCCCTAAATAGCCCCTAAAGTGTAAAAATAGTGACAAAACTGCTTCAAAAAGGGGAAGAAAGTGAACACAAATAGGAGAGTACAACCTAGACAAGCAAGCTTGCACTACAAACATGATATTCAAAGCATAAATTAATTAAATGAGTCAAACAGCTCCTAAAACCACCAAAAAAAAAAAAAAAAAAAACAGTGACAAAACTACCCCAAAAACAAGTTGAAAATAGTTTGAAAAGCTAGAAAAAGTAAGCAAAGATTAAAGAGAACAAAGCTAGTAAACAAGCCTAAGGAAGGGTGGCTAACCCCTCCACTTTTTACAACTTCAAATCACATATTTTAGCCTCTGAAAATAATCTAAAAATAGTCCAAAAACAGCCCAAAAATAGTGGTTAAAATCATGTTAAAAGAGCACAAAAGATAGGGAAAAAAAAGAGATACAAAATTAGTAAGCAAGACTAAGGAGGGGTGGCTAACCCCTCCACTTTTGAAACTTTTAAATCACATTTTTCAGCCTTTTCAAACTCTGAAAATCAGTATATAAAGACAAGAAAAATAGAGGAAAAGAGTAGAAGAAGATTAAAGAAGAAGGTGCAAAATTATGCATTTTGAAAGAGATGTAAGCTCTTAGTTAACAAACTTGATTCCAACACCCTCAAGTTTCTGAAATTTAGTTTGAAATCTCAACAAAAAGCTCCAAGAACAAGCTCTAATGGTGTATGTATTGTGTATGTATAGCTAAAAGGTGATATGAAGTCAAGGAAGCTTTTGGAAGGAAGATGGATGTTCTATCAATGTCTAAGCCTCTTAGAAGGTTTTTTCTACCTTTAAAATCTAAAATGGGAGGTCCTATTTATAGAATTTGGCCAATTTGGTCGAAAATATCTTCAAAGAAAGCCAGTTGTCCAATTCCCGCCAACTGTCTGTTTGGCGCTATTAAGAGCCGGCCAGCCCCCAAAACACACAGCCAGACCAAAAAATGAAAGGCCGGCTCTAAAAGGCACAAAGCCGGCTCAAAATGAGCCATAGCCGGATCTAAATGGACCCGACTGACTCAAAAATTTGAATTTCAGGCCTAACTTCAAACGAGCATATATCCCTCATTTGAACTCAATTTTAGGTGATTCTTGAGTCTAAATTGAAGTCCCAGAAGTCTAATTTCCAATGGTGGTAGCCTCACATATAAATTCTAAATGTACAAAGAGATATGCCTAATTTAGTGAAGGCTGCTCATTTTTATCTTAATGGATTGATGCCCAACTTTTTCCTAAACTAGTTTTCTTTCATCCCCTCCTATTTCCTTCAACTCCAAACCTACAAATTAGATGTTTTAAAATATTTTTCAAAGAGTTCACCTCCCTTCCATGTATCTCCACTTTGTCCTTACTCGGTTTACCGAATAGTGCAATATTTTAAATGAAATGCGAGCCTCGTAACATCGTAGAAACATTTGGAAAAATATTTTGAAAAATAGGGTTTTAAGGATTAAAATAGTTTTGGTCAAAATGGGGTATAAGGTTTGGGATTAGAGCTTGAATCTCAATTTCTTCACTGAGAATTCAAAAGATTACACAGTATAACTTTCATCATCAGTTGTTTGGAATAAAGCGCTCAAGTCTTAAGGGCGGTCAAAAATGGGGTGTCTACAGTGCCAAACACTCACGAAATTTGTTACAACATTTCATGATTACATCCCATCGAGATGAGACAGACACTTGTGTTCTTGAGTGACCATTCTACAGTGAGCAATAATTTTCCAAAATTCTTCCCCAAAAATGAGCGTAAGATTGCGAATTCCAAACAATTGGGTTTTTAATAATGTGACACCGAGATCTACAAATTGCCACATATTTTTAAGTAGTGAATGATTTTTCTCTCTTTGTTTTTTATGAACCTTCCATACTGATTGTATGAAAAAAAATACAAAAAAGTAAATAAATAAATAAAATTATGTAGATTGAAGATAATGTGTATTCAAATGGAGATTGGTTGTTTAATTTTATAACGAGTACAAATATGACTTTTTTTTATCTGTTTAAATTATTACCGTTAAAAAGAAAAATAGTGAATTTGTGCCTTTTAGAGCCAGATCTAAATTGAGAAAAATAGCTATTTCAAACATTTCTCAATTGGAGGAAACAGAAGAAAAAAAAAAAGAGTCGTTGCACAATTTTTGTATTCCAATAACAAAAGAGCACCGTTGGATTAAACAATCCAATAGTCCAGATTGATCCTTCTATCCTATCTCTCTTACTGTCACTCTGACCCTCTTGATTCCAAAACCACCACCCTTTAATCTGCTCTCTCTGTCTCTCTACCCATCTTCAATGCCTCTCCACAACCAGTCTTCATCTCTCTGCCTCGTCCTCACTGATTGCAGCTTTTCTCACTCATTCTCTCCCTTTGTGTCTTATCTGCCATTGCTCATCACCACAACCACCACCCTCAACCATAGCAACCACCAAACCCTCAGCAACAACCACCACAATCACCGATCTCCAACCATTAAACCCCAAATGTCCTTCTCTGTTCTCCAACCCTCTTCTCTCTCTGTCTCTCACCTTCTTCATCACCACAACCACCACCATAGTGAAAGGAACCACCACCACCGCAACCAACAGAACCACCAACACTTGGACCACCGATCTCCAACCCTCAAACCCTTCGGATCCTTCTCCGATCTCTAACCCTCTTATCTACCACAACCCCCTATCTCTCACATTCTTCCTCTTCGGAACCCTAACCCTAACGATCGAACTCCTCTGTTCGAAACCCTAATGATCATCACTGATAGCGAGGGATCTCCAATGATCGAAACCCTGACCTCTTCTCCAACGATCCCTTTCTGACAGTGATGATCCAAACCCGACACCCTAATAAAGACTTGTTCTCCTACGATCCCTCTCTGTCAGTGATGATCCAAACCTGAAACCCTAATGAAGACCATCCAAAGAACACGAACAAGATCAACCCTAATGAAGATCATTTCTATCAAAAAAATATTTTTTTTTTTTACTTCACTATGTTTATTTTTAAATTTTTTTTTGGCTTGAAATTGCTGAAATTGAAATTTTGCTTGCTTGCTTCTATTTGAAATTGTTCAATTTTGTTTGCATGATTGAAATTGCTTATGTTTGAAATTTTGCTTGCTTGCTTGCTTGAAATTGTTCAATTTATTATTATTTTTTCCAGAAATTTTGCTTCTATTTTTATTTTTTTGTGGTTTTTGTTTGAAAATTACTTCTGTGTTTGGAAAGGATGATGAGAGAGGAAGGGAGGGAGTGAGGAAACGGTTGGTTGAAGCTGACTTGGCAACTTTGGCAAAGCTTATGCCATATTTGACACAAACTTTAACATTCACCAAAGATAGCAACTGCTAAAACTTACCATTGAAGGTAGCTTTCTATGAATTGCTGCCATAATTTGGAAATAGCAGAGATACTCTTAGGTAATGAATAATAGTAAATTGTCAAATTATAGCAATAGTGCTCCAACGATCAAATGTCATTTTGACAAATCTCAACCAACTTTCTCTCTAATTTTGTATGTATTGTTTGGATATAGGTTTTTTAATAATTTTTTATTATTTATTATTTGTCTTTTGTAACTTTTTTCAAAGTTGTTCTAAAAAAAATTAAATATTTACATTCGAACACAGATCTAAACACAAAAACTAGTTGACTAGCCAAAGTCTTTTGGTCGCCCGGTGAAACAATTTTTGTGTTTACCTGTGCAAAAATTTAGGTAGCGTTTAGTAGAGTTTCTAAATATGATTTGAGAGTAAGAGTTTTATTTTGAGTTTGTTAGTTTTGGAATTATGATTTGAGTGTAGAAAATTTGTTTGGTTATGATTTTTTAATAGTGTTGAATTGAATTTTGAAAGTTTGATGTGACATGTGAAGTAAGAAAATTTATTTGGTTATGAGTTTTTTTATGAGTTTTTAAAACTTAATTCAAAAAGTTATAAATCATAATCAAATATACAACTCAAAACTCAATTAAAATTTTTGATCAACATTTATAACCAAACTCTTTTTAAAATTCAATTCAGAAAATGAATTAATAATTTTTTTTTCAATTAATTTGTTTTCCAAATAATTTTTTTTTAATTTATTTTTTTCAATTAATTTTTATTTCAATTTTTTTTTCAATTAATTTTTTTTTCAATTACTTTTTTTCCCAAATAATTTTTTTGAAATAATTTTTATTGCAATTATTTTGTTCAATTTATTTTTTTCAGTTAATTTATTTTTTCAATTAATGTTTTTCAGTTTTTTTTTCAATTATTTTTTTAAATTAATTTTTTCCCAATTTATTTTTATAATTATTTTTTTTAATTATAATGTGTATGATCCCATTGTCATAAAATAATAAAAACTAAATATAAATATTTTAGACCTGAATAAACATATTTTTTTTGTTTATGTGTGTTAAATTTAGACAATAAATATTATATTCAAAGCAAACGCGTTTGTAATTTATATTTTTTTAAATATAAATAAAAACTAATTAATAAATTTTTTGTAAATAGAAACCAAAAATATAAACATTACCAAATGCTACCTAAACATTTTTTCATTTGTTAAATTTTATCACTTTTATGAAAAATCCGTAAATCTATACCATTGTTTTCACCTTCATTATTGTACCTCACCTGTCCATTTCATTGCCAATTGCACCCGTGAAAAAGAGACCCATGAAGTGGAAGTACCATCAATAATATTAGCGTGTGATGGGTTTGACATTGAAATAACCACATTACCCCTCTTTCAGTGAATACTCAATTCATATGTAAGAAAAAAATAAAAAGGACAACATGGTAATTTAACTCATATTCTGCAGAGCCATCAACCCTCTGCAAAATCTCAGTTGGTCGACTTTGATTAAAATAATTAATTAATTAATTAAAAATAAAAATAAAAAGCCAAAACTCAATAGTATGTTTTTGACCATTTGTTTGACCGAAACTCTTTATATCACTCTGCTAACCAACAGTTTCACTTCACAACTTTCAACAACACCATCTTCATTCCAACAATTTCGTTACATCACTACTTTCACCAACTTCTTCACCATTTTCATTGACATTCATTATTCAAATAGTATCAAAATAGTATCAATACCCGAACCATACAACCACCTCCTCCACCACCTACCTCAATTAATTTCACAATCAATTAATTTCAAAAATTCAGTCTATATTTTTACAATTCATATCCGTGGACAACAAGAGACCAAGAGCTTTGATCAAAGGTTCTTTCAAATCTGTTCACAATTTCAGAGCTGTAGAAGTAAGCCAAACAGTGCAGCAAACAAGTCGACCCGGCGATCAACCGGTAGGTCATTCGGCTGGACAACCGGTGGATCATCCGGTAAGTCAACCGACCTCGCCTATTCCAGCTTCCAGCAAGTTTGAACCCGAGGCTGAGCTTTGGCTATCTGTTGCTTACCTTTTGCACACCATTTTCATACATTTTGCTATACATTTTCCATACATTTTTGTTACTTTTTGCTATCATTTTGCTTACGTTTATAAGTCATGCCGAGAACAAAAAGAGCCAAACCAGAACATGGCCAAACCTCTAACCCTCCACCATGCCAACAAGAGTAGACGTATGCAACTATTGATTTTCTCATGTACAATCATGAACAAGCTTATCCAAATTTTTCCAACCGACCAATTGTTACCGGGAGAAGGGTAAATCTACCTTCTCAATATGATCCTTTGTTTGTTGGCAGACTAGAGACGATGGGATGGCTACCTTTAATCAATTTACCACAAAAGGTATATCCACGTCTTGTGTATTTATTTTACCTTCACTTAAGACCTCCTGAGGGAGCAATTGGAGAGAATAGTTTGACATCATATATGAAAGGTAAACTAATCACACTGAACCCCACACTTTGGCATAAATTATTTTAGTTCAATCAGGGGATTTGCAAAGTCATTTTCAAAGTGAGGCTGACCTAGTTAACATGGTTGGTGATATAAGTGAGGTTTATACTACAATTTGTAAGTACCGATTTACCGGCACTAATTTACAAGCACGACTCAAAACCCCACCTTCGTATTCTTCATCAATGGATAGTCAAAAATGTCATTCCCAAAATAAGACATTTTGATGTTGTTCCATTTTATAATGTTTATTTGTTATATTGTTTTGAAGTTGGACAAACATTAGATTTATGCTACATACTACTGAAGGAAATGGTGGTTGCAAATCTTGGTACTCTCAGTGGCCGGTCACTATCTTTTGGAGATCTATTAACCAAAATTTTCAAAGCCCATCATGTCAGCCTTGTAGGTGAAGCAGATGTGAAAATCTCTTCACCAATTTCAGAGTATACACTAACCCGAGCTGGTGGCGCTAACAACTTATTAGGATCTATTAATGTTGCAAATGCACCAATAGCTGATGATCCCGAAGACCCCAATGACAATGTTATGCCACCAAATCAACAACCCCAATACTGGACTAATTATTTGGCGTTGGAACAAGAACGACACAATAAGTGCGTACAATGGGAACAACAAATGGAAAATCAATTCACTGCATTGGGTAATCGGTTCGATGCATTTGTCGCCGCTCAGAACTCACTAATTCAACAATTTGGTGAGTTTCATGTTGACATTGAAAGACGTGATGAAATTACAAGTAACCGCATTGATCAGATTGACCATCGAGTGACTCAGGTCTACCATCACTACTTCCCTCCACCTCCACCACCACCTGACAATGGCACTTAATTTGTTTCGATGAGCGATTAAATGGTTGACACATGTGATGATTTTTAGTTGTGTTACAGATGTACTCGTACTTTCTGTTCTTATTTGTTTGTTTCTTTTTCTTTCTTTCTTAATTTTTTGGTTCATGGATGTAAGTACCATTTGTCATTGTATTTTGTTTGTGTATTTTTTTTTTTTTTTGTATAATTCACTGATGTCTATTTTTATTTTTAAAAGATGCACCTATCTGTTTATTTTAGTTTCTTTTTATTTTATTTTCGTTTTTTTTTTCATAACCAAACTCTTTTCAAATTTTAATTCAAAAAATATTTATTAACAAAAAAAATACTGTTAACCAAACTATTCTTAAAATTTAATTGAAAAAATTAATTGTTAAAAAAAATAACAGTTATAACCAAACTGTTTTTTTTTAATAACAGTTAATCGAAAAAACACTGTTAACCAAACTAGTTTTTTTTTAATAATTTTGTTTTACTGAAATATTTTAATATTTTACAACAAAATTATTTTTTTTTATATTTTTTTACAAATTATGGTAGATTTTGTAGAACACCAACGGGGTAGATGAATTTTAAACTGGTTTTATTTTTAATAATTTTGTTTTACTGAAATATTTTAATATTTTACAACAAAATTATTTTTAAAAAAATTATGGTTGATTTTGTAGAACACCAACGGGGTAGATGAATTTTAAACTAGTTTTTTTTATTTTTTTAGTAATTTTGTTTTACTGAAATATTTTAATATTTTACAACAAAATTTTTTTTTTATATTTTTTTTAAAAATTATGGTTGATTTTGTATAACACCAACGAGGTAGTTGAATTTTAAAATGGTTTTTATTTCCACGCCAACAAAGCAGACATATCCAACTATTGATTTTCTCGCGTACAATCCCATGTACTATTACGGTTGATTTTTTAGAACACCAATGTGGTAGATCAATTTTAAAATGTTTTTTTTAATATTTTTTTTTACTAAAAAAATTTACAACAAATTTTTTTAATTTTTTTTTTTAAATTATGGTTGATTTTTTTTATAATATTTTTGTAGTTTTTTAATATTTTCAAATATTTTACACATTAAAAAAAATGTAATAATATATACAATACTACAAAATTCACATTATTTCTTCACATCACAAATCTACCTATGGCCAACATGATTTTGCACATAGCAATAGCAATTGCATCCCTGAAGTTCGATTGGTACGTCAACCCATGTTGTGACATATCAACATAGTCAGCTTGGCCTCCAACAAATCCGTCTGCTGCCGCTCCAGTCGCCATTTCATTATCAACTTCCATGAAGAATGGGTCCATAGCTGCATGTAAACGGATCCAATTGTGCACTACACAACATGTAATCACAAGGGGTCCTTGTCTCGTGGACTTGTAATTTGGCTTGAACCACAATATTGGAAAGTGCTTCTTCAGAACACCAAATAATCTTTCTATGACATTGCGTAACGACGAATGTCGATGGTTAAACAATTCCTTGGGTCCAGAATAATGACGGCCATGAAACTTTTGCAAGTCATAGCGTTGGGAACGAAATGAGGCAAGAAATCCAGGCATGTTCGTGAAGCCAACATCCATTAAATAGTACTTGCCTACATGTAAATAATGTAGGCAATGCTCTGTCAAATACATGTACACAAAAATCAACATTTAAGACAGTACAATGTGTTATTTGGTGACAGTCACCATGGGGTGGGTGTAGGAAATGTAGATCAGTTTTTGTAATTGAGTTAACTAAAATTGCATTATCGTGGGCACTACATTCCCATTTAGAATTGATAAATGTGAACAACATGTCGAAGTCGCAAGCTGCGAGTACATTTTGCGATACAGTAGCTTTGCGACTACAGAATGTATTCTGTCTTGACGCTAGGACCCATGCATCCACCAATGTACCATCGATAACACCGACACAATCCTACTTGAAATATATTAGTTTGACATTAAACGCGAAACAAACCTACATATTACTTGTAAAACATAAAAATAAAAAAATAAATAATAATAATAATAATAATAATTCGTTACTGTTATTGAAAACTAACAAGACAAACATGTAGGCATACCTTGAACTACGGAAATAACCTCCTATCATTTAAAATTTTTGCTGGTATCTCATCTTGGTTCATAGGTTTGATAACCATTGATACAAGCTTGCACAATGCCCGCATAATAATTTTGGTGTGCCAACAAATAGTTTCAGTGAAGTGTTGAAATCTATCGGCTAGTAGTCTATGCCGATCATTTTGTGCTAAAGTGTACAAAAAAATGCCAAGAGATTCCTCAACACTGATATGCTTATGTTCAGTTTCGACAAAGCCATTTTGAAGTAAGGTGTCTTTCAATAAAATAAATGTTTGGGTATCCATTCACATGATGTCCATGATTGTTTCTAGATGGCCATTTAATAAACTAAAGATGTAATCATCACCTTTGAATGGATAAGTTCGCTATGGTCGTCTACTGGTTGACGCATTCATATGCTCATTCATAAAAGCAATCATCAAAAAGTCCATAAAATCTTCAATAACCTCATCCTCCTCTGATGACCTCTCCATTGCATTGTTTTTTGTGTCAGATGACATTATTTCGGTTACGTGACAATAACGCATAATTATAAAAAAATGATTAACATGCTAACTGTTACCATTATTGGTGAAACTAAAATAAACCACTGCCTACAATTTGTCGGCCTTAGTTATTTATCAAACAAGATGGAAACATACATGCGAAGAAAAAACATATTAATATTTAGTTATGTTGTCGTTACTACCTTTTCATATTGTATGTTATGTGTAAAATTGAAAGTTGAAGCAAAAATAAGAAAACAGACATAAAAGAACGCAGAAGAATAAAATCACATCTAAATGTAAAACAGAAACAATTTTAATAAACAAAGAAAGACGGATAAAAAAGAGCATGTTATCAAGTGAAAAAAAATTAATAAGAACAACATAGACATCATCAAATCATGTTGGATAACCACAAAGAGAGAGCAAGCTCGATCAAGCCACAACTTCTCCCTTCACTACAAAGCTAGGATGATAACTAGGCGCATATGGGTAGGAGTACACATAAAAAAACCTCCGTCATTCCTTGTCTTTGAATAGTATCAGTGCCCTAATGTACTACACCAGAGGCATGTCCCCAAGCTCTAATAGGGCATCTTGACATGTATCAAGAGAATAGTCATCACCACCTGCACTTATAGCCTCTGTGTGATTTGGCACGAGAATGTTCCATTTTGCCTGTATATAGGTAGTGAAAACTACGCAGACGTCATCAAAGTCACTTGATCGTGACCTTTTAGAACGACCACTATCAGTCTGACTCTTTGTAGGGCCTCTCTTGTGACTTTTGCCCTTCAATAGTTCTATGTACTCATCGCCGAATAAGTCAACAATAATAGGTTCGGCCGCATTACTCCCACTAACTCCAGGAAACCAAAATTTATTAAGCATTTTATCCTCTTCATCAGAGTCAGGGGCTCTTTGTGTGGATGCACAGGCCAAGGCCCCTGTGGCACAACAGTTTTCAACAATTTCAGTCATTTCTTGAAAATACTCAAATCCTTTTGTCCTAAATTTCTTAACATTTTTTTATGCCTACAGCAATTGAAAATATTAAAAATAAACGTTCTATATGTGTGATCAAATATTACAAAAAAAAATTGAAAAGCGTATAAGTTAATTCAATACCTTATCTCAAAATTCATCAGGTGTAACAACCGTTCCAACAATGGGATCTCATCCCAGACCGGTCTGTGCCTCCAATCGCTTAAAGGTTTGATAATTAGCTTTCAATCGCTAATATTTCTGTCTCACCTGTTTTGGTGCGTATCAAAACCCATACAAATTTTGCAACTCAGTTGCAAAATGATTCCAATGCCTAACTGTCCACATATTACTATGACATGTTGTTTGATTTTTTTGTACCTTGTCTCTCAACATGTTCATTAGCTTCATTGTGTCCTGATTGTCATCAGAATTGTTGTCATCCATCTAACAACACACAATTTATATCTAAACAAATCTAAATTTGAAATTAAAAAATAAAAATGCAAGATTCATCTCTAATTATGTTTTGGTAAGAAAAAAAAGTTCATCAATTGAAATTGTTAACAGTGTTGGGAAAAATAGATACAACAAGAAAAAGTAGAATATTGCTAGGAAAAAAAATTCATCAATTGAAGTTGTTAACAATGTTGGAAAAAATAGATATAACAACAAAAAGCAGAATATTGCTAGGAAAAAAAATTCATCAATTGAAGTTGTTAACAGTGTTGGAAAGAACAGATATAATAAGAAAAAACAGAATATTGCATGCAAAATGTTTGTGAAAGAAGTGTATACAGTAGATAATAAGTAGAAATAAGTAGAAAGTGAGCAGAAGAAGAAGAGAAACATCAAAGGGGGTAAGTGGCTGTCAACCCAGAGGAAAGGGAGCTAGACTGGTGGTACCGGTGGGATGACCGGCCAGTTGTCCTAGTGGTTAACTGGTTTGACAGATCAAAACCATTTCTGCTTCTCAACTATTACATAGCTGATCGATTGAAGGATTGAAGGATATACGACTAGTAGATCGATTCAAGGATATACATACCAGAGCAGTAGGAGTGGAATAGCTGTCACCGGTGACGGAATGGGTACAGTGGGTAGATGTGTGCTTCTTCGGTAGGTGTCTGATTCGAGAATACACTTCACAAATTTGGCCTGACACACATAAATTGGGAATGAATTTGGGAATGTTTAAGGAAATCAGTGAGTTGTAATTTAAAATTTGAGAAAAATTTGTGATGTAGTTGACCTCGGTCTTGTCATTGTTTCGTTGCTCGAAAAGTGAATCTTTCACAATGCACAAACTGCAACTTACTTGATTCATAGGAGCTGATAGATGCAATTTTATGGGTGGAGAGGGAGTTCACAAACATAATTTAGATTTGAAGGTCTCGGTTCATAGAGAGCAACACGACCCGTGAAGAATCTTAAGTTGTGATTGTTGCAAGAGAGTAAGACGACTCGTGAAGTTCAGCTTTAAATTTCTTTCCAAGTGAAGCTTTTTAGAAGTTTAGCTTTAAATTTCTTTCACGTGAAACTTTTCAGAAATTGAGAATATTAAAGACACAGAGTATGTACCATTGGAAGCTTTTTACAGTGGAGAAACGAATGGAGAAATCTGCCAAATTGAAAGTGGAGATGTATTTTGAATTGTATGGTGGAATTATAATTTGAAAATTGTATCCAAATGTGAAGCGTAAATGTACAAGTGAAAATATATTTTGAAAATACAACCAAACACAACCTTAGTTTTTCTAGGAGGAAAGGAGGAAGGAAACGGTTGATTTTGCTGAATTGGCATATATGGCAACTGTCAAAACTTATGTCAAATTTATTATAAGCATTGATATTTGCCAAATTTGGTAGCTACCACATTCAACCATTGAAGAACCACTTTTCAAAACCAATTTATATTATAGCAATGGCAGCTCCAATAATAAATCATTAGAGATACTCTAAGAGGGTGTTTGACATTTGCTAAAATAACACGTGTTATATTAACAAATTATCCTAATTGAGTAAAAATTATTTTTTTTTTAGTCACATCACATCTTTATCACATTACTCCATATTTTATATTTTTTCATAAAAAATCAAAAAATATACTTATTTAAATTATTCCAAATACCTCCTAAAATAAATTAAATAAGAAAATTCACTAAAAACAAATAAAAAATCGAATTTTAAGGAAAAAAAATCGAATTTTAAAGAGGAATTTTTATAAAGTCCATAATATTAAGATTTTATAAAATAAAAGACATACAATATTTTCATACTAATTGAGATCCCTCAACATTTTTGCAGAAAAGTGTAACACAAAAAATATTTTCCACTATGATTACAAAAAAATTTCATCGAGAGAACTTAGTTAATAAAAGAATCATCTTAAACTTTTCGTACTATACAAAGTTGGAAAATGATATTTTACTAATTTTCTCTATTTTAAAATTATTTTACTTTTTAAATAAATTTATTTTAATGTATTTAAAAAATAAAAATAAAGTAAAATATTAAAAAAATTCAAGAAAAACAAAAACTCATTTAAAAATAATTTTTAAAAAATAAAACTAAACAAAACTCGAAAAGGAAACTATTTTTGAAAATTTCAAAACCAAACAGAGGAAATTGATATTGATAAAAGAGATGGATCAGAATATCCTGGCTTGGATTTCTCAATAAAAGAGAACAGCGCTCAGTAATTTCAACTTCGATCATCTGGGGAAATAATCATCACTTCCATCCTTATTTTTCCTTTTTTATTATTTCTAATTTTTCTTAAAACCCAGGAAAAACCGAAGCAACTACAAATAAAGAACAAAAAAAAAAAATTCAAAAAAAGAGAGATGGATCAGAATATCCTGGCTTGGATGTTTCTCGAGCAAGAGAAAGAGCGCTCGGTGATTTCAGATTCGATCATCTGGGGAAATACTCATCCCTTCCGTCTCTCAATCTTTCAATTCGCAAAATCAACAACAAAATTGATGAATTCAATTTTTCCGTATCTGAATCTGACTCGATTAATCCCTAAAAACACTTAGGGTTCAAGACACAAACAGAGAAGGTCATACTCAACGCCAATTGTTCTTCAGCGCTGGTAATCACTATCGCACACATCTATATACATAAAAACTAATAATGACTAACCCTAGTTCATATACATTTTGCTTGAAGGATTGAAACCCTAATCAAAGGCCATGACGAGTGCCTTGTGAGATCGATGAGAGATGCAGGAAAGAGGCCGCTGTTGTTGTTATATAATGAATGGAGAAGAAGGGAGCGCTTCAAAATCAAAACCCTAGTTCGAGTGTTGATTTGATGGAGCATCATCGGTGACTGAAAGCTGTCTTCCTAAGCCACGTGTACGGTAGTGATTCTACTTGCTATTTTCGTGTGCTCTTCGTTTAGCGGGAAACGTTTTGGGCCTGATTTAGTTCGATCCAAGCCCAGACAGACTTTCCTGAACTTGGACCGGGCTGACCCATTTGTTAAAACTTCAAGCCCAAGCCTAGCCTTATGCTCATCTCATGGGACCCTAGGGCTTAGGATTTAGGTTTGAGGCTTTGTGCTTTCAGGTTTTAGTTTATGAATGATTAGTTTAATCAAATAAATAGGAATTTTTAGTGTTTATTATATAGTTTATCTTTTAGGTTAATAGTTTTAATACTTTAGTTATTGCTTTTGCTCAAATTTATATTCATTTAAAATATTTCTAATCTAATGGCCACTCAAAAATATTTTTCATGATGAAAACAATTCAATAAGCATACACAAAGAATATGTAAACCTTTAAACATCATACCATATGAGAGGGTAAAATGTGTAAATCTGGGCCGAGCTAGGACTGAGTAGAAGTAAACCGAGCTGTGGGCTGAGTAAAATGGGTTTCACAATTAGGCCTAGTTAGCTCGGTCATGAATGACTTAGAATAGCTCGATTTGAGTATTCTAAACCGAGGTATAGGGAGCTGTGTTGTAAAAGCAAGGTGGAACCGAGCTAAGTAAAGCGAGATGGAACCGAGCTAAGGAAAGCTCGGTGAAATCTACCGCATCAATGTGTGTTAGCATGGTCATTTTGTCATACTACCGTGGTAAAACCGTTTCACTTGGTTAAAGCAGTAAGAGGGGTGTTAAGGATAAGTATTATCTTTTAGAAATGTTATTCTTAGGAGGACTCTACATTAAGGAATAAGAGTCCTACTAGAATTATGCCACACAGGATCATGCCACACAGGATCTATAAAAGCTCGTAACATGACCTATGTACAGGTATCACAATTCTGACTTTCAAATACTCAGAGCTTTTGTCTATTGTCTATCTGCTGACTTAGGCATCGCAAGGGTTTCCGGCACACACCCGCCGACTAGCTCTCGTTTGTGTTTTCAGAAGGTAAAGCAACGACGTTTGGAGGAGCGCGAACTTGATCAACAAGATCATACGAGAAGAATTATTTCGTGCTCGTACAATTGGCGCCGTCTGTGGGAATTTCACAAAGAACAAAACCTCTTGATCAAGTTTTCCTCTCTAGTTGAAAGCAATGGTGCACAATGAAAACTTGCTGCAATCTGTTATTGATGGGCAGACCCCAGAGGGGGGTGGGAGGCACGAAGGTTTACCTCCTATCTCACCCATGGCGGTTTTAGAACCCCAGCGACGCAAACTCTCGGAGGGACACTAGGGAGAGACGGGGCACTAGTCCCCGTCGCTCTCAAAGTCCTGAAAGAAAGAGGCGGAGGCTTGATCCCTAAGTTCTAGAGGATCGCGTGAGGGAGCAAGATGAGTTAATAAGGAGGATGGCGGCAGACATGGAGACAATGAAGTGCCAGATAAAAGGAAAAGGGGTAGCGACAGGAGAGAGGCGCAAAGGCAACACGCCCCCTCGTCACTCAGAAAATCGTGACAGGCATACCACACCATCACAAGCAGAAAGCAGGAGCCTTAGAACAAGCGACACCCAATCAAGGACTTCTAAGACTCATCACTCCAGGTCTGAGAGAATGAGAACTGAAAGGTCGTATACAGAGGGAAGCAGCTATTACCCCTCGCACAAGCACCAAACGACATCTAGGCACACGAAGTTGCCTAGGTCAGCGGACTTATGGACAGTGCTCGAGGAGAGGGCCCGATGGAAGGAAGACACCAGGGCACGCGACCCTCGCAAGGTTGCAGCACTACGGCGGTTGGCCCCTAGGCCACATGGGAGTGTCGAGGCAAAGAAACTTTCCCATTCTTTCCCAATCATGGAAGCATAGAATTAACAACTAATCTCTCATGAAGATAATAAAACACTACAATATAAATTAAAGAGGCAAAGAAACTTTCCCATTCTTCATAACAATCTATGGAGACTAAGATTAACATGAATAAGCTCCACATGCAAGGAAGCAATAGAATCAAAATACCAAATAATTTACATTTCTGGAGACTAAGATTTGAATTAGATAAATTTTTCTTAAACTCTGCAATCAATCAATGCTATTTCATGGATAAGTGAAATTGAATTAAATCCGGTTTCATGAACATGTGCAGGAGAATAAAACAAGGCTAGTAGTACAAGTCAAGAACAATTCTAATTGACCAAATAATTTGATAATCAGAATAAAGGTCCATCTTTTCCATGAAAGCAAACCTGTACACAACCCCTGTGAAGAGCACCACCTCCAAGATACTTGTTAGCAAAATCCACTTCAAGAGCTTCACAAGATTGATCTTCTATCAAGCCAGACCTGTAAACCATTGAAAATTGGGTTACTAAACCAACAAAAATGTACACACAAATTAAACAAGTATATATGTTCCTTTGTTACCTTGAAACGACAGAGAGGAATAGAAGATGTGCTCCAAAAAATACTGCACCTTTCTTAGTTTATATAGATGATCAATGCATGTTCTTAATAAAATTTTAAACATTCAGGTAAAACATCATCATTTAACAATATTGCGAACACCTACTCTCTTTTTTTTTTTCTTCAAAAAATAAGTATAACCTTCTTCCCTATCAAACTATACAAAATAGCCAAAAACAACACTTAAGCCTATATAGAGACTGCTCTACTCCAATCTTAATACCAAAAACAACACTTAATACCAAATAATTTCCAAAATAAGCTCCATAAATGTAAATCTACAGATTAGCTAACCAATCTTTGTTCCATATTATGATCAAGACCAAAATTCAAAGCATCCAGAAGCTTAGAGAGACTCCTAATCCAACTGATTATCAATATAAAATAGATCAAAATCTGGGAAACCAGATCTATATTGTAAAAAATATAAAATAGATTCAAAGACAAAAAAAACAGATTCAAAGACTCTTAATCCAGCTAAAGAAGGTTCAATATAAAATAGATTCAAAAAAAAAAAAACAGATCTATATATATATCCAGGGACAGATCTATAAAATAGATTAAAAAAAAACAGATCTATAAAAAAACACAAATCCAGCTAAGAGAGAGATACCTAAACAGAGATGGGAGGCGCGGTGGTGACGGAAGGAGGATCGCCGGTGATCGTCGGTGACAGAGGGAGGCACAACGGTGACGGAAGGAAGATAGAGGGATAAACCAGTGGCGAGAGAGAGAGAGAGAGAGAGAGAGAGAGAGAAGTGGCGTGAGTGAGTGTGAGAGGCTTTGAGTGACGGAGGGAGGATCGCCAGTGACGGAGGGAGGCACGGCGGTGACGGAGGGAAGAGAGAGGGACAGACCAGTGGCGAGAGAGAGAGAAAGAGAGGAACGGCGTGAGTGAGTGTGAGAGGCTTTGAGTGTGTGTCTCTGTGAAACCCTAACCAAGACAAGCATATGCATATATATATATCCAGGGACAAAAGGGTCATTTTAGCTCGGGGACCATGCGGGGCGGGGTGGGGCCGGGGCTGGGGCTGATTCTGAAACACATATCCCCGTCCCCGGCCCAGATATCATCGGGGATGAATTTTTAAATACCGTCCCCGGCCCGTAGGGGATATTTTTCGGTGAATAACCGCTGAATTCAAGGTCGGGGGGTCGGGTCACGTCGGGCCGGTTTCAAATTGTCATCCCTAATTAGCATTGTGCATTGTGTATGCCATTATCCTTGCTAGGTTGTTCCTGTTGTGTTTCGTATTAACATTGTGTATGCTAGGTGCATGTTTGCATGTTCACCCCTTTGCATGTTTGCATGACCAAGTTGCATTGCATTTAGCTTGCATGCTAGAGTCGCATTGTGCATGCCATACTTATTACATTGTGTTTGGAATAGGAGTTAGTCCAAACACGAGAAACGAGGAACGTTTTGTACTCAAAGTGACGAAACGTATCTCAATTTCCGGTCGTCGACCCTCTTGACTAACACATGATGGAGTTTAGGCATTTATGTATTCACATGTGCATTCATTCCATATCAAGTCGTGCAATTCAACTCCTCGGCCATCATGCATCGAGATGCGTGATTGGTGGCCCGATGGTCGAGGACTACACTCCCTTGAGCCTGTGCAATGATGGGAGAGTGGTCGTGCACACATTTGTTGAAAATACCATACTATGCCTCTCTCTTGCTTTGTGTTGCAGAAAACCAGGAACAGGAGGCAGAAACTGGTCGGCCGACCAGCTTTTCTAGTAGGCCGACCACCTCTTTTGGTCTCCACTACAAAAGGTGGTCGGCAGGTGGTCTCCAAGACCAAGGGCTGGTCGGCAGCCTTCGCATAGCTTCCCATAGTGGAGTTTCAGCCTTCTGGAGCCTTGTGCAGTGTTCTGAGGTCAATTGCAAACAAAGGCAAGTCGGAGCATCGCGATGGATTTCCCGACAAAGCAATTCAAGCATGCATGCATTCATTGCCATCCAAGGCAAAGCTGAGGCAATCCATTTCATATAGCTTGCATGATAGTTTTATTGCTTGCTTAGTTAAATTTGTTAATTAGTCAGCGTTATGTAATAATTAGTTGTAGTTAGTTATTCATTCGGTTGTGTATTATTTATTCGGACCCTCCGAGAAGGGCAATGTTGTAATAAGTGTGCGTGTGTGTGAAGTATGTCTTCCAACCCCACGTCTTTCTCCATTTTATTTACCAGGTTATGATGGTTAGTTTTAGGGCACGTTTAAATTAGCATCCTTATGCTCGTATGTTTGCATCTATTCATCTGTTTTGCATGCACCGGGCTCGACGCATCATGTTAACTGCATTGTATTTCAATTCCAAGTTGAATACATGTTATCTGTTGCATTTCATATGCCATGTTTAGAATAGCCGCGCCTATCTTAGTTGCATTTTGCATGTGTTGCATTAACCATCTTAACATGAACTGGGATCATGCATTGATTACTCACTAGTTTCTGTTTTGGCTTGGAGTACTCGGTAAGTATTTATGCTTTAGCATCCTTGCATGTGTGTGAGTGAAAGCCATGATAGCATGCTTACCATGAGACTATGAGCTTACGTGATATAACTGCCTGAATGTCTGTGGGTGAAGGTTGGGTTGCTTGAGTTGGAATAATTCGTCGAAACCCGTGTTTTAGCCTACTTGCGAGTACCAAACTTCAATCCATTTTCAAAAACAAATGAATATGTAATGCTTTGTTCCAACTTAGGCAACCTAGTCTATACTTGTTTTGCTGTGCGCATCACATAGTAATTCTAGGGTAAATAACCGGAATAAGAGCACATGTGTTTTCAAAAACTAAATATCATGTTTAGTAGTGGCCGATCTTTGATCGGGCGAGTGGGGGTGCTCATTGCATGACCTTCCCTAATTGTACCCAAGTTCCCGAGCCCAGACAACTTTGGTGATGACGGACACGTGGCCTTAGGCAGCGAGTCAGGGTTTCCTAAATTTCCCCAAAATAAATATTTAGATGGCGACTCTGTATCTGGCAAAGCAGTCCATGTTTGGCACTTTTTTCTAAAAATCAAATTTTCAAAAACGATTTGCCGGATTTGGACTCTTTGATGATTCATCAGTCTTGCATTGCACTCTGCGAGATTAGATATAGGATCGTGACATTGAGTCCTGAACTGTAGTAAACCCAAATGAACAAAACGGGATTCCCTCCCGGGACATTCGGGGACGTCTACAGTATCCTATTTCCGTCCAGCCTTGGTGACCTAGGTCTAACCTAGTTCGAGAGGCTACCAAAGGGCAGCATCGCCTCATGGGCACAATTGGCAGAGGCGTTCGTGACCAGATTCAGAACAAACACCAAAACACCAGTGGAGATTGATCAGCTACTCTCCATCGACATAGGCGAAAAAGAGACATTAAGGTCTTACAACAGTCGCTACTGGGAGACTTTCAACCAGATTGGGGATTGCCTAACGAATCTCGCCATCGCACAATACAAACGGGGTTTACCAATCGGTAACTAATTGAGGGACTCAATGACAATGACGCCACCCCTCACAATGGAGGCCCTAATGGAGAGGGTGCACCAACATATCCGAGTAGAGGAAGATAGCGCACGTGCTAAAACAAAAACTAGCACAGCAGCGATACCAGATAAAAAGACTACCGCAAAAGTTAACACGGTAGAACAACCTAGCAGAAATGGGCGAGGCAAGCGAGCCAACAGAGAGGACCCAGAAAAAGAAAGTTAAGAGTCCGCACTGCCATCACCATCGTGTTCAATAAACCTATCTACCGAATTCTCAGCGAGATACGTAATGAACCCTTTGTTCGGTGGCCAGCCAAGTTGGGAGAAGCACAAAAGAGCTATGATGAGAAGTCCCGTTGCACCTTCCATGATGAGAAGGGGCACCGAACTGAGAACTGCACACCCCTGAGGCAACATCTGGAAAAGTTAGTAGCTGCTAGACACCTGGACCAATATATAGAAGGGGGAACACAGCTAGCCCCCTAGGACCTTAACGGACCAAACGGGATGCCGGCCGACGGTCCACCCCAAGGCATAATCAACGTCATTCATGGGATCGTCGAACCTGAGCGGGTATGTGAACTTAGGGGGATGATAAAAAAGGCAGAACACTTGAAAGAGGTATTAAGTGCACAGCCTACCATCAAAAAGGGCAGAACAGAAGGTACAAATGTCATATCCTTCTCTGACAAGGATCTAGCAAGGCTACATTGCCCTCACAATGACGCACTAGTGGTAACTTTGCGCGTCAAGAATTTCGACGTCAAGCAAATCCTGATTGACCAAGGAAGCTCATGTGAGATAATGTACTACGAAACTTTCAAACAACTGAAAATGGAGGACAAAGACTTGGCACCTGCAACATCTCCCCTAGTCGGCTTCAACTCAATGTCAGAGTGGCTAATGGGCAAGATAATCCTCCCAGTCAAAGCTGGAACCATGACAAAACAGGTGGAGTTCTGGGTATTAAAGGTCCCTTCCACTTACAACATGATCTTAGGGAGAACATGGTTGCACGCGATGCAATCGGTAGCATCAACCTACCATCAAGCATTGCGATTCCCCAACGAAGCCGGAGTAATTGAAGAGGTCTTAGGAGACCAAATTATGTCAAAACAGTGCTTCGTCACAATAAATGGCAGTCGGGCTGCAAAAGGGTATGTATAAATAGTGGAAGAACCTGAGAGCAATGAACTGCTTGCGGATGTTGGCAAGGCAGCTAAGCAGAAGGCAGTGAAGGACTTGGTTGAGGTAAGGATAGATGAAAAAGACCCATAAAAGTTCTTTTTGCTCGGTTCGTCTTTGTCCAGCACTGAGAACTGAGATTATGGAATTCTTAATCTCAAACATCGAAGTGTTCGCCTGGATGTCATACGAAATGCTTAGCATTGGCCCAAAGTTCATCTGCCACCAACCTAACGTCCATCCAAATGCCAGACCAATTATACAGCACACTCGCAGATCGGCACTCCACCACGCAGAGATAGTGGCGGAGGAAGTAGGAAACTTGCTGGAGGCAGGAGCCATCAGAGAAGTGCACTATCCCAGATGGATATCCAATACTGTCATAGTGCCAAAGAAGAACGGAAAGTGGCGCGTTTACGTGGACTACAAAACAGTCAACAAGGCATGCCCAAAGGACAGCTTCCCCCTGCCACGGATAGACCAACTAGTGGACCTAACGGCAAGGCATAATCGACTTAGCTTCCTTGATGCATATAGAGGTTACCATCAGATCGCTATGTATGAACCAAACCAGGAAGTCACGCCATTCACAACACCCAGGGGATTGTACTGTTACAAGGTCATGCCCTTTAGCCTAAAGAACGCAAGGGCAACATTTCAATAGATGATCACCAAAATGTTTGAACCATTGTTAGGCAGAACAATAGAGGCTTACATAGATGACATGGTGGTCAAGAGCAAGGATAAGAAGGACCATCTCAGGGACCTAGATGAAATGTTCTAAATTCTAAAGAAGAACAAGTTACGCCTGAACGCATCCAAGTGTGCATTCGGTGTAGGATCAGGCAAATTCCTAGGCTTCCTAGTAACCAACCGAGGTATAGAAGTTGATCCTTCTCAGATCAAAGCAATCCAAGAACTTGAGAGGCCTAACACAGTCAAAGAGGTACAACATCTCATTGGCCTAGCAGCTGCACTCAACCGGTTCATAAGTCGTTCGTCAGATAGATGTCGACCATTCTTCCAAGCTTTAAAAGCCAAATTTGAGTGGGATGAAGAATGCGACCGCGCCTTAGAGAGCCTAAAGAACTACATGGCCTCCCCTCCATTATTAGTAACCCCAGTACCAAGAGAAGAGCTCTTTTTGTACTTGGCAGTTTCACAGCATGCAGTCAGCGCAGTGTTGGTCAGAGCGGAAGGAATCCAATACCTGCCTATCTTTTATGTTAGCAAAACCTTACTGGACACTGAAACAAGATACCTACCATTGGAAAAGCTGGCCTTAGCTTTGATGATGGACTCAAGAAAGTTGTCGCATTACTTCCACGCCCACACCATAATCGTCCTAACAACTTTTCCCTTAAAAGCCTTGTTTGAGAGGGCAGACTTTTCTGGACGAAGCTTGAAGTGGGCGGTGGAATTGGGACAGTTCGATATCAAGTTTCAACCCAGAATCGCAATAATAGCCCAAGTTTTGGCAGACTTTGTGGCTGAGTTCACACCAGGAAGTCATCACATCTGCCCAATTGATTTAACCGATACAACAGAAATGGGGATGAAAAGTGCTGCAGGAACTACACAACCCCCAAAACAAGATACATTCCAAGCCATACAAGATTGAAGACAGGAAAGAAGGGGCAAACCATGCTATTCCCAGTGAGGACTCATCAACAAGTAAAAACTTGGGGCAGTCAGATAGTGAAAAGCAAACCCTAACAGCAAGCATAGACTTGGAAGAAAACATTAGCAACACACATGACCCCAAGACATCATCCGACCCCTCTACTTGTTGGAAACTATTCGTCAGAGAGATGTGGAAGCTCTTCGTGGATGGAGCATCCAATAGGCACGGTGCAGGGCTTGGCGTAGTCCTCATCTCACCAGGTGGCCGAATAGTGGAACAAGCAGTCAACCTTGGCTTCCTAGCATCAAACAATAAGGTGGAGTATGAAACGCTTTTAGCAGGCCTAAGATTAACACTTTTTACGAAGGCGACTAAGCTAATGGTTTACATTTCAGGTGACTACGAAGCGAAAGATGAGAGGATGGCTAAGTACCAAGAGTTAGTCAGAAAGGAGATCATAAAGTTCGAAGTAGTGCGGATAGAGCAAATCGGCTGAGAAGAAAACAGCAGAGCAGACGAACTAGCAGGTTTTGCTTTAATGTCTGACACATCTATCCCACACCCACTACTGATCGACTTCCTACCCAGACCAAGCATTGAAGAACCCGAAGTAGCTGAGGTATGTTGCGCCGAACTAGGCCTTTCATGGATGGATCCCATTATAGTATTTCTAAAAGACGGCATCTTACCTGAAGAGAAAAAAGAGGCCAACAAAATAAGAACAAAGTCACAGCGATTTTGGCTCTCTCCATCATTGGCGTTGTATAAAAAATCCTTCACAAGACCTTACTTGAAATGTGTCCATCCTAGCAAGGTCGAGGCATTTTTGTTCGAGATACATGAGGGCGTTTGCGGAAGCCACCAAGGGGGAAGATCATTGGTTTACAGAGCAATCTCACAAGGATATTGGTTGCCATACATGCAAGTAGATTCTGAGAAGTATGTCAAGAGGTGTGAGAAATTTCAGAAGTTCGCACACTAGATACACTAACCAGCCAGAGAGCTTCTACCACTAACTAGCCCATGGCCCTTCGCAATGTGGGGCCTGGACATAGTAGGACCACTTCCTACAGCACCCGACAACAAAAAGTTATTTCTTGCAGCAACAGACTACTTCACAAAGTGGGTGGAGGCCGAAGCACTCGCATCAATAAAAGAGAAAGATGTAAAGAAGTTCGTCTGGCAGAACATCATAACCCGATTCGGCATACCCAAGGCCCTAATATCTGACAACGGCACTCAATTCGATGGCAAAATCTTCAGGAGCTTTTGCGAGGAATACAAGATAGAATTCTACAACTCTACACTGGCATATCCTCAAGCAAATGGCTAGGCAGAAGCATCAAACAAAGTCGTCTTAGACGATTTGAAGAAAAGGTTGGAGAAAGCAAAAAGTAAGTGGGCTGAGGAGCTTTCTCATGTTTTATGGGCCTATCGTACCACACCTCGGCGATCAACTGAAGAAACGCCTTTTTCTTTGGCCTATGGCATGGAGGCAGTAATCCCACTGGAAGTAGGCCTCCCCACTATTAGAAGTGAAAATTTTGACCCAGACTTGAATGAAGAGGCCATAACCTTGGAACTCGACCTTGCAAAGGAGAGAAGGGAAAGAGCTCTAGTTCACATTGCTTCATACCAGCAGGAGTTATCCAGAAAATATAACAAAATAGTGCATCTAAGGCAATTCACGATTGGGGATTGGGTATTACGCAAAGTAATGGGCAACACTTTGGTACCTAGAGATGGCAAGCTAAGACCGAACTGGGAAGGACCTTACAAAGTGGTCGATTTAGCAGGAAAAGGGACATATCACTTGGAAGATGGAGACAGCAAGGCCATTCCTAGGCCATGGAACTCCGCCAATCTCAAGTTATTTTATTTTTAGCCTTTTTAGAATATTTGTAATTTTCTTCCCCTTTTTTTTTCAATAAAACAAGTAGTTTTTCAGCACAAGTCTTTCTACTGTAAAAGTTGTTCTCAGTCATGGCCAGCAAGAGGCAATCAGAAAGTTTGGCAGGTATAACCAAACATCGAGCTCTCTTCAGCCGAGATCAGGATCTAGGCTGAAAAAGGTTGGCAGGAATAACCAACATTTAGCTATATTCAGCTGAAATCAGGATCTAAGCTGAAGAACGTTGGCAGGAATAATCAACAAGCTCTCTTCAGCCGAGATCAGGAACTAGGCTGAAGAAGGTTGGCAGGAATAACCAACATTTAGCTCTCTTCAGCCGAGATCAGGATCTAGGCTGAAGAACGTTGGTAGGAATAACCAACATTTACTTCTCTTCAACCGAGATTAGGATCTAGGTTGAAGAACGTTGGCAGGAATAACTAACAAGCTCTCTTCAGCCGAGATCAGGATCTAGGCTGAAGAAGGTTGGCAGGAATAACCAACACTTACTTCTCTTCAACCGAGATCAGAATCTAGGCTGAAGAACGTTGGCAGGAATAACTAACAAGCTCTCTTCAACTGAGATAAGAATCTAGGCTAAAGAACGTTGGCAGGAATAACCAACAAGTTCTCTTCAGCCGAGATCAAGATCTAGGCTGAAGAAGGTTGGTAGGAATAACCAACATTTACTTATCTTCAGCCGAAATTAGGATCTAGGCTGAAGAAGGTTGGCAGGTATGACCAGCATTTTAGTTCTCTTTAGCCGAGATAAGAATCCAGGCTGAAGAAAGTTGGCAGGCATGACTAACATTTACTTCTCTTCAGCCGAGATAAGAATCTAAGCTGAAGAAAGCCGACAGGTATGACCAGCATTTACTTCTCTAGACCAAAGAAAGTTGGTAGGCCCAACACAGAGCAAGGTTAGCAGATTATGAAGCTAAAAAATCGAGATGGCTATCTCGGCCAAAAAGTTCCAGACATACCAATTAAAGTTAAGAGACAAATACAAGCAGGATATGAACCAGACAAAAAGAATGGCAAAATAGTAGATTTCATTCAAGATTTAAAACTGCATTACAAGAGGTGAGGCTTCAACCCAGTTACAAATGCTTTCAAAAATTGGTATCAAAAGAAGAATATACAAAGATCAGGCAAATAGATCGTCCAGATCTGCATCCAGGTCAACTCGAGCTTCACCACTCGGTAACCCGGTTCTAGCAGGTAGGTCGGTCACATCTTCAACCGTACTGGGCACTGATGGCTCCACCCGAGCTGACTGAGTAGTTTGGAGACCGTGATCGTTGGTCGCAACTGGGGTGTTGTTGGGCTCTGGGGATGCCTCCTCTTCCTTTTCTACTTGGAGAAATTTTTGTTGAGTGGCATTGGCGTAGTCCGCCATGTAACTCGGAATAAAGTGGAGAGGAGGGTTCTGGAAGACCTCGGTTTCATGGCCAAAATCGAGCTTTGACATAGCTGCCTTTCATCCGCATTTGAAAAAAATATCCTTTGCAGCTTCACATTACAGGATGTAGATGGCCTCCCCTTCTTTGTATCCGCGGTCTTTAGCATCGTCCGCGCTCTTTTTCAGCTCGGCGATCTCGGTATCTTTTTTCTTTTCAAGCTTAGCCAGTTCGCACAAATAGTGGTCTTTTAGCACGGCCACAGCTTTCTGCTTATCCACTTCCACCGCGTTGACTAGCTCGGTAAGTCAGGCATTGTCAGATTTAAGCTCAGTTGTTTTTTGCTTCATTTCGTTTAGCTCGGCCGTTTTGGCGTTGGCATCTGCCACGGCCAGCTGTGCTGTCTTGCGCAATTCTAGCACGCGCTTATGAGCAACGTGGTTCTTCTGCATGGCCTGCAAAAGAGGAGATGACAAGTATGATTAAAACCGTGCAAACAGATGTGTGAATTAGAAAAATAAGCAAAGGGAGAACTTACCAGTACCATCAACTTTGTTGCTGAGTGAATGGTCTTTAGCTTGGTCAGATGATCGTGATGCCCCATATCGGCTGGAAGGCACACGCTCTTGGTGAGGTTGAAGGCAAGCGAGTGGTCTTTTTCTGCAACCATTAAGTCGGCGTCCGAGATAGCACAGTTCTTGTGAGTTATTTTCAGAGCCCACTCCGAAGGGCTAGCTCGGCTCGAATGCGCGGGCTCGGGGCTCAGCGTTGAGGTATTTGGAAGCACGATGTCCTCATCAACCAAGCGTTGCAGCTCGGCTAAAACGGTTCGTGCACGTTTGCTGGGCCGAGATGTGGAAGGCCTTGCAGTTGGAAGGGCCACTACGGTATCACGTGGCTAGCCAACTGGCTCTAGCTCGGCTTGAGCTTCACCAGTGGTTTGCTCGGTGATGAGTGCTCACACGGCTCGTTTCTTTTCCATTTCTTGTTCCTCTGTTAGCGAGATCAGCCTGATTTGAGGAAGTGTGGGATCTGGTTCAGGTGATGGCTCAAGAAGAAAGTCTGTTACCCTGGTCTTCCTCCTTCTGCTATATCTGTAGGTCGATTCAAAGTTAAGTAGCTCGGCCCAACCTTAATCACGGTATTGAAGTGCGGTGCGGAGAGCATCTAAGTTGGGGTATTGGTATTGTGACTTTAGCTGGTTCAAATCTGCATAAGGAGAAAGGCAACGATTTGCGCGGTGTAAAATTTATAAACAGCAAGAGCAAAAAATGAACAAACAAAGCCGAGGTATTCATACCGACTGTTCCTTTATTCTAGTTAATACTGTATCCCGGTGTCTGGGCTTCCTAGTCTTCAAAATTTCCAGAAACCCAGAAAGAGTCGTTGTCATTCATGTCTTTGTCTGGTGTATTTTTAATTATTTTCTCTCGGCGTCTTTTTATTCTTAAATAATACACCCAGCCGTCTTCATTTTGGCCAAGTGAATATTGATGAAATAGCTCGACTAAACCGAGGTTGAGGCCAAGCCGGCGGTTTAGCTCGGCGATACCATTTCTTATTATATATGAGTTTGTGGAGAGTTGAGTGGGACAGAGCCTTGTCTGCCTGAGGAATTCACAAAGGAGTGGCTAAACGGGAAATTGAAGACCGACTTCTATAATGGATATTACGGTAAAAGAAACAAAGCTCGGTTTTCCCCAGGGCGTGGTATCTAGTTCGGCTAGTGAGAGATGAACATCGTCAGGAATGTTGTAGTCCTTGCGGAATTCTGCGATGGCCCCTGGGGAGTCTACTAAGAAACGGTATTTACCCATTTAACTT
Source organism: Camellia sinensis (assembly GCF_055761805.1). Taxonomy (NCBI): domain Eukaryota; kingdom Viridiplantae; phylum Streptophyta; class Magnoliopsida; order Ericales; family Theaceae; genus Camellia; species Camellia sinensis. Next base: position 191,596,442 of record NC_138961.1, on the reverse strand, counting down.
AATTTGTTTACAAGTTAGTGCGGTAGCTTATTTCAGTGGTGAGATGACGTTAAAAATCTCGGTTGAGCGTGCAAAGGTGTGCCTGGCCAACCTAGTCAAAGTCTGCAAAGGGGAGATAAAAAGTGTTATGCCCAGATAATTGAACCGGGCTAAAGAAAGAGGGATAAATAAATATAAACTCTAGATTGGCTAAGTGAGTTGCTACCTTTAGCTCGGTCATAGCGTGAGTTTTTAGCTCGGTTACTGAGTATTAAGGATCTTAGCTCGGTCAAAACACGGGGTTTTAGCTCGGTTATTGGGTAAGGTTTCTAGTTCGACTAGGTATGCACCTATCACAAACTGGCGCCTAGTTCGGTCATGGTGTTGTTTTCGATCAAAAGGATCGTGTTCCAGATTGATTAAGGATTCAGCTTTAGTGATTGTGGTCTGTGGGTGTAGTTTTCAAGTTTTTGTGGTTCTTTCCCATTAATATGAAAACTATACTAGTATGTGCTTTGAAAAACATACATATACTATGCTATTTATTGATGTACTATACAAAATAAACGAAAAGGAAAAAGATTAGAGCCACTTACAGCTTTGAGATGAAAGGATGGAAATCAAGACCGTAAGAATGGCAGTGAAAGCACGAGCGTTGTAGGCGCTATGGTCGTGAAAATGAAGATTCAGAAGGTAAATGACAGAAGATGACTAGTGGAGTGTTTGATTTGGAAAAAATAGGGTTTTTTGTATAATGCACCAAAATGGGTGGGACTGTTCAAAATCTCGGGGTACGAAGGCGACAGTGACAGTTGTACTAGCCCAATGAGAGCCAGCCACGTGTCCAAGAGAATAGAAAACGATTCAGACGTGCAGACCAATTGAAAAGACGTTTATGGATCGGACTCATTGGTAGCTCGGTGGAATGTGAGCTCAGTTGGCTTGAATGTTTCTAGCTCGGCTGGAGAAATATAATCCCAAATCGTGCATTGCAGATGGCATTAAGGGGCAATTGCGAGGATAAAATGTGTAAATCTGAGCCGAGCTAGGACTGAGTAGAAGTAAGCCGAGCTGTGGGCTGAGTAGAATGGGCTTCACAATTGGGCCTAGTTAGCTCGGTCATGAATGACTGAGAATAGCTCGGTTTGAGTATTCTAAACCGAGGTATAGGGAGTTGTGTTGTAAAAGCAAGGTGGAACCGAGCTAGGCAAAGCGAGGTAGAACCGAGCTAAGGAAAGCTCGGTGAAATCTACCGCATCAGCGTGTGTTAGCACGGTCATTTTGTCATACTACCGTGGTAAAATCGTTTCACTTGGTTAAAACAGTGAGAGGGGTGTTAAGCGATAAGCATTATCTTTTAGAAATGTGGTTTCTATGAGGACTCTACATTGAGGAATAAGAGTCCTACTAGGATTGTGCCACAAAGAATCTATAAAAGCTCGTAACAGGACCTATGTACAGGTATCACAATTCTGACTTTCAAATACTCAAAGCTTTTGTCTATTGTCTATCTGCTGACTTAGGCATCGGAGGGGTTTCCGGCACACACCAGCCGGCTAGCTCTCGTTTGTGTTTTTAGGAGGTAAAGCATCGACGTTTGGAGAGCGCAAACTTAATCAACAGGATCATACACTACAAGAATTATCACTTTTGCCGACTAAAAATTTAGTCGGCAAAAGTCCTTTTTTAGTCGGCAAAAATCATTCGCAACTAATTTTTTTGGTCGCCACTTTGGTCGCCAATTGAGGGTCACGAAAAGTAATTAGCGACTAAATTAGTCGCGAAAAAGTTATATTTGCCGACTAAATTTTTGGTCGCTAAATATATAATTACTGCAACTAATCCATTTAGTAGCTAAAACATTTTAGTCGCAAAAAGTCATATTTGCTGACTAAATTTTTTGTCGCTAAATATATAATTACTTCGACTAATCCATTTAATAGCTAAAACATTTTAGTCGCGAAAAGTCATATTTGCCGATTAATTTTTTGGTCACTAAATATATAATTACTGCGACTAATCCATTTAGTAGCTAAAACATTTTAGTCACGAAAAGTCATATTTGCTGACTAAATTTTTAGTCGCTAAATATATAATTACTGCAACTAATCTATTTAGTAGCTAAAAAATTTTAGTCGCGAAAAGTTATATTTTCCCGACCAAATATGTTAGTCTCCAATTCGCACATTTAACGACCAAATAGTTTGGTCGGCAACTGAGGCCCATTTCCACAACCAAAAAATTTGGTTGCCAATTGTCACATTCCATGACTAACAAGTTTGGTCGGCAAATGGCACATTCCACGACCAAAAAAATTTGGTCGGCAATTATCACATTCCACCACCAAATATGTTAGTCGCGAAAAAGATTGTTTGCGCAACTAAAACTTTAGTCAGCAATTGACCTATTAGCTACGAATTCCTTTTGAGTCGCCAAAATTATTGATTTTAACGACTAATTATTTTGTCGGCAAAAGTATTAGTTATTTTTCCCAACTAATCAATTGGTCGCCAAAACAAAAAAAAAACAAGATCAACATTTGGTCGCCAACATCCAACAAAAAAACCTTTAATTCATAATAATTCATCCAATCCATTCAATATAATATGTAATTTGCAATCTTCATTCAAATCAACTGAATCATGAACAATCGACAAAATATAAATCATCCAAGCCTAAACTTGTTTAATGAAAGTCATCAACTATTATAAATTTTCATCCACAAGTAATTTCAAAACTACATATTCCTCCAATTAAAAATCCACTTGTAATCTATATAATTATCCAAGTCACATCCATCTAGCATAACAATTGAAAACATAACAATTAGTTGTTATTATGTTTTAAATTGTTATCCATGCACAGCTATCAACACACACTAGTAGTCTACCTAAATATTTTTCATACACATTCATCCAAAAAATATAACTACTACTACTCCTCCCAAATATTTTCCATACACATCTATCCAAAAATATATATTCCTTCCAAAATGCTTATAATGCCAATTAGTCCTATACAATTTAGCTTTGTGCACGAGATCATCCATCTGTACCAAAGAAAATGAGAACTAATGTCAGGTAACTTTTGGTTAAAAATATTTGCACATAACTTTATTGTAAAATTGGACAAAAAATATTTTTTCTACATGGAAAGTAAAGGAAACATTAACAAATTAAATGACAATCAATACCATTTTGTAAATTAAACATCATTCATATGTATATATCAATTCTAACTATTGTTCCACAATATGCCAATATTGACCTATGCTTCAACAATGGAAACTAAGTTTAAATAGTCTTTCTACTTCTAAATAGTCTATATGCTTTGGTTGAACTTTTATTTGGAGAAGGGTAAGTGTGAGAGCGGAATGGAAGATACGAGGTTGTGATTATCAACACAATTTCCAGCAAAACAACAAATCCATCTCTCATCAGAAGCATATTACCAACACCAAACAAAAAATTAAAACACTTACCTTCAACTCATATTTTTTATGCTACTTATTTTGCATTGAGGTAAGGCAAAGTGTTTTTGGGAGTCAAGGGTTGTGAAGGGTTTGAAGCTAAGCTGCTGATGGGTCTTGTGGTTAATGTGTTTTTACCTCATTTGCTATTATAAAATTGTACTTGCTGCTTTGTGCTACTGGGGCTGCTACAATGGGATTTGTGAAGGATGTCTCAATCTTTTTGGCATATATCCTTCCTTGCTACTTGAACACAAACACAATCTGAATAATATTCGTAGATCAACATATAACACCTAAGATCTTTAATTTGGGCCGTTATGTAAAGTTTGTCTTTGATCTAGTGTTGACCTGTAATAAAATGATCAATAAATGCGGTGCATATGCCATAAGAAATAGAAAGACCAGTGTTGAAATACTATGAACTCCACTTTCTCAACTGAAAAAGGAAACCCTTATCAGAAATATTGGGATATTAAAGATGCACATCACTCTGATCCAGCATGTACAGTATTTTGTTGATCATCTCTTAACAAGCTAAGCATGCATGCATGCATTAATATCAAATATATATCCACAACCCTAATCGTATCGACACACCACTTGGTCTCACAAGTTTCTTTAATGTAGTCGGAGGTGACCGTGATGATCTCCGGGATGTTTGGGGGTTTTTTGTTCATTTTGCCCCCAAATGGCTTGTTTTCGCCTTTTTTTTTATCATATTTTTTGGTCTACATTTCTAACTGTGCATCCTATCGACACAAAGCTTGCTCTCACAAGTTTCTATAATCTAGGCGGAGGTGACCGTGATGATGTCCGGGATGTTTGGGGGTTTTTTTGTTGAAGTTGCTCCCAAATGGCCCGTTTTCACCTATTATATCACATTATTTGGTCTAGATTTCTAACCGTGCGTCCTATCGACACACCGCTTACTCTCACAAGTTTCTTTAATCTAGTCAGAGGTGACCGCGATGATCTCCGAGAAGTTTGGGGGGGTTTTTTGTTTATGTCTCTCCCAAATGGCCCGTTTTCACTTTTTCCTCACATTTTGTCGTCTACATTTCTAACCATGCATCCTATCGACACATTGCTTGGTCTCACAAGTTTATTTAATCTAGTCAGAGGTGACCGTGATGAACTCTAATATGTTTGGGGGGGTTTTAGTTTATATTGCCCCCAAATGGCCCGTTTTCGCCTTTTTCCTCACATTTTTTTGTCCAGCTCTTTAACCATGCGTCCGATCAATGCGCCGCTTCCTCTCACACATTTTTTTAATGTAGGCCGAGGTGCCTATTATGATATCAAGGCTGTTTCGATGTTGTTTCCAATGTTTGGCCTCGAATGGGCTATTTTTCCCTTTTTGCCTCACAATTTGTTCTCTAATATTCTCATAACACGTTTATTTGCCTTGACTTTGAACATAAATATAATGCAATTTGGTTAACACATTTACCCATTGCCATAAGTAGCTATGGTGAGGATTTTGATAGATTGAGCTTTTCCAAAACTTGCGCCAACGTGCTCTGAAGTCCAAAAATCTGCATCTGCATCTCCTCACGTTGTCTTGCATTCTCTGCCTCTTTTATTTGTTGCTCCTCTTCCTTTTTTTGCTGCTCCTCTTCCTTTTTTTTTTTGTTCCTCACGGTCACTCTGCTGCTCCGCACGCAGCATCTCCAACTCGGATGTAAGCCTTTTCAAGTGCTCCTCACGTGCTTGTGATGCCACATTCGACCCAACATCACAAGACAAGGGTTTTGGTCCGACCCCAAAACCTATCAAGTATCCCTTCTTCTTCCCCAGCACCACTCTTGATATATCCTCTTGTGTCATCGGCGTTCCAGACTCAATAGACTCATCCCGCACCATTGTCATTTGCTCCTGTAATTGTGACATATAACTATTGTTAATATAAATCAAACACAGTAGTTACTATAAGTGTCCAAATGATTGGAATAGTTACATGTAAATCACAGCATACAGGATCAATCCATTTTTTTGTCTTCTTGTTCTGATGAGTGTCCTTGTAGAAATTGCAAATATCTGGCAACAAGCCACTGTTTTCCTTCACCTGTGATATGCCAAACACCGATATCAACACTAACATATTAAATATGTGTGGATAAAGTTAATAAAATCAATGACACACATCTCACCGCAATGCTCATCGCCGTCGGAAAAGATCGCGACCCACTACTGTGATTGTAGGGTAGCTTGCTCCTATTTAGTTTGTCGGCATCGTAGCGACGCTACATAATCCAGATTATAGGGGTTTGTTACATATATAGTTAAACAATGATAAAGAGTACTAAGCAATAACTAAATCATAACATACCTTGTTTTTAGGATCCAACCATACTTGGTCAATCAAATACTTCTAATCATCGGATTGTACTCCTTTGTATGGATGAGCATAGGGATCAATTCCCGCATCCACAAGCTTCTCCCATTTCTTCTTCATTCTGCACTTCCAATCTTTATATAACACATGACACTTCTTTTCCACAACTTTTTGGCAATCTCAAATTTATCCTACAATCAATACAAACACAATAAGTAACTTGACTTATGTAATGTGAAAGCTGCAAATATGTTAACAGTGCGAAAGCCTTAAAATGGTGTCATTATACTAGTTTAAATGAGGGAGCTATGACCAAGACTCCCTATAATCTTTCCATGATATATGATCCACCACTTTCATAGTTCAATCTGTGAAGAAAGAATTTGCTGACCAACTTATTCATGAATCATGTTGGTACATGAATTGGGGAAATGAAGACTAATTTGTATACAATGAAGACTAATTTGTATTAACTGCATCAATGATCGAAGGTCATCATACCCAGTGCAGAAGAGGTACTTAGTTGGCAAGTCGTACCCCAAACTTTTTTGTGACCAGGCTAATTCACATGACTCAAACCCACAGCAACACAGCTGGGAGCAGACAACACTTGCATCATGGAAGGGAGACAAATAAATAAAGTACACTTGTTATTTTCATCACTCTTAGCCAAGACCAGGCTTATTACTTTTTCTTTTACATGGGCATAGCCCAAAAACAGACATCAAAATTACACTCCACTAATAACATAGGAATGACTCAGATTCAAGAATTATATAAAGGAGATTTGGCCCTCCACAACTTGATTGAAAAAACAGTGACTCAAAAAGTTGTAACACAAATACAACATCATTACTAAAGAAACCAAGTAACATTGACAATAGAACACAAGCTTTATCCTAACAATTTATGAATTTTGTGAACTACAAAACAAATTGCGATGGACTACAACTTCTCTTACTCCAATAATTGGATGATTTCCATTAGAAGCCAATTTAAGAAATTGACTACGGAAGCTTAACATCTACCATCCATACAGTCCACCTAAACTGGATTTACCAGCAACCTGACAAACATTTATAATGCGCATCTTCATATATTGCCATCGTTTAAATGGAATACCAGTGTACTATGTTCGTAGAAAAATAACGATTTAAACATAGATATGTGGTTGTGGGTATCAAAATAATTTTACTTGAATCGGCATTTTCTGTAATGATGTGTTTATCAGACATGTATGTAGAATCCAATTTTACAGAGCCTATGATTGTCCTGTTGGTTAACAAGGCACTCACTAAAAAGACTAAATGGTTGTCCTACGTATGTGGTCAAGAATAATATGTCATGTACTTTATCTAGGTTGCATTGCTCTTAACTTCCATTGGAATGATAAAAGAATGAAGAGAAGTTTATGGTAAGTAACTTTAAAAAAGCTATATCAACAAAACAAAAAAAAAAAAAGAAACCATGGGACCTTAAACAATTTCATGTACTAACATGATTCATGAATAAGTTGGAATGGGCTGCTTATTTATAGACACCCCCTCCCAAAAAATCTAAGATGGAATGGGTGTAGACACCCCATTTTTGACCGTCCTCAAGACTTGGACGTCACCGTTTGAACACTCGGTGATTAACCATGTTTGTGTTCGTTTGGAGTTCCCGGAGGTCTCGGCTCGCGTGCCTTGCCTCAGGATCTCCGAACTCCACCGTTTAGTGTCTGGTTTCACACCGAACACTTGTGTTTTGCCTTGGAGAGGCAGGGTAGGGCTTGTAGACCATCCCCACCCACCACCGGCAGTGGCTAGAGGCCACGGGCTGGTTTTTGCCTCCACCGGCACTGTTGTTTGCCGGTCGGCATAGTTTTTTGCTGGTCGGCACTCTTTTTGGCCAAGATGGCATTTTTGGCTGGCCGATTACTGTGCATCTACTTTTGCAGATATTTTAAGACAGCTGTCTTGCTTTTGCTCCCCTCCATACACGTGTATGGAGGGATCTCCCTCTTATGAAGCTTGTCTTGTAAGCTTTACAAGACAAGAAGTTCCAAAAAGGGAGGGGTTGGTCTCTTGGCTTAAGAGGTTAGACACTTAAGATATTTTGAGAGCTTAGACAGCCATTGTTAGGGTTTGAGTTCTAGGGTTAGGGTTAGATACACATTCTATCTCTCTTTCCCTCTCTTTTGTGCTCTTGTGTGTGTTTTAGTCCATACTATTGCACACAAGCACCTAGTGTTTCACCTTCCTCTTGGAACTGAGGTTCTAAGGGACTGATTTTGAGGTTTTGAAGCTGATTTCAAGCCAAGGAGGGCCATTGGAGCATCTTTGTTGAAGAAGTCTTCAAGGGTAAGAATCTTACCCCTTTTTACCCCATTTTTGCATTGTATTTCTACCTATCTTAAATTCGTTTTTGAGCTTAGTGTATAATACAAAAAAGTTTTGTTTTTAAGCCCTCTTGGTTGTTTGTTAAGAGTGTTTTGTGGTTTGGGTAAGTTTGAATACCCTTAGGCCTTGAAAGGCCTCATTTTGTGCCCTTTTGTGTGAACTCCGAGATTTTGGTGTTGGGGTCTCTTCACCACTGAAATCTTGAGGGATTTCAGTGGTGAAGGTGATGCCTTGAAGTCCCAAGAAGGAGAGGGCCACCCCCTCTCCTTGTTGTCCTTGAAAATGGCATGTTTTGGCCTCTTGAGGGAGCACCATGTTAGAGGGTGTATTGACCATGACTTGGCTGCCTTTTATGCTTAATATGTCATGTTATGCCTCTGTTTTTACTTGGTTTTGGTACTCCATGCATGCTTAGCATAGTTGCCATGTAATGCCTTGTTATGCCTTAACATGTCTTAGGTTGTGTGCCTTTGTTTCTAGCATGTTTTAGGCTTACATTTGTGAAGATTTTGTGCTTATCTTGACATGTTTTAGGTCTGTCCATAAGTGTTTGGGTTGATTTTGGCATGCTTGGTATAGCTCCTTTGTATTTGGGCTTGTTGGCCTTGAGCATATGAATGTATAGCATGACATCTTTGCATTGATTTGGTGATTTGGGGTCACCTTATATGTTATTTTAGTCCCATTTTCATGCCTATGTGTTTGCCTTGAATGCATCTTTAATGCCTCATAAGCTTGTGTAGCAATGCTCCTTGTTTTGGCACTTGTGCATGCCTCTAAATTAGAGCCACTTAGATGCCATCTAAGTAGCCCTTTAGCCTTGTTTTAACATGCTAAAAACCTGTTTTTAGTTGCTTAATGCATGCCATGTTTGGTCTTGCTAAGTGTAGTTCAATACTCCATTGGTTTGTTTTGAGCACTTAGGCCATTTGTTGCATGCTTGGCTTGATTTATTGCTTGGTTTGGCACCATGTTTTAGCATGATTTTAATGCTTATGTTGCATGCTATGTGTCCATGATTACCCCCTTTCAAATGTGTTTGAGGGTTGTTCAATTTGTGCTTAAGTGTTGGCCCTTAATTATGTGCATGTGTGTATGTATTTGGTCCCCCCATATTATAGCATTTTGGCTACTGTTTTGGGCCCTACTAGAGCTGCCCAAATCATGTTTAAGACCACCTTTTCATTGGCTAGCATTGCCTCATGTTTGCTTGCATGCTTGCATAAGTGTATCGCCATGCCATGTTGCATCCTTAGCTTGCATGCCTAGGTTGCATTGCATTTTGCATGCATGCTTTGTTCCTTGACTTAGTGATAGGAATTGGGCCTTGTTTGGTTTGATTTGGTTTGCATGCATTTGAAATCAAAGTTGCATACTTGGTTCCTTGGGCCATCATGCATGGAAATGCGTGATTGGTGGTCCGAGAATCGAGGCACATGCCCCTTTGAGTCATTATCATGATAAGGGACATGGTTGGTGCATATATGCCTTGAATTGTGCTGCCATGCTTTGCCTTGCCCTCTGTTACTGTCATTTGCAGATTCTGCAGGAACACTCTGCCGACCGGCAGTGTAAGGTGCCGACCGGCAATAATTTCTCTGCCGACAGCTTCACTTTGTGCCGGTGGCCACCACCACACTGCCGGTGGAAATTCCATGCAGCCGGTGATGTCCCCCAGCATCCAAGGAAGCAGTCTTGAGGTTTTGGCAACCCCCAGAGGACTGAAGGAAGGGAAAACAGAGGCAGCCTATGCATGGCGGCATGTTTCCCGAGGCATTTTTCCTGTTTTCTTAGTTTTAGTTAATTTGCTTAGTTGATTAGGCAATTTGTAATATTTAATTAGCTTGCGTAGTTAATTAATTTGTAATATTTATTGGATCCCTCCGAGTGAGGGCAAATCTGTAATAAGTGTGCGTGAGTGTGTGTATGTCTTCCAACCTCACGTCTTTCTTCCCTTTTATTTACCTGCTTATGATGGTAGATTGGGGCACGTTTAATTTAGCATACCTTATGCTATGCATGTGTGCATCTATGCATTTGTATTGCATGCATTAGGCTCGGTACATCACGTTAACTGCATTTGTACTTCAATTCAAAAATTGAATATGTGATAATTGATCGCATTACATATGCCATGCTTAGGTTAACCGAGCCTATCTAAATTGCATCCTGTATGTGTTGCATTAGGCAATTTAACATGAACTAGGACACGCATGTTTGCTAACTAGTTTACTGTTTTGGCACGGAGTACGATGTAAGTATTTATGCTTTAGCATCTCGCATGTGTGTGAATGTTAACATGACAGTATGCTTGCCATGCGGCTAAGTGCTTATGTGTTAAACTGTTTGAAATGCCTGTGGGTGAAGGTTGGATTGTTTGAGTTGGAAAAACTCATTGAAATCCGTGTTTTAGCCTACTTGCGAGTAGCAAATTTCAAAGCATTTTCAAAACAAACGGATATGCAATGTTTCTATCCAAATTAGGCAATCTAGTCTATACTTGTTTGCTGCGCGCATAACATTGTAATTCTAGGCTAATAAATGGAATAAGAACACATAACGTTTTCAAAATCGGATATCATGGTTAGTAGAGGCCGGTCTTCGGACCGGGCGAAAGGGGGTGCTCATAGCTGACCTTCCCCGATCGTACCCAAGCTCCCGAGCCGAGACAACTCCGGTGATGACGGACATGTGGCCTTCGGCACCGAGTCAGGGTTTCCTAAATTTTCCCATTTTAAAAATATTTAGGTGGCAACTCTGTATCTGGCAAAGCAGTCCATGTTTGGCACTACTTTTTCAAAAATCTGTTTCTGAAAACGATTTGCCAGATTTGGACTCTTTGGTTCAGATTAAGAACCGCGACAACAAAAAATCGCGAGTCCGAACTGTAGTAGCGAGGGCCCCCTCCGCGGGCGCATGCTACAATGGGCTGCTTATTTATAGACACCAGTTGAAACAAATGAGCTTTTCATCTCTTCACTGCTTTCAAGCTTCGAAAACCAACAAAGTAAACAAAGAAAACAAATGAGCTCCTATATGCACATTATAAAAGCACTGTTTCCATCATCCACATAGACTATGAAAGCAATTTAATCATACCCGAAGAGCTTGTACAGCAACAGCTTTTGTTGCTGGATCAACAACAGTCCAACTGTTAACGCCTTGAATGGGGCATATCCTCCTAATCTGAAGGCCGATCTCATTCGATCTTGAGGTCGCTAGCACACCAAGATCGGAATGTACAGCTTGTTTCCATTATTGTTGGCAATTTTTTTTACTGTTGCTTTTCCAACTGTTGGTCCCCGCACACGCTTTGATGAAGATACACCCGGTAATTGATAATATTATTAATGTATTTACAAATTACAAAATATTAACAATATGTATAAATTGAAGACAGGTCTCAAACATACTTAATTACCTGCGCCACTCGGTCGACTTTGAGGAGATGGTGGATTCGTTTCAAATGGATATGCTTCACAACTCTCAGATGCAGTTGGTGCATTACTTTCAGACGGATATGGTGCAACAGTCTCAGATCCTGACAATGCAGCTTGTTTAAACGGAGATGGTAAATAGTCTGAGATCCATCTGCTGCAACACCTTCAGGAGTAGGTGTAGGTGTATCGGTCTGCGATGAGTATGGTTCAATTGAGCACAAATTTTTAATGCGTATAGACATATACATCAAGACTGATAATTAACAAGCATTTAAGTCAGAAATGAACATACATGACGCATCTTAATTTCATATATATATATATATATATATATATATTAATCCATGTATGTAAATTTGCAAGTGATATTGAGGACATAGAATCAAATGAATCTTCACCACATGGCTCGTACGTATTTTGTCGTTCATAAAATCGATACATAGACACCGAATCTTATACTCGAAGCCCACATTTATCTTCGCAAATTCAATAAATGAATTCACCCCTTCTTGACACTCCCTATTGCTTAATCTATTTTTTTATTGGCATCCAACCCTTATCTATTTGGGCCATCTGAAGGTTAAAGACAACCATTACATTAATTAATCTAGAAAATATTAGTCAAAAAGAGATAAACTACCCTAAACATGCTAAACGTTTATTTTGTAGGTGAAAAAAAATGGGATCATTTGGTGGTTTTATAGCCTGATAATATGGCCCTAGAAAAGGCCAAGAAAGTGACACATGTTGAAAACAACCAATTAAACTGCTGTAATATACACACCACCAGAGCTTACAATACAGAGGAAGAAGATGAAGATTAAGATTGTCGGCCTAAGTTAGAGAATCGGATTTCCTTGAAATCGACCTCCTATTAAGTTATTATCTCCTCTATGAAACTGATTATGATTCCCTCGAGAGTTAGTAGATGATTGATTTTGAAACCGAGTGAGTGTGATATATTGTAATGGAGTAAACAACACTAAGATCATAATTATAAGACTTAGTATTTGAAGCAACATACAAAACCCCATAACAGAGTAAAATTATGCAGGAGCTATGGTCTTAAGTGACAGAAATTCTGCAGGAAGTCCATTCAAGGTTATGACAACCAGATATGCTTCATCAATTGGATATCCAGATACAAATAAATGATCAGATTTTTTCTTTTTTTTTTTTAATCTGGAGCAAATATGCATCCATTAGTGATAGTAGGATTAGCCAAAGTTTTTCCAGAAGAATCAAGAATGGTTGCAGATGAAGGAACAACAAATCCATCAACATAGCTTAGAAGATTCGTGTCTCTGAGTATATTATGGATTGGCGCATCCATACAATGTAATTCTTTATTGGTTGGAGAGACATTTTGATGAAGAGAATATTAAATTGACAATTTATGAGATTGAAAGGAATAAGTTTCCAAAGCTTGATGAATTTTTTTATGGTCAGTGGTTGGATAGAACATTCAGTTAAGATTCACAAAGTTTCCAAAGTTTACATTCAGCAGATTGTCTCTTCCTACCTCCATTTAGATTTCTTCTTGAACCTTGGTCCAACTACATAATAATTACTGTGAAGCTCAGCTATCACACATTTGTGCTGATCATAGTATCCTAAATTAAATCAGTTAATTAGATCACAGATATCACAACATAATAAAGTTGCAGTTACTAATCTTTCACACGTATAGAATATTAGATCACAGATAAAAATATATTGGTAACTCTGACAGTCTGCCACAATTTAGAATATTTTATCATTCAGTCGAGTACTCTTGTGATCTTTCTGTTCTTTTCTTCTTCAACAATGTTCTATTTTGATACAATGACAAGTATACACAAACATAAAAAATTAACTCCGAAGTATGTAAAACTCCGAAGAGAATGATATGCTCGGGAAGTTGGAATTTGACAAAGTTAAACATTAACAGCATACAACCAACTCAAACAGAAATTTGTCTTCTTACTTAATTCCAACATCTAGAAATTTTCACCCAAACAAACCCTTGACACTGTACACCTTGATCACTAGGGAGAAACCACAACAAAAATGTAATTGTGGAGCAACAAAAGCCTCTATGAGATATTTTTATCTAATGAACACTTAAAAGGCCATGTCAATGCATTTCAGAGAAGCAGTCACTTGCAAATGAAAATAGAAATAGCAATTATTTCTAGCTCGTTGGGAAAAAACAAAGTTTACTCCAGCTATGAGTTTTGTTAGTGGTAGTAGGTAGTAGGGAGTTTTGTTAGTCTTGGGACTTAACTTTTGCTTGACCGTTCAACTTTTCCTTTCTAAAAGAAAACATATTTTGTTTCCAAAAAACTATGACTGCTCTACATACCACAGGTTTATTCAGAAATGGAGGGCCAATGTTTTCTTTCCAATGCAAATTCTATTTTCAACATTATAATGCAGGAAAGACAATTTTCCAAAATCAAAGGAAATGATCTTTGTGACTGTCCTATAAAATAATGCATACAATCCCAGTCACAATGAAAAGGATATGTCCTATAAAATTATTAAAAACTAGTTTGGGGAAAATAAATAGTAAAAATATATTTCTAAATTTTAAAAACTTTTTTCACACTAAAAAAAGAAAATAATATTACAAGCTATCCAAGGAATCTCAACGAAATGTTCTCCTTTTGAGAACAACATTCAGAGCCTAACTGCATTGTTTACTATCCAATGCTTATTGAAAGAAAAAAATTCTTCAAATTACTTCACACAAATCATGAGAAACAATTGATAGTGAATAATTTTCAAAAGTCATAAATTAAAATTTTGTTGCCATTTTGAATTTTTAAGCCCAAAAGTAAAACCTCCCTGGACATGCAAGATTATTTTCTAGGGTTTTGTAAAAAGAGAGTGTGAATAGGAGGACTTAATAAGTTACACTTCCTTATATGTTTAATATATAGATCTTAAGTAGGTCAATAAACAAAGATATTAGCTTGAGCAAAACTACATATATATCTCAGAGAATTACACTATTACTCTAACACCAAATCCAAGGCTACACAAGATCTAAGAAAACAAATGTAGTAAAACCATGGAGTGAGACTGAGAAGCCTCCTGAAAACTAGCAAAATGAGGGGTATTGCCCAAAATCTAAGAAATAATCATCAAAGGGAAGCCAATAAATTATTTACTATTGCAATCATAGAATCAAATTTCAATTCAAACAATCAGAACACATGAGAATACATACACAATCAATGAGCAGCCATACATGCAAATACATTCACAATCAATGGATTCGGGCTTTGAAACTAATGAAAGAGAAAGGAAAAAGAGGGCGAAAGTAAATTTTACTAGTAAAATCAAACCCATTTACGAAATCAAACCCATAAAGCTCTAAAAATCAAACCAGTTTAAGAAATCAACACGAAATTATTTAGTATAAATCATATAAAACCCTATAGCAAGAGTTGATAGTTGGGGAAATAGAGGAAGGGAGAGAGAGAGAGAGAAGAGAGCGAGAGCGAGATAGAGAGCGCAACCGAGACAGAGAGGGAGATAGAGAACCTGTGATCTGCGGCGGTGGCGGTGGTGATTTGCGACTGCGACGGTGGTGATGTGCAATGTACGATGAGCTACAGTGAGCGACGGTGGTGAGGGACTGTGCTAAGATGAGGTGGGGTGAGGTTTGGTGGTGATTTGTCAGAGAAGAGGACTTTTGTGTTTGTTTAAACACAAAATATAAAAGAGGGCGCGAATATTAAAAGTAATTTCCCTCTCAAATATTAGACCTGTAGCGACTAAATTGGTTATTTGTCGGCAAATAACCCATATATAACGACTAAAACCTCTTGTAGCCAGAACTTAAGTAACAGTGACTTTTAAATATTTTAGTATTCAATGAATTTGTTTTATTTTAGTATTTAGTGAATTTTTTAAATATTTTTTTTACAAATATTATACTTTTAAAGTGTATTTATGTTTGGTATAACGAAACTTTTTTTAAAAACATTAGAATATAACATTTAGTGAAAATAAAAAAAATATGAAAAATAAAAAAATTCAATTTTCTGAAAAGTGAATACTGAAAATCCAAACCAAACAAGCTAATCATATCCTTCGTAAAATTATATAAAATTGACAAGTAAGGTAGTTTTTCTTTTTAAAAATTTTTTACGAAACTAATTTTTAGTCTTAAAGAAATAAATTTGAATCAAGTTTTAGAAAATCAAACCAAACATGGCCACCCTTTAACTTTGGAAAGAGTTTTGATTTTGTTAGCATCAGTTTTGTGCTCCATAACATTTAGAGCCCTCATGGCAACAGAATCTAACCTCACTTTTTTCTCTTTTTTTTTGTCTTCCCTCTTCGACTTTTGCCGACCTAATTTCAATTTGATCGCAGAAAATTATATTTTGGCAACTAAAAAAATATTAGTTAGTAAAACTCCAAACCTTTATCGGGCGCTACTAGTATAAATTAAGTATAAGATGAAGATCACATAAGCAACGTTCAGTAAGGCAGCTTGAAGAATATTTATCCGGCGTTACCAATATAAATTAGTATAAGATGAAACTATAAGATACAATTTAAGTGTTACGAATTTCAGGCTTTCACAACCCAAAAAAAGAAAAACAATAAATTACATGTTCCTTGGATCATTTTATAGAAAGAGAGGGATATTTATACCTCAAATTGTTTTTAGGGAGAGTTGAAGATGCTCTAGAAAATGGGGATGGTGAAGGCCCTGGTGGATGAGACATTGTAGAACAAAATTACTTTAGTCAAAGAGAAAACAAAGATAGAGAGAGTCACAGAGTGAAAGAGACATATATTAGGAGAAGAGAGGCAGAGAGAGGGATAGAGAGAAGGCAAAATAGAGAGGACATACTGGGGTAATGCTCCAATAGTGAATTAACGGTGGTACTCGATGGCAGTGATGCTCCTTACCCGACGGCAATGGAAACAAAGCGACAGAGATTTAATATCAGGATGAGAGCAATCAGCGTAAGAGAGAGAGAGAGAGAGAAAGTAATGGAATGAGAGAGACAGAGGCGTGAAAGAATCGGAAGAGGGCAAATGAGAGAGAGAGAGAGAGAGAGTAATGGAATGAGAGAGACAGAGGCGTGAAAGAATCGGAAGAGGGCAGATGTGAGAGAGAGAGAGAGAGAAAGACGTGTTTAAGCCCTAACTCATTTTAGTGTGTTTGAAATCCCTCCAGAGTTCCTCACCAAATTAATTTAAAAATCCCTCTAAAATGATAATAAATAAAAAAGAAAATTATAATAATAAATAATAATGATAATAATAATAACAAAATTAAACATGAACTCAAATTGGGCAGTATGTGTTCCTACAAAAAAAAAAAAAAAAAAAAAAAATTGAGTTTTATTGCCAAGTAAATGTGTTTTAGTCACCAAAAATGTATATTTGCCGCCCAAATGAGGTAGGTCCTATTTGGTGTAACTGTTGAAACAGATTATAGATTATAGCTTAACAGATTATAGATTATGACTTTAATCAGAAACTGATAATCTGTTTGGTATAGCTGTTGGATTATGGATTTAAGTTTCTGAATAGTGTTTGTTAAATAAGTTGTGAAGTAGCTTTTCAATTAACTTTTATTTTTTATTATTCACTATTCGTCTACATTTCTCATAAAAAATAATAATAATATTTTATAGTCCATTTGTGTCTTTTTCTATTTTTAAAAAAATAAAAAATAAAAAAATCTAGGAGTAGAACTGTGAATTAATATGTCCACAGCAGAAGCTGATAATCAGAAGCAATGGGTGAGCAGCTTCTCAGAATCAACTTTTTTGACATAAAATAAGTTGTTAGAATCAGAAGTTGTTTGAAATAAGTTTAACCAAACAGTTCAAAATAAATTTTTAAAAGTCAGAAGCCATAAGTTGGCTCAAAAAAGCTCCACCAAACACCCCCGTAGTCACCAAAGATTAAAAATAAAATTATACTAGATATTTGGAGACTAAATTTCTTTTAGTCGGCAAAAATTGGTATATGACGACTAAAATTTATTTAGTCGCTGAAAATAAATGTTTGGCAACCAAACTTTTAGTCGTCAAAAATAAAAGTAAATTTTTGTTTTCCATTCAGCGACTAAATAAATTTAGTAGCCAAAAGTAACTATACAACGACTAAAATATTTATTAGTCGCTGAAAATAAATTTTTGGAGACCAAACTTTTGGTCGCGAAAGATAAAAAATAAATTTTTATTTTTCATTCAGCAACTAAATTATTTTAGTTGCCAAAACTATCTATACAGCGACCAAAATATTTTTTAGTCGCTGAAATTAAATTTTTACCGACCAAACTTTTGGTCACGAAAGATAAAAAGAAAATTTTTATTTTTCATTCAGCGACTAAACTATTTTAATTGCGAAATCTATCCATACAGCAACTAAAATATTTTTACTCGCTGAAATTAAATTTTTGCAGACCAAACTTTTGATTGCGAATGATAAAAAGAAAAATTTTATTTTTCATTCAGCGACTAAATTATTTTAGTTGCCAAACCTATCCATACAGTGACTAAAATATTTTTTAGTCGCTGAAATTAAATTTTTGCAGACCAAACTTTTGGTCGCCAAAGAGAAAAAGTAAATTTTTATTTTTCATTCAGCGACTAAATTATTTTAGTTGCCAAAACTATCTATACAACGATTAAAATATTTTTTAGTCGTTGAAATTACATTTTTGCCGACCAAAATTTTGGTCGCCAAAGATAAAAAGTAAATTTTTGTTTTTCTTTCGGCGACTAAATTATTTTAGTTGCCAAAACTATATATACAGTGACTAAAATATTGTTTTAGTCGCTGCAATTAAATTTTTGCCGACCAAACTTTTGGTCGCCAAAGATAAAAAGTAAATTTTTATTTTTCTTTCAGCGACTAAATTATTTTAGTTGCCAAAACTATCTATACAGCAACTAAAATATTTTTTAGTCGCTAAAATTACATTTTTCCGACCAAAATTTTGATTGCCAAAGATAAAAAGTAAATTTTTATTTTTCTTTCAGCGACTAAATTATTTTAGTTGTCAAAACTATATATACAGCGACCAAAATATTTTTTAGTCGTTGAAATTAAATTTTTGCCTACCAAACTTTTGGTCGTCAAAGATAAAAAATAAATTTTTATTTTTCATTCATTGACTAAATTATTTTAGTTGCCAAAACTATTTATACAACGATTAAAATATTTTTTAGTCACTGAAATTACATTTTTACCGACCAAAATTTTGGTCACCAAAGATAAAAAGTAAATTTTTATCTTTCTTTCAGCGACTAAATTATTTTAGTTGCCAAAACTATCTATACAACGACAAAAATATTTTTTTAGTCACCAATTGTAGTAAATTTAGCGACTAAATTTTTTTTTAGTCGCCAAAAATTAATATACCCCGACTAAAAAAATTTAGTAGCTAAATATTGTACTTTTACAGACTAACATAATTTTTGGTCGCCGATTCCACAACTTTTGACAACTAAAATATTTTTAGTAGCAAAAGTGATCACCAAAACTGTATTTTCTTGTAGTGATACGAGAAGAATTATTTCGTGCTCGTACACCATATGCATGTCTTTAATCATATGAAATACCAAAACCATGTACAAACAATTCAAGGGAGAGAGTGAATGGAAAAAAAATAAAAAATAAAAAATCAAGGGAGAGAGACTTACCTAAGGAAAGAGGAAACAAAAAAAAAAAAAAACAAAAAAAAAAAGTTAGGCATATTTGATTTCAGCTTTCAATTTTACCACGATTCAATTTATAC
Organism: Camellia sinensis; assembly: GCF_055761805.1. Taxonomy (NCBI): domain Eukaryota; kingdom Viridiplantae; phylum Streptophyta; class Magnoliopsida; order Ericales; family Theaceae; genus Camellia; species Camellia sinensis. Next base: position 191,577,073 of record NC_138961.1, on the reverse strand, counting down.
TATATGATACGATTATATGTAGTTATGTGTCTGCCATGTCTTTAAATTACATTTTTAATTTAAAATTTGTAATCCAATAATTTATATTTTAAAAACTTTGATTTATTATCTTAATTCTAACTCACATTAAATAAAATTTGATGTTTAGTATTTTCTAATGTAATAAATTAAAAAAGTTAATAATAAAACATTTATCATGTTAAAATTCCGCACGATACTTTTAAATTGTCAAATTTGATACGATGATAACACATTTTTGAAGTATGTTTCTTGTGTCTAGGTCATCAAATTTTAGCAATAGCATGGCAAAGCACAATGGTGGAGTTGCTTGAAGAAATGGTCATTGTGTCATTATTATGATCTCTGTAATTTCAATTTGTTTAATTTTTATCATAAATTTGTTTTAATTTGGTATAATTGATTATAATTATTAGTATTTTATTTATGAAAAATATGCGCATGAACTACAGGTGTAATGTATTTATAAACAAAATTATAAACATATTCAACTTAGTAAATTAATAATTTCAACCAAGTCAGTGATGATTTTCCTTTAAAAATCCTGATCAACATTTCTATCAACATAATTTAATCTTTTTTTTATTAGTGAAAATTAGTTGTAAGTTTTTAATTATTAAATCAGTTTAGGGGTTGTTTGGAGTGTCATAAATAAGTGCACTTTTTGTCTTTTTTGATTAAAAAATTGAGAAAAAAATATAGATATTTTGATTAACTTTTTGACTTTTTATGGAAAAATATATATTAAAAAATTGTAAAAATTGATTTGTAAGAAAAAATTAAGATTAAGAATTGTACAGTCGTAATTGTTGACTTTTAATAAATAGTATTAATTTTTTAACTTTTTAAATAATTTTTTAACATTTTAACTTTTTCTTATATTCTCACACTTGGCCTTAGTGTTGACCTCCAACCTACTCCTACAAGGGATAAAGAGAGACATGGAGATTACCTTTGCTTCCAACAAGGAATCACAAAATTCTTTTCCTTTGCTCTTTCATAGCTTTAAAGAATGTTCTTTCTCCTCTCCTCGCTCCCTACTTTTGTTTCCTCTCCCCATTTCCAATCCAACCAAAAAAACCTCTCTCAAAGCCAAACACGTCGCGTAACCCAAAAGCAAACCCAAATCCAGAAACTCAATATTTAATAATCCATGCATGAAAACCCAGCAACAAGACACGCCATTTGATCTATAAATACGTCCAAAACCCATCTCAATCTCAAACACACCAAACCAGTCTCATTTGTTATTGTTGATATATCTTTGTAACCGTAAAACTAGTTTTTGTTGTAAAGCTGAAATGGCTACTCCACCGGCATTGAAGCGGTCTGAATCGATGGCGGATAGCATGCCGGACGCCCTGAGAGAGAGCCGGTATCATATGAAGAAGTGCTTTGCTAAGTACATTGAGAAGGGGAAGAGGTTGATGAAGCTTCATCATTTGATGGATGAAATGGAGAAAGTGATTGATGATAAGAAAGAGAAAGAACAGGTCTTGAGCGGCTTGCTTGGCTACATTTTGTGCACCACTCAGGTGTGTACTTTTCCTTCCCTTTTTTCTCTATATTTCCTTCTCTCCAAACATTCCAAGTCTAAATATATATATATATATATATAAGTGGCAAGAAATGTGATATGCATACATGATCTTTTCATGATCCGACTCAGAGTCGATCCAACTGGTTCGGATGTTATACAATTTTTGTTTTTTAGTTGATGATTTTAAAAAGTTCATTGAAATAAAATTCACATGCATACTTGATGTGCCGGTTCATAAGAATCATAACTGAATCACAACTTGATTGAGAGTTGTTATGATCGATTTGGCTCAATATTCTAAATACTATTTACTTTGCTTGTTTTTGATTTTTTAAAAATACTTTTAGAAAATTCTACTTTATTGTTTTCCATATTTTTTTGCTTTTACTGAAATTTTTTAATTTTTAAACACACCTAACGTAAATACACATAAAAAGTATAATTTTTATAAAAAAAAATATTTTAAAAATTCACTAAATACTAAAAATATAAAAAAAAAATTACAAGAATTCAGTATATTTTTTGTATTTTTATGTATTTATTAATTTTTTAAAATATTTTTTCACAAATTTTTTACTTTTTAGTAAGTAAGGTGCATCTAAAAAAGTAAAAAAAAATGCTTAAAATTTTAAAAATATTCACTAAAAACACAAAAAACAAAAAAACTCAGTTTTCGAAAAACTTAATTCAAAAAACTCAAACCAAACACACACATTAGTTAAAAAAAATTTAATTTGATTTCAAAATTTTCAAAACAGGCATCTTATTTTACTTGCTTATTGGCTCAATATTTCTGATACTATTATATCACGATAAATACTAATTTGATTCCTGCTATTTAAAATCTACATTTTTCTCTGTTTTGTTTTGTTTTGTTCTTCAAATATTCTAAGATTACGGAGCTAAGTGTGAATAGAATAATGCTTGGGACCCCCTTTTGGGGGTCACCCCCTCACCCCCCTTTGCCACGTGGCAGGGGGTGATTGGTGAAACAGGAAAAAAAAGAAAAAGAAAAAGAAAAGATAACCAATGAGAGAGAGAGAGGGAGTCAAAGGGGGTGGGAAGAAAAGGCGGATGAATCATTACTCGTGTGAATATTATAATTTTAAATATTAGTTGATATGGCACACCGTATTATTCTGGTGAGAAAAAAAAGTCATATACATATTGGCCGAATCAGAATGTATCCGTTTATAGCTGATTCACAATCCAATTCAGAGCCATTACGACCGGTTCACAATATTCACCCGATTCACTATCTATGAACCTCTTTTCTTGCGGTCAATAAGTTTAAGCTCACAACCATTCATATACTCGCAACAATACCACCATATAGTGATCGACTCCAATTCGTTTCTTGATACTACTATTTAAAACCTTGATTTGTACGTAAAATACTTTTATTTTAATGAAATTGGCAGGAGGCAGCAGTTGTTCCTCCATATATTGCCTTTGCCATTAGACCAAATCCTGGATCTTGGGAATTTGTCAAAGTGGGCTCTGCAGATCTATCAGTAGAGGGAATCAATGCCACAGAATACTTGAAATTCAAAGAAACAATTGTTGATGAAGATTGGTAATATATATATATATCACTCTCTTCTTAATTCAATTTCAAAAAAAAAAAAAAAAAAAAAAAACATCATCAGAAACTTTGTTTTGAATTGATATATTGTTTGTGGAATGTTACAGGGCAAAAGATGAAAATGCTTTGGAAGTTGATTTTGGAGCAATGGACTTTTCCACTCCTCGCTTGACTCTATCTTCTTCTATTGGAAATGGAACTAATTTTATTTCAAAATTCCTCACTTCTAATCTCAACAGTGGCACACTGGCGGCGCAGCCTCTTGTGGATTATTTACTCACCTTAAACCACCATGGAGAAGTATGCAAACAAAAGAGTTTCTTCAAATTTGCCATAGTTAAGTATTTTCATTTCCACTAACAATTCGGGTCATAATTTGCAGAAACTCATGATCAACGAGACTATCAACACCGCTTCCAAGCTTCAAAGCGCGCTAATAGTAGCTGAAGTAGCACTTTCAACCATTCCCAAGAACACACCATATCAGAACTTTGAGCCTGGATTTAAAAAATGGGGCTTTGAAAAGGGATGGGGCGATACAGCAGAACGAGTGAAGGAGACAATGAGATCACTCTCGGAGATCTTACAAGCGCCTGACCCCTTAAATATGGAAAAGTTCTTTGGCAGGCTTCCAATAGTGTTCAATGTCGTCTTGTTCTCTGTCCATGGGTACTTTGGCCAATCAGATGTCCTTGGTTTGCCTGACACCGGCGGGCAGGTATACATTTTTTTTTAAATTTCTTGTTCATGAAGGCTGGTATTCTTGTACTTGACAATAATGTGAAATTTCACTGAATTCACCTTACTTTGTTCCACGCATCAACAGGTGGTATATGTTTTGGATCAAGTAGTTGCTTTCGAAGAAGAATTGCTCCTCCGGTTTAAGCAACAAGGCCTTAACGCAAAGCCTCAAATTCTTGTGGTGAGTGCCATATTCGATACAAAGTGCTAATCATTAGATCATCTTGAATAATGCTAATCATGCTTTTCTTGATTATGGCAGGTCACCCGACTCATCCCTGATGCTAAGGGGACTAAGTGCAATGTGGAATTAGAACCAATCGCCAACACAAAGCATTCTCACATCCTTCGCGTGCCATTTAGGACGGAAAATGGAGTCCTCCCCCAATGGGTTTCGCGATTTGACATTTATCCATACCTCGAAAGGTTTACTCAGGCACGTGCTACATAAAACCCGTCAAATGTTAGCCAAATTTATAGAAATGTGGTAATTTATAAATTTCACTTTTGTATTAAATCAATAGGATGCTGCAGAGAAAATCCTCCAAACCATGGAAGCGAAACCAGATCTAATCATTGGAAACTACACAGATGGCAATTTGGTTGCATCGCTTATGGCTAGCAAACTTGGGATAACTCTGGTGCCTCCATAATTTAAAAAAATTTATGTCGCTTTGAAGTACTTTTCATTCGGTATTATATTTACTAAATTTGAAGTATCGTGAACTAGGGAACTATTGCACACGCTTTAGAGAAGACAAAGTACGACGATTCGGACCTCAAATGGAAAGAATTAGATCCTAAGTACCACTTCTCGTGTCAATTCACAGCTGACACGATTGCAATGAACACTGCAGATTTCATCATCACAAGCACGTACCAAGAAATTGCAGGAAGGTAAGAGAACAGCTACATTTCCACGCCTACAATAGTAATTCGATCAAATTTTTAGTAGAAAAAATAATAAAAAATAAGCATATATATAAAATACTATACTGATTTTGAATGTTTTTATGTTTGCAGCAAAGATAGGCCCGGGCAATATGAAAGTCACACTGCATTTACGCTTCCAGGGCTTTGCAGGGTTGTTTCTGGCATCAATGTTTTTGATCCCAAATTCAATATCGCTTCTCCTGGGGCTGACCAATCCGTCTATTTCCCTTACACCGAAAAACAAAAGCGTTTCACATCATTTCGCCCTGCAATAGAAGAATTACTCTTTAGTAAAGTCGATAACAACGAACACATGTAAGTTAAAAATTTGCACTAAAATAAATATCGACTTGCCAAAATGATTATTTTTAAATCTTTTGTTTAAAACATTTAACACATTTGAAATGTTCCAAAATACAGTGGTTACCTAGAAGACAAGAAAAAACCCATCATCTTCTCAATGGCGAGGCTTGACACAGTGAAGAACATCAGTGGACTAACTGAGTGGTATGGAAAGAACAAGAGGCTAAGAAATTTAGTCAATCTTGTTATTGTTGCGGGTTTTTTTGATCCATCAAAATCAAAAGACCGCGAAGAACAAGCTGAGATAAGGAAAATGCACACATTGATTGAAAAATACCAACTGAAGGGTCAAATCAGATGGATAGCAGCACAGACAGAAAAGAACCGGAATGGAGAGCTCTATCGATGCATTGCTGACACAAAAGGGGCTTTCGTGCAGCCTGCACTGTATGAAGCATTTGGGCTCACGGTTATTGAAGCAATGAACTGTGGATTGCCTACATTCGCAACCAATCAGGGAGGTCCGGCTGAGATCATTGTTGATGGGGTTTCGGGATTTCATATTGATCCAAGCAATGGCGATGAATCGGGTGAAAAGATTGCTGATTTTTTCCAGAAGTGTAAGGAGGATACTGAGTACTGGAACAGGATTTCAAAATTGGGCTTGCAGCGTATTGAAGAGTGGTAATTGAACAATAATTTATTTTGTAAATCAGTTTGTTTTTGTGTTTTACATTTTCAGATTTTGTGATTCATTGATTCTGTGGATTTTTTTATTTTTATTTTTATTTTTTTTTTGTGCAGCTATACATGGAAGATCTATGCAAACAAGGTGTTGAATATGGGTTGTATTTATAGCTTTTGGAGGCAGTTGAACAAAGATCAGAAGCAAGCAAAGCAAAGATACATCCAAATGTTCTATAATCTCCATTTTAGGAACTTGGTATGTTGCTATATTAAAGGGCAAATTATACATGTGGTGTCAGTAATTTAACTCTTGTGTCAATTTAGTCCTTATAATTTTAACTGTACCAATTTTGTTTTTGAATTTTCACATTATGTCAATTTAGTCCAATTGATAACATCCCCAAAAAATTGGATAGAAATCAATGACAAAATGATCCATTTTGAAAGGCAATGAATCATTTGAAATGAACAGATTATTTTGCCTCTTGATTTCAGTCAAATTTCTAAAAGAGCCTTGTCAATTGGACTAAAAAGATAAAATTGATGCAATTAAAAATACAATAACACGAGAGTTTGGCCTATATTAAACAAGGCTCCCATCTATACAAAAAATAAAATAAAAAACAAGGCAAATATTGCTCAAAATTACTGTCAAGTGGTAAGGGATTGACAATTGTTTTTAACCTTCACAGGTGAAGAATGTCCCAACTTCAAGGGTTGAAGCCCAAGAAGTGCCCAAGGAAAACCCCAAAGCACAGCCCTCACAAAGGTGCGTTATCTTATCCAACTCCCACATTAAATTGTGTGGATCCAAGAATCATGAAGAAAAAAAAATTATTTCATTTACTTTTTCTTTTATTTATTTATTTACAAATAATTTTTTAAATCCTTAAATCAAACACAATCTGACTTTTCAAATGTCTAACTATGAGTTCCACCACACTTCATTAAATGTTGTTTCCCTATTTATTTAGAACAAATTTAAAAATAAAAAATTAGATTACTTCTTTACTCTTAACAATTATTTCTACGATATTGTTTAATTAATTTAGCTGAGTTTGATCTAAAGTGGTTTTTCAACAAATAACAAAACAATTAATTAAATTATCAAACTTAACACCATTGATATATTTTTAAAAATTTTATAGCCAAGTAATTGATATATTTTCTTGTTTTCTTTTTTCTGTTTTTTTTTTTAGCATCAAGCGCACATCAACTCGGTTGCAGAGGTAAGAAGAAGAATTCGAGAGTAGATTGAATGTTTGCTTAATTTCAACTTTTAATTGGTGTTTGTTTGTTAGGTAAGAGTTGACTTAAACAAGTTTGATGATGTCCCAGGTTGTTCGGATCTTGAAGATCCATACATCCTATCATCCATACATACACAAAGGCTGCTTCATTCAGTTCATCCTATGTAATATTTATTTTTTATTTTTTTCTCTCTCATATTTCCATTGCTTTAAGAAGCTTATGCAAATGATTTGTACATTGAAACAATAAAAGAGGATTTGCAGTTTGATATCTGGTGCAGATCAATCAATATTCTTTGATGTGTAAAAATATTCAATCTGATAATAAATAAATAAAGTGTTTCTATTGATATTTTATTGTATGACTCATAGAATTTTTATTGATAAATCTCATTTAGAAGTGTTTTAATTCAAGAAGTCTAATGGAATTTTTTAACCTATTTAGGCCAAGTTTGGCATAACCTAAATAATACAAAAAGTCAAAAAGTCACTATCCTATTTAAGTCACATCATCTTATTTAAATCATATCACCTCTCTAACACATCACATCAAACTCAACCCAAACCCAACCCATATAAGCCAATAAGTCAAAAAGTGCACTTTTTTAGAACATCTCAAACCAACCCTTAGTCCCATGTATATATAGTTTTATTCCATAAAGTACTTTTTTTTTATTTACACTATTTTTTTGGACACTTATGCCCTTATATTTAATTTTGATACCCTTATAAATATTTTTTGAGCGGTTAGCAATTTTATGATGTGAACATTCATATTTTTAAATTCACATTGGTGGGAATGTAAAATTGGCCCGTGGGCAACCCGAAACCCGCCCGCGAGCCAGGGTGGGCCCGGCCCGTTGACAATGTGAATATTCACATTGACATGTTAACATTCACATTAATAGGAGTATAAAATTGGCCCGCGTGTCGTGGCGACGCGAAACCCGCCGGCAGCCCATGGCGGCCCGGGGCGGGCCCGGTCCGGCCCGTTGACAATGTGAATATTCACATTGATATGTTAACATTCACATTGATAAGAGTATAAAATTGGCCCGCAGCCCATGGGCGCCCAAAAACCCCCCCGCGGTCCGAGGCGGCCCGGCCCGACCCGTTGATAATGTGAATATTCACATTGACATGTTAACATTCACATTGATAGGAATGTGAAATTAGCTCGTGCCCCGTGGTTGCCCGAAAACCTGCCCACGACCCGTGGGCGCCCCGAGGCGGGCCCGGCCCAACCTGCTAACAATGTGAATATTCACATTGACATGTTAACATTCACATTGATAAAAGTATAAAATTTGCCAGTGGCCTAGGGCGAGCCCAACCCGGCCCGTTGACAATGTGAATATTCACATTGACATGTTAACATTAACATTGATGGGAGTGTAAAATTTGTCCACTGCCCGAAACTTGCCCACGGCCTGGGGTAGGCCCGGCCTGGCCCATTGACAATGTGAATATTCACATTGACATGTTAACATGCACATTGATAGGAATGTACAATTAGCCTGCGGCCCGTGGGCTGCCCGAAGCCTGCCCACGGCCCGGGGTAAGCTCGTTTGAGTCCGGGCCCGAGCCGGTGGGTCGAGCCTTGGGTCGGGGCGATGGGCCTGGGCCTAGCCTCAGGCTTAGGCCCAGGCTTGGGTCGGGCTTGGGCGGGCCTGGCCATTTTTTTTTAATTCTTTTTAATTTTTTCTATCAAAATTTTATTATTTTCCACAAAAAAATACATTAGGCCTTGCGCGCCAGCCGGACCTCAGACTGAGCCTTGAATGGGCCTTAACCAGGTCGATGGCCCGGGCCGGGCCGGGTTTCAAAGTGATGGCCCAGGCCCTAGCCTAGGGTCTCGAACTAGGCTCGAGCTCGAGCCCAAACGAGCCTTTCCCGAGCCGCGGGAGGGCTTCGGGCAGCCTACGTTCTTTTTTACTATTCCATTAAGTCCTATTTGAGGTAAAAAGACCAAAATACCATTTTCATCTACTTATATTCTATCTAATCCACATTATTTTCTTATATTTCAATAAGTCCTATGGGAGACATAATTACCAAAATACCCAAAATGTGAATGTTCAAATCCTCAATGTGAATGTTCATATCATCAATGCGTAGAGGCTCGGGCCGGCCCATATCGAGCCTCGTAGGTGTCCGAAAAAATCCGGCCCAGCCCAAGGGCCAAAAAATTAGGCCCAAACCCAGGCCTTAGCCTTGGCACAAGGGTATTCGGGCTTTGGACGGGCCGATAGATCGAGCCTCGGGTCGAGCCGATGGGCCTGAGCCTAGCCTCGAGCTTAAGTCGAGCTTGGGCGGGCCTGGCCATTTTTTTTAAATTCTTTTTAATTTTTTCTACCAAAATTTTATTATTTTCCACGAAAAAAGACATTGCGCCTCGGGCCGGCTGGGCCTCAGACCAAGCCTTAAATGGGCCTTAAGCGGGCTGATGGGCCGGGCTAGGCTTCAAAGTGATGGCCTAGGCCCTAGCCTAGGGTCTCGGACATGCTCGGACTCGGATCGCGAGCGAGTTTCGCGCCGCCACGGGATGCGGGCCAATTTTACACTCCTATTAATGTGAATGTTAACATGTCAATGTGAATATTCATATTGTCAACGGGTCGGGCCCCGCCCCGGCCCGACTCGAATTTTTCTGGACACCCACGAGGATCGACATAGGCCGGGTCCCTACACATTGACGATATGAATATTCACATTGACGGTGTGAACATTCACTTTAAGGGTATTTTGGTAATTATGTCACCCATAAAACTTATTGAAACATAAGAAGATAATATGAACTAAATAGAACATAAGTAGATGAAAATGGTATTTTGGTCTTCTTATCTCAAATAGGACCTAATGAAATAGTAAAAAAGAATATGAATTGGATAAAATAAAACTCTTAGAAAATGAATTTATCAAAAAAGCTTCCTAAATTATATTTTAGTACTTTGCAGTTTTATTAAAATTTTATTTTCATTTCTCCGCTTTCTATTACGACGGTCCTACACTTGTTTGATAATCTCCGAGTAAGCTGCCTTTGTTCTTTTTTCTTTTTTCTTTTTTGTAACTTAAAAAAAAACTAAAAATAAATAAATAAATAAGCATGTTTAGAAACTTCTTTGGTACTTACAAAATATTTAGGTTGTATTTGGTTCATACATTTTGATAAGTATTTCACATTTCTCTTTTCTTTTCAAAATACCTATCAAATCTATCAACCAAACACAATATTAAGGTGCCGTTTGATAACACTTACGTTTTCAATTTTCTGTTTATATTTATAAAAATTTAAAAAATTCAAATAAAAACTTGTTTGATAAAATTTTTGATTTATAAATTAGTGGTCTCAGTTTATAAATTTGGCCAAAAAATGAAAACACAAAAAATGTGTTTCCATTTTAAGTTTTCAGTTTTTTTTTTATCACCCAACATTAGCCACCACCCACCACCATTTTCCACCACCGTCTTCTGCCACCACCACCCTCCACCATCACCTGCCACCACCACTCACCATCCACCTGCTACCACCCGCCACCACCCGCCACCACCACCCACCAACCTGCCACCCACTCGCCATCACCACCTACCCCTCGCCGCCACCGCCACCACCACCACCACCTCTACCACCCACCTGTCATCCACCCGCCACCACCCATTACCTGCCACTACCATTCACCGCCCGCAGCCACCACCACCCGCCACTTACTTGCCACCACCACTCACTACCCACCTGCCACCACCATTCACCACCTGCCACCACTAGCCACCCACCACCACTACCCACCTGCCACCCACCTGCCACCACCACTTACCACCCACCACCACCCCCACCACCACCACCCACTCGCTACCACTTACCACCCGCCACCATCACCCACCCACTCACCACCACCACCACCTGCCACCACCACCACCACCACCACCACCACCCACTCGCTACCACCTACCACCCGCCACCGTCACCCACCCACCCACCACCACCACCACTACACGCCACCACCCGCCATCCGCCACCCACTTGCTACCACCACCCACCACCTACTCGCTACCACCCACCACTCGCCACCGTCACCCACTCACCCACCACCACCACCCGCCACTTATCCGCCACCCACCACCACCCGCCATCAGCCACTCACCACCCACCACCCGCCACCTACCCGCCACCCACCACCACCCGCCATCCGCCACCCACCTGCCACCACCATCCACCACCCGCCACCACCACCTCCCACTCACTACCACCCACCACCCGCCACCGTCACCCACCTACCCGCCACCACCACCCACCACCACCAGCTACCCACCACCCACCGTCACCACTTTGAACCACCGTCTTCCGCGTCCACTTGCCACCACTTGCCATTTCTCACTCTTTTTTATATTTTTAAAATTTTTTAAACATTTTGTCAATTACCAAACGCGTTTGTGGTTTATGTTTTTTTAAAAATAAACAAAAACCAGTTTATAAAATTTTTGTAAATATAAACTGAAAACGTAAACGTTACCAAACACACCCTAATTATTTTTATTTGTAGTACAAAAGGTTTATTCTTATTAGTCCAGTTTACTCACTTTTAAGGATATATTACACTTAGGCCCTCTTTGTTAGGGTATATAAGGGGCGGATATGAGGGGGACCGGATATAATATGATGTGGGTCTCACATGTTTTCTTGTCTCTCTATATCCCGTGGTGATTGTCCGGATAGTATATCCCCCAAAAGGGGATATGCAATACCAACCCCCCATGGTATTGTATATCTCCACCGTTGGATATAGGAAATATTTCATCCAAAGATCAAAAATAATTACTCTCCTCTTATCCCATCCTATATCATATCTTAACCAAACATAGTATAAGTAACCCCATAGTATATATAATCAATCTCATATCCTACAATATATTGTATCTCATCTTTTTCCTTAGATATTACATATCCTCCTCAAACCCTTACATCCAATCCGGACAATCAAGGTTTAGAAACGATACATATATAATAAGATATACATATTTAATATAATTAAATCAACTTTTTTTTAAAATAAAGTTAAAGCGACTAAAAGTAATGCAGGTTTAAATAAGGTTAAATCTGCATTTTAATGTAAAATAAAAAATAAAAATAAATGACAATAACATTTTTTTATGCATACAACTAATGAATTATTGATTAAAAAATTAGTTAAGTATTATATGAATTAAAATTTTATGAAAACTTAGCCTCAGTTTAGTTTTTCATTTGGGCTAAAAAATCAGAAAAGGACAAAAAAAAAATCAAAAAAGCAAAAAGTCAAAAATCGCAAAATGACAAAAAAAAAAAATTGCCATTCCAAAGCCAAAAGCCAAAAAAACCAAACAAGAAAATCAAACAAACAAAAAAGTCCAAAACTAAAAAAGTCAAAAAAACTAACTAAAAAAGTCATTGCCAAACGACCCCTTAACATAATCATAATTATGTTAAAATTATGATACCTAATGTATTTCTTACTAATCTTAAAGGAGATTAATGTAATTTACCCATCACCTTAATTTTTTTATCTTGTTATTTATTTACGGGAAATTCTAATATACACCCTTTAAAAATGGTGTATCATATGTACCCCTACTTATACTATTTTTTTCTTTAGTTATGACTCATAATTCTTTAGTTATGCCTTATGTCATATTTAGTTATGACATTTTTTCTTTTTTTTAATAATTACTCAAAAAATTAAAATTATGTTTTTTTTTTTTTTTTAGTTATAAGATGTATATTTGAAAGGTGTGCACCATAGTGTTTCCCTTATTTATGAGAACACATTAAAAATGAAAAGGGGAAATTACACTCACCACCCATAAAATTTAGAGAAAACATAGCGAGTTTCATATTTTTTATATAATTATACTAATTTCTCTTTTAGTAAGGTTAAAGTGATCAAAATTAATACAAATAATAAATAGGCATTAAAATAAATAAAAATACATGTACATTTTAAAAGAAAAGTAGTGACAACATTATTTTTTTTATTCATACAATTAATGAATTCTTGATGAAGAAGAAAAAAATTATTATGTAAATTAAGGCCTCTTTTGGGAAGGCAAAAAAAAAAAAAAAAACCAACTTATTAATTTATTGACTTATTTAAATCACATCTCTATTTTATTTTTTTAAGTCACTCCTCAAAATAGACCTAAATCTTTAAGATAATCAAAGTGTAATTATGTTGAACTATATAATTTTTTCTACCGGTAAAAAAGATGAGTATAAATTACGCAAATAAAAATAATAAGGTACGTTTCTTCCAAGTGCAAAAGTCCTAACAGTATTTATGTCAATCTCAGTCATTATCATATAATAATCACAATTTGCACTCAAACTTATGGAGAAGGTTGAACATGGAGTCCCCCTGATGCTGACTAATACCTGTTTTCATCGAAAATGTCGAAAGTATAAATGACAAGCAATTGTATAATCCTAAAATTAAAAAGATTGTCCACCAACAAGCAATTGCCTAATCCTAAAATAAAAAAGATTGTCCACCAACCAAACCCAAGTACATAGGGTTTTTTTTCTCCGAATATTGCATGGTATTAGCAACCTAATATTTTAATTAATAAGAAATTATTTCGTAACACATATTAAACGAGTTATTTTTTATTTTTTTTATCTATTTAATAAAAGTCAGTCGGCATGATTAGTTTGAAGGATCATAGACTAGTTAAAAAAAAAAAAAAAAAATTATAAATAATGTCACGTGATATTCTGAGACTGCTAAATAATTTTTCATCAATTATTTCTTTTTGTCATATTGCTTATATGCACATTTTTTGGGGGAAAGGCGGGGATTTATCTTTGTAGCCAAGATTGGCGTTATCAAAAAATTAATGAATTATCACTATTGATGTCGGACAAATTATCACTAATGATAATTAAAGTTGGACAAATTAGACACAAATAAAAACAAATTCTCAAAATTAGAAAATTTTATGGTATACACGTGTGTAACCTAAATTTTTGAGGCAATGTTAGGGTCTCAACAAAATTATCAAAAATTATACAAAATGCTTATATGGGTGTGAATCTCATACCATATGAATCCATATTTCTGTGAGTATTGCGTAAAATTTTTGATAATTTTTTAATGTCTAACAGTTTTGTAATTTTTTCTGTGGTGGTGCTTTGTTTAAGGTTTTATAATGGTCAAATTTGTGATGAATTTGGTTATAAGGTTTTGTGGTGATTTGGTTGTGGGATTTTGGAAATGATCTAAATTGATTTTGGCTAGGCCCACCTTGAGTTATTTAGGGGTGTAGGCGAAGTCTCCAAATTAAGGCCTTTATACATATGGTGAGTTTTTTTTTTTTTTTTTTTTTTTGTAATATAATGTGGGAAAGTTTAGTGTTCGGAAAAGATTGACTTTTTACAAAAAAAATTAAAATACAAAAATAGAAAGTATAATATTTATTTATTTATTTTATTTTATTGTATAATTTTTTGACTTCTAACTTTTTAGCTTTATTAACCAAATGTCAAATATTAGTGAGTACAAAGATTATGATCAACTAAATTAGTCTAAGTTGTTTACCTGAAGCAAATTAGTAAGTTGTTATCAGGCAATCTTTCAATATTGCCCCCATGAAAAACATAATTGCAATTCTAGAAGAAGAAAAAAAAAAAAAAAAAAAAAGGCAAGTGTAATTCTTTTGAGAATAATATAAGAAAAATGATTCCCAACCAAATTTATTATTAAAACAAAATTTTTAAAAAATCATCAAAATAATATGACAAATTCATTTTTTTAAATTTTTGATTTTAATGTGAGTATTTTGATTTGAAATGAAAATTTACAAAAAGAACTTTTATCCAATTTATATATACATTGCCAAGCATGACGCAAGAGCATAACCCAATAAGTAGGGTAAAAAATATAAGGTTAATTAAACTTTTTACTATTATAATTTTATTCATATAGTTTTAAATTAAAAAAAAATTAGTCCCTATATTTTAAATTCAATTTCAAATTGGTCATTCTGTGTAAATTTTCGTTAATTTTTCTTATGTGTACACCTTAAAAAACTGATAAATATTTTAAAATCGTTAACTTTAACCTCTAACTTTGAAAGTATAAAGACATTGTTCAATTTATAATTATAGGAACTAAAATACAATTTAAATCAATCTATATATATATATATATATATAATTAATCCAAAATATTGATTTATAGGACTTCACCCGTCATCACCGAGTCCGGATTCTCGGCCGCCCTACCCGGCGGCCGTTTCCGGCAGCCCCCAAAACGACGTCGTTTTGGGGGTAAATTTTCAAAAAAAAAAAAAACGCAGAGGAAGAGAGGGAGGAAGGAGAGGAAGAGGGAGGGAGGGAGGGAGGAAGGAGGAGGGAGGAGGAGGAGGAGGAGGAAGGGAAGGGCCGGACTGGAGGGGGCCATAACCAGTGGGGGAGGAGGAGGAGGCGGAGGCGACGGCGGTGTAGCTGCTGCGACGAGGTGACGGGCTGCGACGCGCCGGCGGCGAGGCGACGAGGCGGAGGCGGAGACGGCTGCGACGGCTGGCGGCGAGGCGACGGGCTGCGACGCGCAGCCTCCTCCCTCCCCTCCCCTCTGGTTATGGCAGCTCGTCGGAAAAAATGGAGAAGAAGGAAAGAACGAAGAAGAAGAAAAGAAAGAAAGAAAAAAAAAAAAAAAAAAAAAAACCCCAAAACGACGTCGTTTTGGGGGGCTGCCGGGTAGGGCCGCCGGGTAGGGCCGCCGAGGATCCGAATTCGTCATCACCACGTAGTTGAAGTAGAGCTTTTATTTGCTGTCCAACTACCACACACTTAGCTGGATATCTTTGAGTATGATATCAATAATACCTTCCATCACTTTGGTTGGTTCCTCTTTTTTAAAAACACTTCTTAAAAAATATTATTTTTTTATTTTTTATATATTTTTTTTACTGAATTTTTTTAATATTTAAAAAAATTATTTTTTAGACATACCTAACATAAATATACTTAAAAAGTAAAACAATTGTGAAAAAAACCTTTTAAAAATTCACTAAATACCAAAAATATAAATAAAAAAAGTGTAATATGAGAATTCAGTACATTTTTTGTATTTTTATATATTTATTAATTTTTTAAAATATTTTTTCACAAATTGTTTACCTTTTAGATACATCTAAGTAAGATACATCTAAAAAACTAAAAATAAAAATGTTTAAAATTTCAAAAATATTTACTAAAAACAAAAAAAAAACACGAAAACCAAAAAAATCAATTTTCAAAATACTTAATTCAAAAAACTCAAACCAAACACACTTTAATATCCAAAAACATATTAAAAAAACTAAAAAAATCTTCGTTAGAATGATATAATAAGAATAGCTCAGGTGAGTAAATTTAAAAGATTTAAGCCTTCGTTTGGAAAGAGTTAAAATCACTTTGCTTGGTTCCCATTTTTTAAAAATAATTTTCAAAAAATTTTACATTCTTATTTTTCGTATTTTTTTATTTTTACTGAATTTTTTTAATATTTTATGTAATTTTTTTACTTTTTAGACACACCTAACATAAATACACCTAAAAAGTAAAAAAATTGTAAAAAAAATCTTTTAAAAATTCACTAAATACCAAAAATACAAAAAAAAATACAAGAATTTAATACATTTTTATATTTTTATGTATTTCTTAATTTTTTAAAATATTTTTTCACAATTTTTTTACTTTTTAGACACATCTAAATAAGGTGCATCTAAAAAAGTAAAAAAAATGTTTAAAATTTTAAAAATATTCACTAAAAACAAAAAAATACGAAAATCAAAAAACTCAGTTTTCAAAAAACTTAATCCAGAAAACTCAAACCAAACACAGTGAATAGTTTGATTTTTTGATTTTTTTAACTATTTTAGCTTGACTTTTTTAGGCTCGTTTGGTTTTTTTTTTTTTTTTGCTATTTTGACTTTTGTGAGAGAAAAAAATATAATAATTATTGTTTAGATGTGATATTTTGTCTTATTAACTTATATACAACCAATTTTATCTCTTGTACTTTTTTAACCAAAAAACCAAAACCAAACATAGCTTATTAGCTTTTATTGGTTTGTATCCAACAGTACAAGTGTTATATGATCACCTCAAGATTATTGTTATACTTAGAACTTATGGAACCTTTTTCGTTATCCTCTTTTGGTTGAATGGATGGACAAACTATCCAACATGCCATCTAGTACAGGAGGTTATAGATAAATTTGAAAAAAATACAAATAAGTGGTGTTTTTATAAAATAATTCTAAATTTATAAAAAAAAATTAAAATTTTAATTATTAATGTTCATAAAGTTTTAACCGATCTGAAATTATTTTTAAAATTTTACACCGAATAGTAATTGTCCCAATAAATTTTGTTCGCTCATAATTACCCATAAATCCCATTAAAGTCACTAAATTCGAATATAAAACCTTAAAAATTTAGCCAAAATTAGACTTCTTATGTTTAACCCATTAACATTGAACCACTTGGGCAGATTACCTTCTTTTTATTAAAATAATTTTATATGCACTAACATTCTTATTGAAAATTTTATTAAAGACACAATAAGTCAAATATAATTAATTATAAAAAAAATACAATAAATCTTGAATAGTTAATAATATTTAGACATATGCTTTTAATAAGGTTGTATTGAGCCATGGTTTGGCTAACATTTCAGAGCTAAATAATCACAAAAGCACAAAATAAATTATATAAGTTAATAAGATAAAATATAACTTTTTATCTATAATCATTATACTTTTTTCTTACAAAAGTAAAAAAAAAAAAAAAAAAAACTCTAAAACAAAAATCAAACGAGATTAAAAAAGTTTTAACACAAAAAAAATTGACTAAAAAAGCCAATACCAAACCAACCCTAAAATGTAACATTTATTATACATTCATATCACTGTTTGGTATTTTGCTATTCCGTTATTTACCTTTTCAACGTGGGTCATGCTTCAACATATATGGAGCATGCTATCACTCTCATTTGTACTCTTTCATATTTTATTCGCCAATTTCACCTGGGAATAAATTGAGATCTCTTTTTTTCTTTAACTCCCATCATCCTTAGAGCATCTCCAATGGTGAATCAGATTTTTTATGAAATTTGAGTTAAAAATTACTCATTTCACCAAATCTGGTACCAGATGCTCCAACGGTTCACCTTTCACCAAATCTGTCTCAGGACAACCGGGTGGTCGACCGGTGAGTGAATTTTTTTTTTTTTTGAATTGTCTGAACCGTTTTTGTTGAACTTTCTGAACTTTTTCCGGGACAACCCGGTGGTCGATCGGTCGGTTGACCGGTTAGGGAAATTTTTTTTTGAACTGTTTGAACTTTTTTTTGAACTGTTTGAATCTTTTACTGGTTGACCGGTTGGTCAACCGGCCGGTCGACCGGTTGGTATCACCCCAACGGTCAGTAACAGTGATTTGGTGAAATGCTTCGTCTGTTCTCAGTTTAATGAAATGTTTGGTGAAATCTCATTTTGATATCGATTTGGTACAACCGTTGGAGCATCAAACAGTAACTTTTTCACCAAATTTTAAATTTGGTGCTGGGTTTGATGAATCGTTGGAGATGATCTTAATGTATTAGAATTGGTTAACTTTTTATTATTTATTTATTTATTTCCTTCTATCACTTTCTGACATATGTCCGTAAAGAATTGTGGGGGTCAAGAAAAAAGGGGCCTCTATCATTTCTATTTCACCCGCAAAGATGATTCAAACATTTGTCTTACAAGTCTAACAGTAAAGATGAGTTTTATATTTTATTTTTTTAAATCGACCATAATTATAAGTTAAAATTTAAATGATTTATTTTATAAAATAAAATTCAATTGTTCATCTATTTATCAATATTGGATAAAGCGGATTTTTTTGTAGAGATAATCTAGATTTACAAGATGACCCATTCAGATTATTATTGTGGGCTCCTAAACAGCTCAAATCATAATTATGGGCCCAAAGTGAGGCACACAAAATAAAATATTGAAGGATATGGAGAACAGTGGTATGAAAATTAGCCATTTCCAAATAAATTAAGGTCGAACCATTTTGGTGCTTAATAATGAGTTATTTTAACCATCTAAAAAAATAATAATAATGAGTTGTGTTATTGATGAGACTAATATATTATCAAATTAAAATTAATTATGTCTCAATTACTTGTTTTGAAAAATAGATTAAAAGATAATTTTTTTAAAAAAAATATTGAAAAAATGTGTAAAAAAAATTAGAAAAATAATGTGACTCAAAAAAATTAAAAGTTAAAAAACTAAATTTTAACCTCTTGCCAAAAGAGTATAATATTTGGTTGATTGCGACCTATTATAGTAATAGCTTTAGCTACAATTAAAGAAGAATTAAAGAAGTTTTCAATTATTACTCAAATGAGTGTTAATTAAAGATGAGAAACATATGATATATATTTTTATTTTAGAGGTGTATAGTAAAATTTTCATTCTATATATATATATATATATATATATATATATATATCCATAAACAAAAAAATAATTACAAGATTGTTTGTCCCAAAATATTACATTTTTACATTTTTATGTCCCTGTCTCATACACTTATACTCTGACAATCTTAGCGTTTGGTTGTGTTTTGTAATTATGATTTAAGAGTATGAGTTGTATTTTGAGTTTGTGGGGTTTGGAATTATGATTTGAGTGTAGAAAATTTGTTTGGTAAAGAGTTTTGAAAATAGTTTTGAAAAGAGTTTTAATTTGAGTGGGAAATTATTGATGTGACATTTAATATTTGATACAAAAATTTACAACTCATAATTAAACATACAACTCAAAATTATTTTAAAGCACATAAAAAATTTTAAAAATTTCAGAAAATATTTTTTTCGATTATATAAAAATTAACATATCCATTGCAAAAAAAAAAAAAAATTCACTATTCCGGTCAACCGGCCGGACGTCCCGTTAGACCAAATTTTGAAAAAAAAAATTGAAAAACGCGTCTGTCAAAACAGAAAATCGCGCCTCAGACAGGGTTTTTCTGCAGAGTTTTGGAAACATCATTTGAGAACTCTAACCAAACACCATACTTGAATTAAGGTGTGGAATCGTGATTTGAAATCACAACCAAACAGAGCTTTACATTTTTAAATAATAGCATTTGATTGCAATTTTAAATTATAAAATAAGAGTGAGATTTTGTTGAAGGTATAATTTGTAACATTTTCAATTAATTTAAAATCTTTAAATACATATAAAGAAAAGACTCTCATATATTTTGTCATAATTATAACTTTTAAAGACATTTTAGATATTTGTACAATAAACAACCTCACAAATTATATAATCTATAACATTTTTTTATTTTATAAATTACCTACCGGGTTTGAATTCCCTGACCATCCAAACAGTTCTCAAGTTGGATCCCTTATCAAAAACTATACCAAACATGCCTATAAAATGTATCGTTTGCCAAGGAAGTTTGGGACTATTTTAGCTATAAAAGATAAAATAGACTATTTTAGTAACAATAAATAAAACATCACATTCAACTTATAATCATTACACTATTCTCTCACAAAAAAAATTAAAAAAATCAAAAAGTTAAAAAATCCTTTTCAAATCAAACTTTTTAAGCCAGATTAAAATAGTCAAAAAAAAATTAAAAAGTTAAAAAATCAACTCACTTTCCAAACGGAGGCGAAGCCCCTTCAATCTAAAGAGTTATAATAAGAAACATGCCATAAAGGTTCATGTATTATTATTAAGGAGCTGGCTCCTCACCAGAGAGTTCGGTGCCTTAATCCGGACCTTGTTGGTAATCTAAATTGTTTAATGAATAAAATTCGTTAATCATATTATTCTTATAAAAAATTATGCTAATTCAATATTGATAACTACTTGATCGGATTATATTTTATATTTGAAAATATAATTTAATCAAATAATCATTGATATCTAATTAACGTAATCTTTTGTAATAAAAAAATATACTCAACAGATTGAAAAACAGTTTGGATTATTAACATGAATCCCGATTAAGGCCTACCAATACCAAACTGTCTGGAGAGGAGCCAAGGTCCATAAATATTAGCCCTCATTTGGCAAGAAAAAGTTTGGGACTTTTTGGTTAAAATAGTTATAAAAGGACAAATTACATTAAAAAAATTAATAAGATAAAATGTTACATCTAAATTATAATTATTTTATTTTTTCTCTTACAAAAGTTAAAAAATCAAAAAATCCATCATATACAAAACTTTTTAACTCCGACTAAAATAACTAAAACTAAAAAATCAAAAAATTAACTCACATTCTAAATCAACCCTTAGTAGACTCTGAAATTATTTGGTGGTTATTAAAATACACCTTTTTTATATAACCTTTTTAAAATACTAATATAAAATGATTAAAAAGGTAAAACATTTATAGATTAATACCAATAATAATAAACAAAACAAAAATTAGCTGTGAAGAGCATAATAATAACTGTAACTTGTAGGCTAATATTAGGCCTAGTGCTTGTGAATGAAATGAGTGACCTGAGAAATCAACTCCCCAGATTCCGGCAATTCAGGGAAAATGTAGAAAGCATGAATCATGTTAGGGTACTCCACCAGGTGGACGTCTTTGCCGGAGTTCTTGAGCCAGTTGTAGTACCTCCTCTGCCACTCCTGCAACGCGTCGAACCCTCCCACAAATACCATCGTCGCCGGAAACCTCTCCACCGCCGCTATCTTCGCCGCTCTCGGCCCGCTCACGTTTATAGCCTCGTGATCCCTCCCCACCCACTCCTCCTCCGGTATGAACGCCTTCCACAGCCAGTCTGTTCTCTTCATCGACACTAGCTGCGATAGCCTCGTCTCCGGCTCTGTCCTCTCTTCTCCGCCGAAGAACGGTTGTATCGCCACCAGCCCCACCACCTTCATTTCACAAAACAAAATTAGCGATTTTCAGAATTTGTTCAAAGATTTGGTCCATTCATTTGCTTGAATTTTGATTTGATACACATTTGAGCACAATTTTAACTAATAATTTTCTATCAAATTTCATCAATTAAGAAGAAATATTATGCGATGCAAATGCTGTGTCGTGGATCTATTGTTTGATTTTCATGCCTTCAATTTCTGGAAATTTGATTCCGCGGCTCGATACGCGACGTGATGAGCGAGATTGGCGCCGGCGCTGTCGCCGGCGAGGAAGCACCGAGAGAGGTCTGCGTTTTCCGGTAGGACTTGAGATTTGTTGTCGTCGAGGAATTTGAGGACGTCGAAACCGTCGTCGTATTGAGCAGGGTAGCGGTGTTCGGGAGCGAGGCGGTAGTTGACGGAGACGACAATGGCAGGGACTTTGCGGGCGAATCGGCGGCAGACGGCGTCGTAGGCCTTGGAGTCGGCGGTGAGGTAGACGAATCCGCCGCCGTGGAAGAAGACGATGACGGGGAGCGTTTGGTCGGGATTGGTGGGGACGAAGAGGCGGAACCAGAGGTTGCGAGAGGGATCGGCGGTGATGTCGGAGGTTTCGACGCCGTTGATGGGGTTGGGGTTAGGGGGAGCTTTGAAGTTAAAGAAGCCGAGGAGGCGCCGGTTGACGGTGCCATCGCGGCGTTGAGAGGCATCGGTGGCGGCGCAGAGGATAGAAACGGTTAATCGGGTCTTCCATGGAAGCGATGGCGATTTTTGAGCTATATTGGTCACCTCCATAACGCTTGTTTGTGTTTGCGTGAGAGAGAGAGAGAGAGAGAGAGAGAGAGATAGAGACAGATGCTTGATGGAGAGAAAGTGGAGGGTAATTATATGCAACCAAAAAAAAATGAAAAAAGTATAAAGTGCAATGACGAGAACAATATTGTTGTCTTGATGACTACCACCTAATGTCTCAACGGTATCGGGTTTGGTAAAAAAAGTGTGACTTATAAATGCGTGACTCATAAGTATGTGTTAAGCAGTTGAAAAATATAAAAAATATAATAAATTATAAAATACACGGTTCAATTCATTGTAATGGAACTTTTGGTAAGGCACAACCATGTATGTTATGTTTTGATAAACTGAATAATGGAGGGATTGTAATGAAGTAGATTATGAGATGGTTTTGGATGATCTAAATAAGTGTATTTTTTATTTTTTTATGAAAAAATGTGCAGAAAAATAGAGAGATGGTGTGATTGAAAAAAAGATAAAAAGATAAAAAATGTGTACTTATTTAAGATGGTCAAACTTGGCCTAATAGTCTTGCAATATATAATTTTTGGACTATTTGGTTATAAGTAATATGTATTTTATGTTTGTATTCTCATAGAATTAAATGTTTAGAAATAATTATTTTAATGAATCTCATGTTTGATTTGAAAATTATAAAGTATATTATTTAAATTATTTATAATGTCAGTGCTGGCTTTTTAATTTTTTTAACTTTTAAAAAATATATATGTAAAAAATATGAGAGATGATGTGATTCAAAATAAGTTAAAAATTGAAAAATGGTTTTTAC
This sequence comes from Camellia sinensis, assembly GCF_055761805.1. Taxonomy (NCBI): domain Eukaryota; kingdom Viridiplantae; phylum Streptophyta; class Magnoliopsida; order Ericales; family Theaceae; genus Camellia; species Camellia sinensis. The sequence continues at coordinate 191,553,520 of NC_138961.1, read as the reverse complement.
GGATTGTTTGAGATGATCTAAATAAGTGCACTTTTTCACTTTTTACGAAAAAATATGAAATATGGATTGAGTTTGAAGTGATGTGGTAAAGAGATGATGTGATTTAAATAAAATGATATAACTTAAATAGGATAGTGATTTGACTTTTTTAAATTATGTCAAACTAGGCCTTAACCATCTTCTCAAAATAGCCATAAGATTTGAAATATAGTTTATTTTATTTCATTTATATTTAAAATATATTTTATTTTATTTTACAGAGACTGATTTTAATTTTATTTAAGTACGACATCAGAAGTATATTTTCATTTATGATTTTGCTAATGCAAAAAAAGAAAAGTAGAAGAAAACTATTATATATCATGAGATTAATTTACACCTATTTAAAAAAATTCAATATGTTTTTTAAAAACAAAATATTAAAAAAATGAAAAAAATATGAAAAGTTATTAGTTAATTCAGATGTTGGTTCAGTCCGTCCATTTATGTCCCACACCTCCATGGGATTAAGTTATCACACATATAGGGAATTGTTAGTCCGACCTTCACTTTTTCAACTAAACATTAGATTATCCATTTTGTTAGACATATAATTTAATCCAATGCCCTAATCCCATCAAACAAACCCCTTGGGCCTCGTTTAGGAGCATGTTATTTTAGTCAGTTTTTGAATTTTTGACTAAAATATGAAGTAAAAAAATTAATATGTTTGAGATGACATTTTTACTTTTTACGAAAAGATATGTAAAAAGTAAAGAGAAAATGAAATTTTTACCTTTTTGATATAAATTGTTAATTTTTTTTAGTTCTGTAGTGACTTTTTGACTTTTAGGTCAAAAAGTGATGTAGCAGCCAAATGTAAAATTTCATTGTTTAAAGTGTCATAGAAAAAATGACAATGGAGATGTTCTAATTGCTTTATTTTAGTATAATTTATTGTGAGTTAAAAATTAATAATCAAAAAGTAATAGTTTAAAATATCTCTCACCCAATTTTTAGATAATTAATCATTTCAACTTATTTAAGTTATCTTTAAATAATAATTGTAAACAAAAATTATAACAAACAATCTATTACAAACTTTCAAAAAGAAAAAAAAATATATATAAATAATTCAAATAAACTACACCATATAGTTAAAATGAAGCTTTGAGAGAATAGTTAGCAACTTGAAAAAGAATAGTGATTTTTTCAAGTTCTAAATCTAAATTTGATCAATGTTAAGTTTTATTTAAAAACATTTGTCGTTCATTTTTTTAAAGACCAATGCAACAAAAATAACATGGTACAATTATCAGATAAATCTATTTCTTAAAAAATAATATACATAAAAATCTTTACAAAATGAAGAATTCATATTCTTAAATTAAAACTTATATAGTAAGTCTTACCGGTCCTAAAAAAGATGTATATTATAGGAAAACTTATATGAGGGTCTATAAAAAATAAAAAATTAATAAAATTGTATTATAGGAAAACTTATATAGTGTCTCACAGGCCTTAAAAAAAAAATTATATTATAAGAAAATATACAGATCTTCTCCAGTAATTGGGGATGCTGCTCGATATTTGTAGGCGCTGATTCGGGTTTATAGTGATAATTTAAACCATTTAGGCTCCGTTTGACAAGAGTTAAACGGGATTTTTTTAGTTATTTTAGTCACAAAAGATAAAATAGGTTATTTCAGTCACAAAAAATAAAATATCACATCCAACCCATAATCATTACTTTTTTCTCTCACAAAAAAAGTCAAAAAAGTCAAAAAAATCAAAAAGCCAAAAAGCCCTTCCCAAACCAAACTTTTTAGCCTAGGCTAAAATAGCCTAAAAAGCCAAAAAGCCAACCCACTTTCCAAACGGAGGCTTAATATGTAATATTTGTTCAATACATCATCTTTAGAAAAAAATCACGTTAATTTGTTATCGATAATTAATTGATGAGATCATATTTCAAAATAATTTTCAAATTATGATAAAAATATGATCTGATCAAATAATTATCGATATCCGATTAATATATTTTTTTACAAAATAATATATTTAACAAATTTTACACATTAAATAATTTAAATTACCATCATGGCCCGAATCGAAGCCCCACGATTGCTAAATAGCAAGGGATTATTTAAAATGATTAAATAAATGTACTTTTAACTTTTTTTTAAAAAAATATAAAAAAAAATTAAAAAGATAATATGATTAAAAAACAATAAAAAAAACATACTTATACAGTACACTACAAACAAAACTTGAAATGAGCTGTATCCTATGGGAAATGGGTGTGAGTGTTGGAAAAATTGGTTTATTAGGCTTATTTTGGGTCGATTTTGAGCCTAAAATTGAATAGGTCCCGAACGTTTTTTGGGGCGGATCCGAAGAGGTGAAGTGTTCCTTGCCGCGTGGCAAGTCACACGGTGAAGACGGTTCGTCAAAACCATTTATAAGTGAATGGGAACATGACGTCGTTTTCGGGTTCGTGGAATTGAACATTTAAGTTTTAAATGTGGGTTTCCTTATGAGGCTTGTCCCACATTGAAACTTTAAGAGAGTTTTGTTGAGTTTATAAGCTCTAACCTACAACACTTGGGTTGGACCCTAAGGGGCACCCAAGTTTGTAAAAGGGAGCAGTGATGGACAAAGTGAACCTTAACCCAAACCACCACACGCGCGCCGCCGTCTGTTCGGGCACGGGTGTGGGTGGTGGGTCAGTTAATATTAATGTTTTGGACAAAATTCATTTGAATTTTTTCAAAAATTATAACGGGAATTTAATTCAAATTTAAATTTAATTTTTTGTCCAAATAAACTTTTTCCTGTCTAAATATTCCACAACAGATTTTCAATTCAAATAGGTTTTCTAATTGTTTAAAACCGGACAGATTCTTAACTGTCTGAACAGATTCAATCTGGACAGTTTTGTTCCAACCTGTTTGAATTTTGAATGATATCTGTTCATTTAAAAAATGCACATGTTCAAGTAGGGCTGAGCAAGAAATCCGTAAAATCCGTAATCCGATTCAGTCCAGTCCAATCCAATCCGATAGGTTTGGATTGGTTTTTTGAATCCATGGTTTGGTTCCGGATTGAAGAATTAAAAATCCGTAGTCCACGGATTGGTTCCGGATTGAACCCCACGGTTCCGGATTGAAACCGATCCGGACCGTATACAAATAGTCTATATTTTTATTATACATCCTCCCCCATAGTAACTTCTCTTATTCTATATAAAATCTAAACTCAAACCTAAACCTCGTATAATATCTTCTTTTATTACTTTTGTTTTTTAGTTTTTAGTTTTAATTTGTAATGGTCTAAATACTTATGGTGAAATCAGTTTTTTTATGATTGTTTAAATTCTAAAACATTATGTCGCTATTATAGAAAAACATGTTGCTATTGTAGAACTAATATAGCGCTATGTTTTTATTTTTATAAAATTAAAGTGTTATATATATATATATATTTTTGTTATTTAATTATGTGAATCCATGGTCCTAAACCGATCCAATCCGTGTTGAAATGGATTGGTTCGGATTGGTTCCAAGATTTAATCGGATCGGATTGGTTCCGATTTTTCAGGAACCGTAGATAACGGATTGGTCCTGATTTTATCCCAATCCGGTCCAATCCGAACCATGCTCACCCCTATGTTCAAGTTAATTACATACCTGTTCGGGTCTATTTATACTAAACTTGTTCCAGCAGTTTTTTGGTTGGAAAAACACATCCTAAATTCTGTCCAGAGGTGTTACGACCCCATTCCGCCCCTAGTAGAATGGTGTCGTGATGGCCAGTAATCCAAGATTATCAAAGGCCAACTTGCAAAAATTCGCACACAAATCAGAGTGTACATATGGGGCTTACAAGTGGGGAAGCAATATATTTAAATCTACTTGGTCCATAAGAGCTGTGCGTAGATCAAATGAAATGACGTATATCTTAATAAAGTTTACAACTTGGATACAATAAAATAAAGTACAAAATATATCTTGATCAAAAGCCTTCTCAAGCCGACATAACAAAATCCATGAAATACAAAGCCAAGAAGTATGATCTTCAAGATGCTACAAAAAATGCGAATCCAAAACAAGTTGCAATTAATCATCTAGGCGTCGCCGCCTTCTTGTTCATCACCTACATATATATAAGAGAAGATGAGCTTGGATATTCAGTGAATGATACCACTAATAAAGGTTTTGCATGAATGATATTCAAGATCTCTTTTCTAAACAATACTTAGCATAACTTACACAAAATCAAGGGATAAACCAAGTCCATCTATCAAGTCTTTCAAATCTCCAAGAGATGCTTACTAGCATCAATATAATACAAGGGATGACATTCCGGACAAACAAACCCACGCGGAAAACCGTCAATGGCAAAACAAGGGTGCAGTTGCATTATAGTCCCCTGGCACTAAGGACTTTCAAAACAAGGGTGCAGTTGCATTATAATCCCCTGGCACTAAGGACTTTCAAAACAAGGGTGCAATTGCATTATAGTCCCCTAGCATTAAGGACTTTCCCAGAATGTCATCAAAACAAATATAATACTTGATACAAAATTAGGGATAATCATTCATGCTTGATCAAATACTTTTCCAGAACAAAACAAAGCAAAGCAAAACTTTTATCAAAACATTATAACATAGCTTTATTAAAGATACCACTCACATAGTTCTTCGACAGAAGGGATTACAAGCAAGGATCTAAGGCCTACAAGCACATAATAAATCCCATTGAATGCGTTTCAATAAGACAAGGTGAGATGCTCAAAGATGGATATGAAATGCATCCTTAAAACAAGCTTTACATGACAGGAAAAGATCTCGGCATTTCTTTCAAAATCAAGTCAAAACAAAGCAAAACATGCTGGGAGTTACAACACTGCCTTTTCATCTCGGGAAAACATGTTGGATACTAACCAGGTCTAGGCCGAGGTCCCACACCTCTTGGCCGAGGTGTGTTCCCGACGACCACATTCAAGGAAATGAAGTCTGGAAAAATCTGGGTTTCCCCCGTGAAGAAGATGAAGAGCATGAATGCTAAATTTATAACTTTTATTCCAAAATCTGAGATTTCATGAAATGAGTTCGAAAACATGGACCTAGGTACCCATACTTGAAGATCTTATGAAAACAAACACAAAAATATGGAACTTGTTACAAACTTTCGGATCAAAACATGGTTTTTCTCTAAGAACACAAGAACACCATTTTCTCTTTCTAAAACAATTTTAAATCAATGCATGGCTCATGAATCATTCTAGATCATGCAATGCAATCGGATCAACATAAAGAATAACAAGAGTAAATCAAGATTCTAACCTCAAAACACGGATTAAACGGCTCAAACTCTAAAGATCAAGCTTGGGATCTAGCTCTCTGACTCCAACTTCCTCTCCTCTTCCTAGAGCTTCTCTCTCTACCATGCAAAGGATATGACACAAAATGATATGTTTCTAACTCTGCCGGCTGACTTAACCCTCTGCTGGGACACGTGGCAACGGTTGATTGGATCTCCTCAAAAAGGTGATAGATTGATAAGACAAGAGCATGACAAAGTGTAAGCAACAAGTAAGGTGACATGGGCACTTCGGCGGGTAATGATCTCGGCTAGGACAAAGCTTCGGAAAGTAAGGTCTCAATAATCTCGGCTAAGAAGGACAACACTTGGCCTAGCTGTGCCACACCTCGGTCTAGGTCGTACCAGTCTAGGGATAAGATCACCTTGGTATAATATCTCGGCCTAGATAATACACATCCCAGCCTTGGTGATGAACACCTTGGCCTAGATAATGACATATCGGCCAACATGTCAGGGTGAGGGTAGAGGTCAACCAAGGTGGTCCCAAGATGGCCCTAGGTGTAAGAAGTTCAAAGGTGTAACCTAGGGTTAAGATGACCTCGGCTAAACTCACACCAAGCAAGGAACAAAACATGCAAGCAACACTTATGCGAAACAAATCAAGGTTTGCAATGCAACTTAAGAAGACAAGATCATGTAAATACATGCAAGCATGACTAGAGTAAAGTAAGGGTTGCTACATCCTTCCCCCCTTAAAGAAGTTTGGTCCCCAAACTTGAGTTACCTTGCCCCACAAACGACTCCGGATGTCGGATTTTCATTTCTTCTTCCATTTCCCATGTAGCATCTGTGATAACCCTGTTCCGTAATTAGTTAATTGGTCCTTATTATGAGTTTGATTATATGTTTAATATGATTTTGTGTGCCATTATGTGAAAATGTGTGATTTTGAATTTCTATCTGTTCACCGTAGGAATATCTGTTTGATTATCTGCTTCGGAATTTAAATTGAAGGCCTTATTGGCCACCAAAACCAAAATTGATTGCGTCATTGTGATTGGCATAATTTTTAGAGCCTACGATGAAATTTAATCGAAAATTGATTCAAACCAGATTAAGTTGATTAAATTGGTGAATTAGTACCCAATTATTTATTATTATTATATTGTGTTGAATGGGGGCCTTAATACACTCTCCCTTACTTCCATTGAACTCAAAAAATCTGAGTTATACAATTGTGAAAGAGAGAGGGCCGGCCATAGAGAGAGAGAGGGAGAGACTTGTGCAATTTTTGGCTCAAGCTTAGGAATTTGAAGATTGAACTCAAGAATTGGCTAAAACTTGGGTGTTTGAAGCTCCTAAGTGAGTAAATCTATGAGTTTAATGTGTGATTTTGTGTATTCAAAGTTGATTAATCATCAAGAGTAAGGATTGAAGTGTAATTGAATTGGTTTTGATGAATTGAGAGCCAATATGTGCATGCATGTAAGAAATTGTTTTGAATTTGCATGTTTGAGCTTGAAATACATGATTCATGTAGAGTTTTGGTTAAAGCCCATGTTATGATCACCATTTGTATCATCTAAGTTGAAGATGAGAGTAATACATCACATGCATGTACAATTTATGAGGATAGGAGCTTTGAATACATGAATGTGTTATGATGAAAATGAGTTTGGTGTAATTTAAGCCATGCATGTGATTATTTTGTGAAATTGAGCTCCATTATGTTGTAATTTAGTGTTTGTACCATGTTAGTACACAAATATGTGAAGTTTGAGCTGAGATTATGAGTTTGGAACCTTTGGAGGTCGGATTTGAGCTCAAGAACACATTCTGGAAAACCCAGAAATTTGATGTCCACTGGAGCGGAAAAACCGCCGCTTGAGCGTAAATTTCATGCTCCCAGTATTTTCTGCAGACCTTAATGTCCGCTCGAGCGGGGAAGTTCACGCTCGAGCGGGGAGCTATGTAGGATGGACTTCCGCTCGAGCATCCAAGTTCCACGCTCGAGTGTAACCAGTACTTTTGCAGACCTCATGGGTCCGCTCGAGCGGGGAAGTCCATACTCGAGCGGGGACCCTGTTTTTTGAAATTTTGAAAATGCATTCTGTGTTCTGTTTTCCGTTCTCTTTCACTTCTAAGCACTCTTAGGCATACATTGGGCATTGTAATTGAATTAAAGAGATAAGAATGAAGCCTAAAGAGGAATATGTGAATTAAAGAACGGATTGACTTATTTGTGACCCATATGTGTTATATGATGTGTAGGGTCGAGCTCTAGGGCAAATCCACATGCCGATCACTGTGAGTAATACCTTAACAAAGATATCTGAATTATGTTGTTGTCCAAATTGCTTACTTCTATGTAAGTCTTATAAGTTCATTGATTCGTTTGGTGGACAATGGTTGTTAAGAATAAATGAATGGGCCAGAGGCCGTTTTGATAAGAATAAATGAATGGGCTAAAGGCCGTTTTGATAAAAATAAGTGAATGGGCCAGAGTCCGTTTTGATAAGAATGAATGAATGGGCCGAAGGCCGTTTTGACAAGAATAAATTATTGGGCCGAAGGCCGTTTTGACATGAATGAATGGGCCGAAGGCTGTTTTGACAAGAATAAATGATTGGGCCGAAGGCCGATTAACAAAAATGGTTGGGCCAAAGGCCGTTCTGATACAAATGAAAGTTTGACATGCATGAATGGGCCAGAGGCCAGTTTGACATGCATGAATGGGCCAGAAGCCAGGTTGACATGAATGAAAGTTTGAAAGGCCTAAAGGCCAGTTTGATATGAACGTTTGAAAGGCCTAAGGCCAGTTTGATATGGAAGTTTGAAAAGGCCAAAGGCCAGTTTGACACGAATAACAGTTTTACACGAATAACAGTTTGACACTAATGAATTGGGCCCAAGGCCGTATGATGTGTTTGGAACCGCAGTTACTTAACTTACATATGTCTATGTATGTATGTATTAGTAGAAATGTAAATTGGACCCAAGGCCGTTTGGTGTTTATTGTTCCAATGTGTATTTTTTATTTGATATTATTCACTGGGCTTTTGCTCACGCTCATTCATGTGTTTGTAGGTGAGCTAAGAGAAGTCCAAACCCAGCCCCAGTGAAGTCTGTATGGAACAACTAAGGTTTTGAAGAGTCAGCCCTTGCGTCTCACACACGAGACACGTCTTCGCCCTTCTGCCATTCTATGTTATTTTGTCATGTTGGCGAGGGCTTTGGTGTACGTCTGTATATAGCTTTGGTTTGGCTGACTTAGATTTGAATGATCCTGTCTGTATAGAACTTTATGTTACTATACTTTCTGTTGTGAGTTATTAACATATGTATGTATGGAATGTTATGATGTGCATGTAAGCACGGCTCTATGAACAAAGTTTTAAATTTGCTTCTGATTTGGCCCCTTTACTCTAATGAGTTTTGTCTTATTTGGTTTGAGCCGTAGTTAATCTCGTGATTACTGGCCAGTTATGGCCTTAACCCATAGGGACGGGTTCAAGTCGTGACAGAGTGGTATCAGAGCACGAGTTAATAACTCACACACTTGTCCAAAAGAGCAATAAGCGTCTAGAGAAAATCTAGGATGCATTCATATGGTAAGTATGAATTTGGAAGCATTGAGAATATGCCTAACTATTTTGATATGAACGATTATGTGCTATAAGTTTGTGAATTGCTTGCATTGCAAAATATTTGAATATGTATGCTCTTTAGTAGATGCATACCCGTGAATCTTTTGTATAAAGCATAATGCAAGTTTAATCAAATGTTGAAAACATGTGATTATATGAGATATGAATTGTTGTACTAACGTGTACAATGAGTTTGTTTTGTTATAATGCACATACATGAACATATGAATCATGAAAAGTTGCCTATGTGCATTCGATTCCGCAAATGGGTGTCTATGTAAAATATGAACATGATTTCATTATATAACTACTTTGTAAATGTTCAGCATGCGATATCTGATAAGTATGCAATCATCTGTTACATATGTGATTAATTGTGTCTTGTCAATACATAACATGAGAAAATAACAATGTGCCTATGTGCGAATGTACACATGTGTGTCGGTGTTTATCTTTGTGTTGGGCATCCCGGTAATTGGCAAGGCTTAATAAGAATTTGTGTAGAACGCGGATAAAGTAAGGGCATACGAGTTGGCAGACTCTTCCATAGCTCGATTTGATAGACTGGAAAGAATAGTACAAGAAATGACAGAGATTTTGAGACAACAACGTCAGTTGCCACTACGGTGAGAACCTTTGCCACCATCAGTGTAAGAAACGCCGAGGGGTTTGTTATCGGACTTCTGGGCTCGTTATAGGTGTGGTAAAATGGACCATATGGTAAGGAACTGTCCTTGAACTGGACAAAATGTGGATAAATCTTCTGCCTCAGCTAGATTCGTACCAATGGTAGGAATTGCTAATCAGGATAAAGTAATTACGCTCATCTCAGAAAGCACTCAGAATACTGCGACTGTTATCCCAGGTATCTATATTGTTTATAAATGCATGCTTATGTGATGATTGATTCTGAATTAGTACATGTGCACATCTTTGCTTGGGATATTAATTGATTCAGATCGGCATCTTTTTTTCGTATCTGCTGCGTGTGTATCTAGATTGGTTAGACCCACAAGATCGAGACCGTATTCATTTAATGTATTGGGATATCGATTGACTTTGTACATGCACATGTACATCTAGACCCATGCTCGGGGTAATTTATTGTATTACTGTCTTTAAAGACTGAACCACTGGAATTATGACTCTGTGATTATGTGACCGGGTTGAGCCCCCCAAATAATGAACTCTATAAATTGCAAGATCATGTATTCTGATTGGTAGAAAATTGACTGGACTATGTGACTATATCAAGCTTGACTCGTAAACCTATGTTTTGTGACTAATTTGGAACCTATGCGTGACAAATCCTGTGTTATGTGTAACCGAAGAACTTTGTTTAATGTGTTACTATGTACCATGTGTTTGCATATAAGACCTATTTGAGGATTTCTATACTGATTATGATATATACCTCCTGATATGAACGCTTGCATATGCAACTACACCTGAACTTATGTGAACAGTGCCATATTATACATGATTTGAAATACTTTGACATAAACAGTTGTGATAAATGACTCCGATATGATTTTGAGAACTGATGAACTTAGAACAGTTGTAAAACCATCGACTAGGTACCTAAGCAACGAAGTGTGCCTTATAGAATCAAAAATACCCCATTGAGAAAACTTTTATCTGTTTCAATCTGATAAAACTTTTGTTTGATTGGGCCTATTAGAACCGTCATTTGATATAATTTGATGGGGCCTTTGTTTGACTTAATTTGGCAAGACCCTTGCTTGGATTGATCGATAAGACCCTCTATCTAATCCGATTTTGTAAAAAGGGGATTAAGAATCGTGTATAAATAAATGGCCAAATTATTCTTGACAGAAAAACTGATAGACCCAAAACTTGAATCCGTTTGGAGTACTTGACTTATTTGAAAGACCTTTTGCGAGCTATCAACAGACCGATCTAACCATGAACACTATGAAGAACCGACCTATAGTTGTTGGAGCCATACTTGTTACAAGTGAATGGGATTGAGCAAATCCAATGATTGGGAGTTTTATGGAACAATGCTTGTGTGTTGTCACATTCTTGTTTGTTTGACGCTATAGGAACCGATGGCGGCAGATTGATTTGACTATAAGCAGTACTAAACATTTATCCTTGACTGATCAGAATATGTTTTGTATGGGGGAGTAATTGCTTCAGTGTTATCAGATTTTGGGAAATCAGGATATGGTGAGTGATATTGTGTTTGTTTTGATGACATTCTTGGGGTGTCCTTTCGTGCTAGGGGACATTAAGCCTATGTAGCACCTTTGTTGAGTCATCTCTTTTGCCACCGACGGTTTTGTACGGGTGGGTTTGTTTAATCGATCTCAAGTCGGCCACCGATGGTCGTGAACGGGTGTGCTTTGATTCCGAGACGATTATTCCTTTGTTTTGTCTAGAATGTCATCCTTTGGTATTATGTGGATGTTATTAGCATCAAAGGAGCTTTGGAAAAACTCTGATTATCCGAAAGTGTGTGAATTCAGTACGCTCTGTGTAAATAACTGCTCATTGTCATTATATTCTGTAATTGGGCCTCTGGGGATGTGTAAATTGTGCTTAATGGGTGATTGACTCCTTTGATATTGTCCTTGACATCATGGGGATTTGTATATGCATTGTCTTATGCTTTTGACGATTATTTGATCATATGGAAAGACTCGATAGAACAGGGGATTGAATGTGGACTGAATTGTAAACTGTAAACTGTTGAATGAATTGAGGACACGTGTATTGTGTTTGAAATTGATTGCTTCGATGCTACCTTTGTTGATTCGGGAATCAGTATCAAGATCCACTTCATATTCCTGAAGACTTTTGGTTAACCTTGGATAACTGTGATGAGTCACTGAACTAAATACCGAATCGGATTGTGAATTGTGGAATTATTGAAGAATGAATTGAACTTTTGTGACAAGGAAATAGACCGAACTTCTGTGATAAAGTTAGCTGGCATCCGAAATAAATATGTTGGTAACCTACCTTGAAGAGGGCAATTGGTGAAATTGTGTCTAAATATTTTTGGTGCTAACAAGTTAAAGTCGAATATCATATATTCGCGGAACTACTTCGACCTCTCTCTATTTCGAAATGGGAATAGGGATATGTGACTACGAATTTTATTGTGGGGCTGCCTTGGACACCCAGGGTATAAGTCCCGTTTGGGTTATTGTATATAGGATTACTAAGTTTGTTCATCCCTGTAAAATCTTCATGTGATGCTTATAGACTAGCAACTGTTTACATCGACAAGATTTCTCATTTGCATGGGACCCTAGTACCTATTGTTTGGACAGGGATCCTAAAATGTGTTTGAATTCTAACAAGCCTTCAAGAGGTGATGAGAACTAGATTGTGAGTTAGGGCTACCTTCCATCCGCTAATTGATGTATAATCAGAAAGAACTATCTAGACTCTAGGAGGAATGCTCCAAATGTGTACTTTAGACTTTCGGGGAATTGGAAAAATCTACCCATCGTTGGCAGACTTTGCTTACAATAACGGCTCACAATCTAGTTTTGGCATGGCACCATACAAGCCTTGTATGGCGGGAAAGATAAGTCTCTGACTGATAGAGAACAGAGTGTTGCTTGATTTTGAGACTAAGTAGTAAATGACTATAAAAATGATTGGAACCGTTGAATGAAAAGCGTTCTGAATTGTTTTCGACTAAAGGTGAAATAAGTTTGGAGGACCAAACTTCCTAAAAGGGACAAGACTGTGATAACCTTGTTCCGTAATTAGCTAATTGGTCCTTATTATGAGTTTGATTATATGTTTAATATGATTTTGTGTGCCATTATGTGAAAATGTGTGATTTTGAATTTCTATCTGTTCACCGTAGGAATATCTGTTTGATTATCTGTTTCGGAATTTAAATTGAAGGCCTTATCGGCTACCGAAACCAAAATTGATTGCGCCATTGTGATTAGCATAATTTTTAGAGCCTACAGTGAAATTTAATCAAAAATTGATTCGGACCAGATTAAGTTGATTAAATTAGTGAATTAGTGCCAAATTATTTATTATTATTATATTATGTTGAGTGGGGGCCTTAATACACTCTCCCTTACTTCCATTGAACTCAAAAAATCTGAGTTATACAATTGTGAGAGAGAGAGGGCCGGCCATATAGAGAGAGAGGGAGAGACTTGTGCAATTTTTGGCTCAAGTTTGGGAATTTGAAGATTGAACTCAAGAATTGGCTAGAACTTGGGTGTTTGAAGCTCCTAGGTGAGTAAATCCATGAGTTGAATGTGTGATTTTGTGTATTCAAAGTTGATTAATCATCAAGAGTAAGGATTGAAGTGTAATTGAATTGGTTTTTATGAATTGAGAGCCAATATGTGCATGTATGTAAGAAATTATTTTGAATTTGCATGTTTGAGCTTGAAATACATGATTCATGTAGAGTTTTGGTTAAAGCTCATGTTATGATCACCATTTGTATCATCTAAGTTGAAGATGAGAGTAATTCATCACATACATGTACAATTTATGAGGATAGGAGCTTTGAATACATGAATGTGTTATGATGAAAATGAGTTTGGTGTAATTTGAGCCATGCATGTGATTATTTTGTGAAATTGAGCTCCATTATGTTATAATTTAGTGTTTGTACCATGTTAGTACACAAATATGTGAAGTTTGAGCTGAAATTATGAGTTTGGAACCTTTGGAGGTCGGATTTGAACTCAAGAACACATTCTGGAAAACCTAGAAATTTGATGTCCACTGGAGCGGGGAAACCGCCGCTCGAGCGTGAATTTCGTACTCCCAGTATTTTCTGCAGACCTTGATGTCCGCTCGAGCGGGGAGCTATATAGGATGGGCTTCCGTTTGAGCGTCCAAGTTCCACACTCGAGCGTAAAAATGACACAGCCAGTACTTTTGCAGACCTCATGGGTCTGCTCGAGCGGGGAAGTCCACGCTCGAGCGGGGACCCTGTTTTTTGAAATTTTGAAAATGCATTTTGTGTTCTGTTTTCCGTTCCCTTTCACTTCTAAGCACTCTTAGGCATACATTGGGCATTGTAATTGAATTAAAGAGATAAGAATGAAGCCTAAAGAGGAATATGTGAATTAAAGAACGGATTGACTTATTTGTGACCCATATGTGTTATATGATGTGTAGGGTCAAGCTCTAGGGCAAATTCACAAGCCAATCACTGTGAATAATACCTTAACAAAGATATCTGAATTATGTTGTTGTCCAAATTGCTTACTTCTATGTAAGTCTTATAAGTTCATTGATTCGTTTAGTGGACAATGATTGTTAAGAATAAATGAATGGGCCAGAGGCCGTTTTAATAAGAATAAATGAATGGACCAGAGGCCGTTTTGATAAGAATGAATGAATGAATGGGCCGAAGGCCGTTTTGACAAGAAAAAATGATTGGGCCGAAGGCCGTTTTGACATGAATAAATAGGCCGAAGGCCGTTTTGACAAGAATAAATGATTGGGCCGAAGGCCGATTGACATAAATGATTGGGCCGAAGGCCGATTGACATAAATGGTTGGGCCAAAGGCCGTTCTGACACAAATGAAAGTTTGACATGCATGAATGGGCCAGAGGCCAGTTTGACATGCATGAATGGGCCAGAGGCCAGGTTGACATGAATGAAAGTTTGAAAGGCCTAAAGGCCAGTTTGATATGAAAGTTTGAAAGGCCTAAAGGCCAGTTTGATATGAAAGTTTGAAAAAGCCAAAGGCCAGTTTGACACGAATAACAGTTTTACACGAATAACAGTTTGACACTAATGAATTGGGCCCAAGGCCGTATGATGTGTTTGGAACCGCAGTTACTTAACTTACATATGTCTATGTATGTATGCATTAGTAGAAATGTAAATTGGGCCCAAGGCCGTTTGGTGTATATTGTTCCAATGTGTATTCTTTATTTGATATTATTCTTTGGACTTTCGTTCACACTCATTCATGTGTTTGTAGGTGAGCCAAGAGAAGTCCAAACCCAGCCCTAGTGAAGTCTGTTTAGAACAACTAAGGTTTTGAAGAGTCAGGCCTTGCGTCTCACGCACGAGACACGTCTTCGCCCTTCTGCCATTCTATATTATTTGTCATGTTGGCGAGGGCTTTGGTGTACGTCTGTATATAGCTTTGGTTTGGCTGACTTAGATTTGAATGATCCTGTCTGTATAGAACTTTATGTTACTATACTTTCTGTTGTGAGTTATTAACATATGTATGTATGGAATGTTATGATGTGCATGTAAGCACGGCTCTATGGACAAAGTTTTAAATTTGCTTCCAATTTGGCCCCTTTACTCTGATGAGTTTTGTCTTATTTGGTTTGAGGCCGTAGGTAATCTCGTGATTACTGACCGGTTATGGCCTTAACCCATAGGGGCGGGTTCGGGTCGTGACAGCATTCTTGCCATAATGCTCTTTCCATTCAACTTCCACCATCGGTATCGACTTGTTTCTCAGCTGTTTCACTTGTCTATCGATAATTCTCATTGGTTCTCCTCATAGCCTAAATCTTCATTAACCACGATCCCAGAGTGATCAGTCACATGCAATGGATCCCGAATATACTTCCTTAACATGGAAACATGAAACACGTTGTGGACTTGGCTTAATTCTGGTGGCAAAGCAAGTCTGTAGGCAACTGGATTAATGCTTTCAAGAATTTCAAATGGCCCAATGTAACGAGGTGCCAATTTACCTTTCTTCCCAAATCTTGAAACTCCTTTCATCGGCGAAATCTTCAAGAATACATGATCCCCAACTTCAAATTCTAACTCTCTTCTCCTCTGGTCGGCGTAACTCTTCTGTCGACTTTGAGCAGCCCTAATTCTTTGTCGGATAAGTTTAATCTTGTCAGTTGTCACTTGAACCAGTTCAGGACCGATTAAAGCTTTGTCTCCAACTTCGGTCCAACATATCGGCGATCTGCACTTCCTTCCATACAGGGCTTCATACGGTGCCATGTCAATGCTAGCTTGATAACTGTTGTTGTAGGCAAATTCCACCAACAGCAAATGCACTTCCCAACTTCCCTTGAAGTCCAATACACATAGTCTGAGCATATCTTCAAGCGTCTGAATTGTTCTCTCTGTTTGCCCATCGGTCTGGGGATGAAAAGTTGTGCTAAATCTCAACTCTGTTCCCAAAGCTCCTTGTAGACTCTGCCAAAATCTAGAAACAAACTTCGGATCTTGGTCTAACACAATGGACATCGGCACTCCGTGGAGTCTAGCGATCTCATTCATATACAACAAAGCGAGTTGATCGGCATTAAAGTAGTCTTAACAGACAAGAAGTGTGCTGACTTAGTTAATCTATCGACTATAACCCAAATTGAATCCATACCCTTCTGTGTCCTCGGCAAACCAACCACAAAATCCATAGAGATGTGCTCCCATTTCCACTCGGGAATCGACAAAGGTTGAAGAAGTCCTGCTGGTCTCTGGTGCTCTGCTTTCACTTGTTGACAATATAGGCACTGAGATACAAACTCGGCTATTTCTCTCTTCATATTTGGCCACCAAAAAGTCTGCTTCACATCTTGATACATCTTGGTGTTCCCTGGGTGTACTGCAAACCTGGAACCATGAGCTTCCTGTAAAATTCTTCTTTTCAACTCGGGGACATCAGCCACGTACAATCTTCCTTCAAATTTAAGTACCTGATCCTCAATGGCATACCCTGACCTCGGCTTGGTGACAAATTCATCAATCACCCTTTTTAAGAATTCATCCTCCATCTGCCTGGTCTTCACTTCCTCAATAATAGTCAGCTCCACTGAGATCATTGCCAAACATGCCAAACTCCCAATTAATTTTCTGCTTAAAGTGTCGGCCACTGAGTTTGCCTTACCTGGATGATACTGAATCTGCATGTCGTAATCTTTCAATAACTTAAGCCATCTTCTCTGTCTCATATTCAGTTCCTTCTGAGTGAACAAATACTTCAAACTCTTGTGATCTGTGAAAACTTGGCAAGAAGCTCCATACAAGTAATGGCGCCAAATCTTCAAGGCAAATACTACGACTGCTAATTCTAGATCATGGGTGGGATAGTTCTTCTCATGGGGTTTCGATTGACGCGATGCATATGTTATAACTTACCCCCTTACATTAACACACATCCCAAACCCTTATAAGAAGAATCACTATAAATCTGGAATTCTTCATTACCTGTCGGCAGTACAAGAACTAGTGTTGTGACTAACCTCGTCTTTAGCTCCTAGAAGGCTAATTCCCTATCCTTGGTCCATTCATACGCCACTCCTTTCTGAGTTAGTTGTGTCAAAGTGTAACAACCCTCATGCTGTTTACCGATTAATGACTGATTATGACTGATAATTGGACTGATTAAAGTACTGAACTGACTGACTGGAATCTGGAATTAATTGACTGAGTCTATCTATGTAATTGTGCATCTATCTGTTTGATTGATTATTTGATCTGTTCGTGTTTTACGTTTAAACTGCTAATTGAAGGCCTTGTCGGCGGCCGAACCGGGAATTGATTGATGTTTTAGGATCCTCATAATTAATGTGATTTTATGGTATAATTATCTGAAAACTGATTAGGTATGATTAAATTAGATTAATGGTGTTAAATTACATGAACTAGACTTATTACCAAATTGCCACCCTTAGTGGCCCACTCAATATAACACATTAGAGCCCTTGCATGCTTGAATCATGAATCAAAACATTTCATTAGTTCCTTCTCCTTGTTCAACCAGCCTTAGAGAGAGAGGAAGGGAGAGAGTTGAATTGTTCTAGTGAATTGGCTTGAATTGCTTGGAATTGAAGTGCAAATTGTCAAATTGGGCACCTAAACCTTGAACACAAGACTAAGGTAGGACATTCATCTTCTTGTTGTTGTCATAGACTTGATTCTTGCATGATTCATGCTTCATTTGTAGAGTTAAGCCATGTTTTAGTTCATACATGTAGGATTAGAACATAATTCATGTATGCATGTTTGAATTGATGAGTTTGAGTTGAATCCATGGTGAAATGGAACATGCATGTTCATAATTTTGTAATGGTCCATGTTTTCAACTTGTTTTTGGATCAATTGGCTCCTTAGAGCATCAGATTGGAACTTCCAAATGATTTGAATTCATGCATGTTTGCGTGTTCATATTGTTCATGAAATTGGTTTGAAATTGAGTTTGAATTAAACACCCTTGGGCCTTGATTTCTCAAAATTGAGCTTTGAACTAGGATATTCTATGTGGTTATAAATGTTTTCCAGAAAATGGGCCCAAGAGGATTGGTTTTGATGCATTTGAACGTGAGTTTGAGCTTGGAGGTGCAATCTGGAATTCCCAGATTCTGCACTTCCGCTCGAGCGGGGGAAGTGCCGCTCGAGCGTGGAATCCGAGCATCCAGTATCTCTGCACTGTTTTACAGTCCGCTCGAGCGGAGGATTGGGCGCTCGAGCGAAGTCATGTCTCAAGCTCGAGCGGGCGTCGAGCGGAGATTTCACCCATCCAGTACTTTTACAGTACACTCGAGCGGGAAAGTTGACGCTCGAGCGTGTACCTTTGTTGCATAACCGCTCGAGCGGAGAAACCTGCGCTCGAGCGGGACTCTGTTTTTCTGCAAATCTTGAAACAGTCTTCTGATCACATCTTTGCATCCTCATTCCATTCTAGGCATTCTTAGGCCTAGTTTTAGACATCTTGTTGAGGATAGATGTAGAACACACCGAGGCATTAGGGGTTAAATTATGTTATCTCCCAACTGTGTAGCTTAGTGTGTGTTCAATCTGTTAACTGTGTAGGGTTGGCGACTGGGAAGGCGAGCTCTAGCATACTGTAGCCCAAACTCTGTGAGTAACAACTGTGTAAAGATATGTTCAAAATGATTATTTTCTGAACAATTGAACTGTACTGCTTTCTGAACTGTTACTGTTAATTGAATGAATGTATGTCCTCTATTCTAAACTGTATTGTGGCATCCTTAGCAACTACTGTTACTGACTGTTACTGTTACAGAGATCTCTGTCGGTTCCCTCGTGGAACCAGTACTGTTTACTAATTGATGGCCATCATTACTGTTCGGTCTTTAAGACCTACTGTTTACTGCTATGCTAATGGATGTACCACATATGATTAAATAACTGTTTTGACTGAAAGACTGAAGTATTGTTAATGAACTGATTTCAATACTGTAAGGACATTTCATTCTTAACCCCTTTACGCATTATGTTATTCACTGGGCTTTAGCTTACTGTTTATATATATATGTAGGTGCTCAGCCACCAGATCGGAGCTAGGAGCACGGGCTAGACTCCAGTTTTGTCAAGCCAGCCTTTGTGCCTCACTGCGAGGTTCCGAATTGCCATGCTATGGCTTTGGGGTGTCTTGTTTTTCCCCCGTCTGTCTCCGTACTGTTTGGTTTACTGTATAGACTGTCAACTACTAACTGTACTGTTATCAAGGGATTTGGTCCCTGTACTGTGTGACTGTAAATTTGTGTGCATGCTTGAAAAATCTTTTTGGCATACAGACTGTCACAGCTCAATGGACATTATTTATTTACTGTTTTGGCTTCCGCCAGGCCCTGTACTCTGTTTTACTATACTACTGTTCTGCAGGCCTTCGGTAATCTCGGATTACTGGCCGGTTACGGTGCTAAACCCATAGGGTCGGGTTTGGGTCGTGACACAAAGGTATTGCAATCTTTGAAAAGTCCTTCACAAACTTTCTGTAATAACTAGCCAAACCTAGAAAACTACGAACCTCGGACACATTGGTTGGTGTCGGCCAATTCACAACGGCTTCAATCTTACTTGGATCAACAGAGATACCCTCTTCATTAATCACATGCCCCAAAAATGAAATGCTGGAAAGCCAAAATTCACACTTGCTAAGCTTGGCATACAACTTCCTATCTCTCAAAATCTGCAAGGCAAGTCTCAGATGCTTCTCATGCTCAACTTCACTCCTAGAATAGATCAATATATCGTCGATGAAAACAACCACGAACTCGTCTAGGTACGGCTTGAAGACCCTATTCATCAGATCCATGAATGCTGTAGGAGCATTAGTTACTCCAAAGGGCATAACCAAAAATTCGTAATGGCCATACCTTGTCCGAAAAACAGTCTTCTCAACATCCTCGGCCTTAACCTTGAGCTGGTGGTAGCCCGACCTGAGATCGATCTTAGAAAAGACTTGTGCTCCCTGTAGTTGATCAAGTAAATCGTCGATTCTCAGTAACGAGTACTTGTTCTTAATGGTTACCTTGTTCAGTTCTCGGTAGTCAATGCAAAGGCGAAGTGTACCATCCTTTTTTTTAGAAAATAGAACTGGGGCCCCCCAGGGTGAAGTGCTCGGCCTAATAAAACCCTTGTCTAACAATTCTTGTAATTGCACCTTCAACTCCCTAAGTTCGGCTGGGGCCATTCTATAGGGTGTTTTGGAGATAAGCTGGGTTCCCGACATGACATCAACAGTAAACTCTATTTCTCTATCGACCAAGTGACCAGGCAAATCATTTGGAAAGACATCGGGGAACTCTCTAACAATCAGGATGTCAGCTAACTCAACGCTTCTATTCGAATCACTTAGTATGCCACACAGATAACCTTGACACCCCTTTTTGATCAATTTATAAGCTCTCATGGATAAGATCAAGTAAGGTGGAGATACTACCCCTTTTCCCTGAAATGTAACCTCGGCTTGGTTTGGGGGTTTCAACGTGACACTTTTGGAAACACAATTTATGGATGCATGATTTGCTACTAACCAATCCATCCCCAATATAACATCAAAATGAGTCAGGCTTAACGGCATCAAATCAACTAACAATTCCACGTCCTCAATCACAACATCACACACCCTATAGATGGATGCAACAATCATAGTTCTTCCAGATGGAGCAGATACAGATAACACATAATCAAGGGGTTCTAATTCCCTATTCAACTTCTCGGCAAACTTAGTAGATACAAATGAATGAGTAGAACCCGAATCAATCAATATATATGCATCTTGTCACGACCCAAACCCGGCCCTATGGGTTTAGTACCGTAACCGGCCAGTAATCCGAGATTACCGAAGGCCTGCTTAACAGTAGTACAGTAAAACAGAGTTCAGGGCCTGGCGGAAGCCAATACAGTAAATAAATAATGTCCATTGAGCTATGACAGTCTGTATGCCAAAAAGATTTTTCATGCATTCATACATACAAACAGTACAGTCTATACAAAATTTACAGTCACACAGTACAGGGACCTAATCTCTTGATAACAGTACAGTTAGTAGCTGACAGTCTATACAGTAATCCAAACAGTATGGAGACAGACGGGGGAAAAACAAAACACTCCAAAGCCATAGCATGGAAACTCGGAACCTCGCAGTGAGGCACAAAGGCTGGCTTGAC
Source organism: Camellia sinensis (assembly GCF_055761805.1). NCBI lineage: Eukaryota > Viridiplantae > Streptophyta > Magnoliopsida > Ericales > Theaceae > Camellia > Camellia sinensis. Next base: position 191,532,191 of record NC_138961.1, on the reverse strand, counting down.
AAAACTGGAGTCTAACCCACGCTCCTAGCTCCGATCTGGTGGCTGAGCACCTACATATATATATATATATATTTATATAAAAAGTGAGCTAAAGCCCAGTGAATAACATAATGCGTGAAGAGGTTAAGAATGAAATGTCCTTACAGTAATGAAAGCAGTTCATTAAACAATACTTCAGTCTTTCAGTCAGAACAGTTATTCAGTTATATGTGGTACATCCATTAGCATAGCAGTAAACAGTAGGTCTTAAAGACCGAACAGTAATGTTGGCCATCAATCAGTAAACAGTAGTGGTTCCACGAGGGAACCGACAGAGATCTCTGTAACAGTAGCAGTAACAGTATACAACAGTTGCTAAGGATGCCACAATACATTTCAGAATATAGGACATACATTCAAACAATTAACAATAATTACTTCAGAAAACAGTTTCGTTAAACAGTCAGAAAACATTCTCAGTTGAACATATCTTTACACAATTGTTACTCACAGAGTTTGGGCTACAGTATGCTAGAGCGTGTCTCCCCAGTCGCCAACCCTACACAGTTCACAGGTTGAACACACACTAAGCTACACAGTTGGGAAATATCATAACTTAATCCCTAATTTGCCTCGGTGTGTTCTACATCTATATCCTCAATAAGATGTCTTAAACTAGGCCTAGGAATGCCTAGAATGGAATGAGGATGCAAAGATGTGATCAGAAAACAGTTTCAGAATTTTCAGAAAACAGAGTCCCGCTCGAGCGTAGGTTTCCCCGCTCGAGCGGACATGCAACAAAGGTACACGCTCGAGCGTCAACTTTCCCGCTCGAGCGTACTGTAAAAGTACTAGATGGGTGAAATCTCCGCTCGACGCCTGCTCGAGCTTGAGACACAAGACTCCGCTCGAGCGGACTGTAAAACAGTGCAGAGAAATACTGGATGCTCGGATTCTCCGCTCGAGCGCCCAATTCCCCGCTCGAGCGGAAGTGCAAAATCTGGAAAACCCAGATTGCACCTCCAAGCTCAAACCAAGCTTTCACAATTCAAAACTCGACCTCTTGGGCTGAATTTCCAGAAAACATTTGTAAACACATAGAATAACACGGTTCAAAGCTCAATTTTGAGAAATCAAAGCCCAAGGGTGTTTAATTCAAACCCAATTTCAAACCATTTTCATGAACATGGAGAACATGCAAACATGCATGAATTCAAATCAATTCAAAGCTTCAATTTGATGCTCTAAGGAGCCAATTGATCCAAAAACAAGTTGAAAACATGGACCATTACAAAATTATGGACATGCATGTGACAATTTGCCATGAACTCAACTCAAAATCCCACAATACTAACATGCATGCATGAATTATACTCTATTACAACATGCTAGCACTAAATCATGGCTCAATTCTCAATTTTGACATGAATCATGCAAGAACAAGCCCAAACACATCAATAAAGGTTGAATTCTCTTACCTAGAGCTTCAATTACAGGTGTAAAACCACAAATCAACAATCAACTTTCAATTCTCCAAGTTGTCTAAGCCAAATCTTCAAGAACTCAAGATGAACAACTCAATCTCTCACTCTCGCCTCCCTATAGTCGATTTGTGTGCAAGAAATGGAGCTTAAGAGATGTTTAGAGTCAAGTATGCAAGGCTCTAGCATAACTAGGTAGTGGGCCACTCGGTGGCAAAACGGTAATTACGGCAAACTTTGCAATTAACTCATTTTAATCTAGTTTAATCATACCTAATCAGTTTTCAGATAAATATACCATAAAATCACATTAATTATGAAGATCATAAAACATCAATCAATTCCCGATTCGGCCGCCGATAAGGCCTTCAATTAGCAGTTTAAACACTAAAACACGAACAGATCAAATAATCAATCAAACAGATAGATGCACAATTAAACAGATAGACTCAGTCAATTCAGTTCCAGTTTTCAGTCAGTCAGTTCAGTACTTTAATCAGTTCAATTATCAGTCATAATCAGTTCAGTTTGACGGTAATCAATGTTTATCGGTAAGCAGTGATGAGGGTTATTACACATCTTGAGAGCAAATGGAGAGTATACCTGACACTATTGTCTCGGCACCCTGAGTGTCTCCTGACACCAATGCAAAAACTCTGCCCTGTCTCACCTATCCTTTCCCGACGTTGCCCTTCTGTGCCGAACCCGAGGTGTTCCCATTCTTCTTACCATCATCAGTCTTTGCTTTCGAACAGTCTTTCACACGATGACCCGTCTCGCCACATTCAAAGCAAGCTCCTAACGCCCAACGACAGACCCCGAAATGTGGCTTCTCGCAACTCGCACACGTTGGCTTAGCATTACCTTCCTGATTTGAGTTGCTAGAACTGCCCGTGTTCGCCTTCCTCTTCGCATTAAACGAAACTCGGCGATTATCATAATTCTACCTTTTCCTCTGGCTTTCTCCGGAACCTTGATATCGGTTCAAGTTAGCTTCTGCCAAGATAGCCTTGTTTAGCACTCCGGCGTAAGTCGGCATGTTAAGCATATTCACTCGGTCCTGTATCGGTCCACGCAACCCACTTTTGAACTTTTTAGCCTTCCTATATTCGTCATCGACCATATAAGGCGCATATCTCGCCAACTCGGTAAAAGCACGGTCGTATTCTGCCACTGCCTTGTTGCCTTGTGTCAGAGTCTGAAACTTTGTGGTCTTACGATCTCGGACACTAAGGGAAAAATTCTTGTTGTAAAACAACTCCAAAAATCTGGCCCAAGTCAAACCTGGGTTACCTTCTCGAATCATCATCCACCATCTTCGTGTGTCGTCATCTAACGTGAATGCTGCCAATGACACCTTATGAGCATCGGTACTGGGAAAAATCTCAAACAACTTCTCCATTTCCAAGACTCACACTTCGGCTTTCATCGGCTCTATACCCCCTTGGAATCTCGGCGGGTTCATCTTCCTGAACTCTTTGATCAAGGTTATCGTGTCGTCCCCATACAAAGCTTGCTATGGAGGTACTTGCGGCACTGGAGGAGGTGGAGGCGAAGCTGCATGTCGGCCGTTTGTCTGCTCGGCCTGACTAGAAGTAGTACCAGTGTCCTGTGGCCTAGGTTGTCTCAACTCACAAACCAAACCTTCGACTAACCTTTCCAATCTGTCCAATCTGTCCTCAGAATGATCTCGGCCAATGGGAGGTCTACCCCTTCTCATGATGCTAGGAGTATGCAAAATATGACTTTAAAACAAAATGAGCAAATAAACATGTATGCAAGTAACAAATAGTTATGCCGAGATGATGCACACCTTGTCAAGTAGCAAGCAATATGATGCAATCCTAATATCATTCTAAGGGACATCCTATGCTCTTTATGACTCAAAGTGTGTGAATAACGTACTATAAGGAACCGGTGCTCTGATACCAATCTGTTACGACCCCATTCCGCCCCTAGTAGAATGGTGCCGTGATGCCAGTAATCCGAGATTACCAAAGGCCAACTTGCAAAGATTCACACACAAATCAGAGTGTACATATGGGGCTTACAAGTGCGGAAGCAATATATTTAAATCTACTTGGTTCATAAGAGTTATGCGTAGATCAAATGAAATGACATACATCTTAATAAAGTTTACAACTTGGATATAACAAAATAAAATACTAAATACATCTTGATCAAAAGGCTTCTCAAGCCGACATAACAAAATCCATGAAATACAAAGCCAAGAAGCATGATCTTCAAGATGCTACAAAAAATGCGAATCCAAAACAAGTTACAATTAATCATCTAGGCGTCGCCGCCTTCCTGCTCATCACCTACATATATATAAGAGAAGGTGAGCTTGGATACTCAGTGAATGATACCAGTAATAAAGGTTTTGCATGAATGATATTCAAGATCTCTTTTCTAAACAATACTTAGCATAACTTATACAAAATCAAGGGATAAACCAAGTCCATCTATCAAGTCTTTCAAATCTTCAAGGGATGCTTACTAGCATCAATATAATACAAGGGATGACATTCCGGACAAACAAACCCTTGCGGAAAACCGTCAGTGGCAAAACAAGGGTGCAGTTGCATTATAGTCCCCTGGCACTAAGGACTTTCAAAACAAGGGTGTAATTGCATTATAGTCCCCTGGTGCTAAGGACTTTCAAAACAAGGGTGCAGTTGAATTATAGTTCCCTAGCACTAAGGACTTTCCCAGAATGTCATCAAAACAAATATAATACTTGATACAAAACTAGGGACAATCATTCATGCTTGATCAAATACTTCTCCAGAACAAAACAAAGCAAAGCTTTTATCAAAACATTATAACATAGCTTTATTAAAGATACCACTCACATAGTTCTTCAACAGAAGGGATTACAAGCAAGGATCCAAGGCCTACAAGCACATAATAAATCCCATTGAATGCGTTTCAATAAGACAAGGTGAGATGCTCAAAGATAGATATGAAATGTATCCTTAAAACAAGCTTTACACGACAGAAAAGGATCTCGACATTTCTTTCAAAATCAAGTCAAAACAAAGCAAAACATGCTGGGAGTTACAACACTACCTTTTCATCTCGAGAAAACATGCTGGATACTAACCAGGTCTAGGCTGAGGTCCCATACCTCTTGGCCGAGGTGTGTTCCCGACGACCACATTCAAGGAAATGAAGTCTTGGAAAATCTGGGTTTCCCCCTTGAAGAACATGAAGAGCATGAATGCTAAATTTATAACTTTTATTCCAAAATCTGAGATTTCATGATATGAGTTTGAAAACATGCACCTAGGTACCCATACTTGAAGATCTTATGAAAACAAACACAAAAACATGGAACTTGTTACAAACTTTCGGATCAAAACATGGTTTTTCTCCAAGAACACCATTTTCTCTTTCTAAAATAACTTTAAATCAATGCATGGCTCATGAATCTTTCTAGATCATGCAATGCAATCGGATCAACATAAAGAATAACAAGAGTGAATCAAGATTCTAACCTCAAAACACGGATCAGACGGCTCAAACTCTAAAGATCAAGCTTGGGATCTAGCTCTCTCACTCCAACTTCCTCTCCTCTTCCTAGAGCTTCTCTCTCTATCATGCAAAGGATATGACACAAAATGATATGTTTCTAACTCTGCCGGCTGACTTAACCCTCTGCTGGGACACGTGGCAACGGCTGATTGGATCTCCTCAAAAAGGTGATAGATTGATACGACAACAGCATGACAAAGTGTAAGCAACAAGTAAGGTGACATGGGCACTTTGGCGGGTAATGATCTCAGATAGGACAAAGCTTCGGCAAGTAAGGTCTCAATGATCTCGGCTAAGAAGGACAACACTTGGCCTAGCTGTGCCACACTTTGGCCTAGATGTGCCACACCTCGGTCTAGGTCGTACCAATCCAGGGACAAGATCACCTTGGTATAATATCTCGGCCTAGATAATATACATCCCGGCCTTGGTGATGAACACCTCAGCCTAGATAATGACATCTCGGCCAACATGTCAGGGTGAGGGTGGAGGTCAACCAAGGTGGTCCCAAGATGGTCCTAGGTGTAAGAAGTTCAAAGGTGTAACCTAGGCTTAAGATGACCTCGACTAAACTCACACCAAGCAAGGAACAAAACATGCAAGTAACACTTATGCGAAACAAATCAAGGTTTGCAATGCAACTTTAGAAGACAAGATCATGTAAATACATGCAAGCATGACTAGAGTAAAGTAAGGGTTGCTACAAGAGGTTTGTTGGAATTCGGACAGATTCAAGATTTGTCCGGTTTTTATTTTGAATCTGTAAAACAATTTCATATCTGTTTGACAGTTTACACACCTGTTGCGACAGAATTTTGTGCCTATATATACCATCATTTCCAACAGTGTTCTAAATCCGAAAATCAATCTCTTTGTTGTCCAGTATTTGTTTTGTGCGTAAATCTTCGTTTTAGTTTTAGAATAAAATTCAGAGAGTAAGAACACAGGTTCTAGTTCGCCGTACAAATTTGTGTGGAGTGCTACTACAAGTTTGTGAAGATCATTGTATCTTGGGAGATAGACGCCACTCAACCCACTACAAGAAATGTCACTTTTGGCTACCAAAAAATTGGTCGCCAAAAGTCCAATATTTAGTCGCCGAAACCATTTAGCGACTAAAATATTTTGTCGCCAAACTCGTCGCCTATACCCTGTCGGCGATAGTATTGGCGACTAGACCATTTTTGGTCGCTGAAAGTGAACGTTTTGACTACTAAATTTTCGTTAGTCGGCAAAGGTTATGTTTTGGCGACTAAAATATTAGTAGCCAAAAGTAAGCATTTGGCTACGAAACTTTGAGTAGTCGGGAAAGGGGATATTTTGGCGACTAAATATTTAGTCGCCAAAAGTGTTCAAATAAAATTAATTAAATTTTCAGCGACTAAAACTTTTTGTCGTAGATAAGTTCTAGTCACAACATTACTACATTTAGGGACTAAAGAATTTAGTCGCCAAAAAAATTATTTTTCATTTTATTAAACTTTTGGCTACTAACCATTTGGTAGCCGAAAGTCTTCATTATATTTTTAGCTACTAAATTTTTAGTCACCAAAAATCTTTGGGTTCTTTATGACTACCAAATATTTAGTCACTAAAAATATTGATTTCCTTTTTGGCTACCAATTGGTTAGTCATTAACAAATTCACTTCTTTTTCTTTTTCGCTACTAAACATTTAATGGAAAAAACTTTATTTTGTGTTTTTTTTATTATAATTAATTTCTTCACAACCTGTATTTATTTCGTGCAACCTGCACCCTGTATTTAAACAAAATAATACATATATCTATTTCTATTTCGTTTCAACAATACAAAAATTTGATCTTTTAACATCAAATTCTATACAAATCTGAATTATCCAACCCAAAATAATAATTCCATACAAACACAAAATCATACAAAAATGATGTCCTCTGTACAAAAAATTCTACATCAAATGTCATTTACAGAATATTTTGAAGGTGTAAACATGATGGGAAAATCAAATTTATTTACTAAAACACTTGCTTAATTTAACAATGAAGCCATTGATCTAAACGCTTCTCATCCTTCAAGCTTGCTTCATATAGTTTGGTACCTTTCTTTCTGAAGACACCAACTGCAAAATAATGCAAATGTAGTAATGCAATCAGAAAATCGAGAAATGGAATGGAAAGATGCAAGAACATTTTTCAATACACCCACTGCCCACGTCTTATAAACCATTGTAATAATCGCACCTTCAAATATAGTAGGAGGCTAAAAATCAAATATAGTAGGAGGGTAAAAATCATTAAGTGATCTATAAGTAAATCCACAACTATCAATCATTAATCTAAGATGCAACAAAATTTGGTATTTTCTCAAGCATATCTTAGCAGTCAAAATCATTAACGCATAACTAAAAAATATATATCATTTGACCATATTACTACAAATATTCGATTAACGTAATTCTTTTTAATAGTAGTCAATGAGCCTTGCATAATAAATAATTTAAATTATTAAAATTGTCTGAAATGGACTCAGTCAAGCTCTCACAGCAGTTTGTTGAATTAGATGTGCTCAAGTTTAGACCAAGTAGTAGAAGTGGGTCTTCAATATGCAGAATGCCCAAAATCGACTTCTTTTCATATGATTAAACTAACCAACACATTCAAATAAGTACAAGAATCTGAGTGAGTTAGAGCATAAAATTGTCTTCAATCCACCTAGTTCCAACTAAATATGAATAAAATATATGGGGATTCATCAACAAATGAGAATTTAACCACAACATATCTCATCAATAAATGCATACAAACAAACACAATGGTGAGATTATATCCCAATTTTTGATGACCATGTTCCATGGGGCTTGGCTAATTATGCAGTGGTTTGATTTGCTATTAATGTCTATCTCTCTAATGATCTTCATTAATGTCTATCTCTCAATAAAATCACAATACTCTGTAACAGAGTTACAATGGTGTACATATATTGGTGACCATGTTCAATTGTGAAAGCAGATTGAAACAGATTCAAACACTCCATGTTCCAATTGTTTCTGATAAATTTGTCACTTGAGCATAGAATCAAACACTTGGTGGGCAAAAAATTTAACAATCTACATACCAAACAAACAATCACCTAAACCAATGATCCAAATTCAGAGTTTATGATCTAAATTTTCTAAATAATAATAGACCATAGATAATGAACCCAACAAAATACTAAAACCCAGAAGAATTAAGCAAATGGCATTACTAATCCGTAAAAAAATAAATGAAAACCTGGAAGAGTGGGCATGGTGCAAGAAGCGACGGGCTTGGGCGACTTCTCGACCTCGACAAGGCACATACGGCAGTTTCCGGCAATGGAGAGGCGGCTGTGGTAGCAGAATCTGGGAATTATCCAAAAAAACTACAAATCAAACTCCTACTATTAATATACCCATTTTAGAAACCCATTCAAAAACGTATAGAAGATAAGGGAGATAGATAGCGTCTAGAAATTGGAGAGAGAGAGAGAGAGAGAAACCAACTTACCTGGTGAGAATGTAATAGTCGGCGGTAGCTACTTTGGATTTCAGGCGGTGGCGACTTTGGATTTACACAAAATCGTCCGTGAGGGAGGAGGAATGAGAAGGAGTTGTGTGTGAGTGAGATGAGAAACGGAGAAGGGTTAGGGCAAAATTTTGGGGGGAATCCCCAATTTGAGAGGGAATTGCAAATTAAGATAAAATTTTGTGAAAATATTTGCTGCTAATTTTTTTAGAGATGTGAAAAATAGATCAGGCTTGTTAAATTAATATTTTTTAATTTTATTTATTGTTTATACTTTTTACTTTATTGGAGTTTTATGACTCAGTTTGTGAAAAAAAAATTACAAAATTTAGAAATATTTAGAAAGTATAAATTTAAAAATAAGTCTTACAAATCAGATTTATTTACTCATAAGTCATGAGTGAATTTTTTTTACACACTTAGCCCTCGTTTTGATAATGAAATTTTTTTAAAACTTTTTAAATATATGTTTTGTGTCTGTATGATGGTAGAATGGCTCTAGTTATGGCCAATTCTGATACAAGAGAAAAAGAAGAAAAAATTAGAAAGGAGGAAGGAAAGAATCTGAGCTAGTCAAGCTTATAATTTGTCTTAGAGTTATTGATCTTGTTCCTCTTCTTCATTTGTGCCAGGTTAATGGCTTGAAGCTTTAGCATTTTTTGTGCGACAAAAACAATGTTTCTATCTTTGGTGTTGCAAATCTATTTGCATAACTCCTATTATACTGTATCGGCGAACATGACTGTGATTTTGGCCCTGTTTGGCATTGCGGTGTATTTACTTTGGAAGCATTTTTGCTGTCCTTTTTTTTCATTAGGGTGTGCTTGATTGCATCTTTAAAACATTTGATGTGTAGTTTTAGTCTCCGCATAACATTTCACTCAAAATCACTTCTTTAGAAGCCGTCACAATACCAAGCAAGATGTTAGAACCTTGTATCCAGCTCAATTTGCTTTAATTGAAAGGCTAATTTAATCTGAATTTCTATTAATATTGTAGAAGGTATAGTGTTGCGTGGTTTGATGCCCTAATAATCTATAATTGTATCTTTTCAATCCAAGCAATTGTTTAAACTTCGTATGTGAGAGATATCTACTTTTGATTCTTTGCTCTATATATTTTTTGACAAAAAAGGGGGCCAAATTGTTTGTTTAGAGGAACAACAGAGTAAGGAAATGTATTTAGGGTCGAGAATATGTGCTAAGAAAAAGAAGAAAGACAATGAAAGGAGAAAAAAATTGTGAGGAACTCTTATCACATCTGTGTGACTTTTTAAATATATGAATTTTTTTTACACACTTAGCCCTCGTTTAGAAATATCAATTGTCATAATTGTACTTTTTGTATTATTAATGGATTTAAAAAAAGGACAAAATACGAAATTCATATTATTTTAATAATTAATTTTTTTTTTAAATTAATATTTTGAGATAATAAAAAATAAAATAAGATATTAATATTTTTGGATGGTGGGTGTACAACCTCTTCATAAAAATAAAAATAAAAATAAAAATAAAACAAAATAAAATAAAATAAAATAACTATTTTGTTTAGTCAAATTTTCAAGTGGAGACTAATGGTATTGTTGTTAATAAAATAGAATAACTATTTTGTTAATTTTTTTATTTTTGGTCTACAGCGACTAAAAGGAATTTTGTCGCCGAAACTGAACATTTGGCGACCAAAATTTTGGTCGGCAAAGATTAAAAATTAAATTTTTTATTTTCATTCGGCTACCAAAAAATTTAATAGCTAAAAGTAGGTCTACAGCGACTAAAAGGAATTTTGTCGCCGACACTTAACATTTGGCGACCAAAATTTTGGTCGGCAAAGATTAAAAATTAAATTTTTTATTTTCATTCGGCTACCAAACAATTTAGTAGCTAAAGGTACCTCTACGGCTACTAAATTTTCTTTTAGTCGCCAATTGTGATATGTTTAGCTACTAAAAATTTTTTTAGTCGCCAATTGTAATATTTTTAGCTACTAAATTTTTTTTAGTCACCAATAATCAACATTCCCCTACTAAAAAAAATTAGTAGCTAAAAAGTTGACTTTTGCCGACTAATATTATTTTTGGTAGCCAATTCTGTGACTTTTGGCGACTAAATTGTTTTTGGTAGCCAAAAATGGTCGGCAAAAATGCATTTTCTTGGAGTGATCGTAAGCACCATAGCGGGGCGAATCTGTCTTAAGGACAGAGTATCACACACTCGACTTGATCTTTAATTATTGTTACGGTTCAACAAAATAAATTCTGTAAGTTTTATTTTATTTTGTTTAAATTATTTCTATTTATTTTATTTACACAAAAGATTGTTCCAACAGAGGGTACCGATGAGAGTAGGCCCCATGTTGTATAAATCTTCATACAATTGTGATAGAGACTCTAACCCATACATGACTCCCATAACCTCCATTTTCATTCCAACTATTCATAATGTAAAACTCACACATTCGTGAGTTGACCTCAAACACATATCAAGAGCCAAAATCAAATTATGAATCATAAAACCCCAAAAAAAAGACCCCAAACATTTCTGATCTTCATATTGTCTTGGATTACATGCATGCCAATGAAGGAAATAGTTGGCGTTGGCAATGATGGTAGTAGGTCTGGTTGGTTTTAACTCTTTAAATGCTTAGGCTAAGGGGTGCTTTGGTATACAAAAATAAGTGTACATTTTTTATTATTTTTTATTTTTTTTATCACATCAATTAATATTTTTTTATTTTTTTACATATATTTTTTATAAAAAATTAAAAAATACACTTATTTAAAACATTTCAAATCACTTCTAAGTTTGGCATGCAATTTTTTAGTTATTTTAGTGATAAAAAAATAAAATATATTAAAAAATTAATAAGATAAAATATTATATTAAAATTATAATTATTTTATTTATTTTCTCACAAAAGTTATAAAAGTTAAAAATTCATTTTAAATGAGGTTTTTTAACCCTAGCCTAATAGCTAAAAAGTCAAAAAATTAAAATAACTAACCCACATCCCATACGAAGGCTTAAAAAAAATTATTTTGTACAATCTTATCCATTTCCATTAATACTTTCTATTTATTTATTTAGGTCAGGTTTGATTTATAAATTAAAAAAACATATAAAAATAAATAAAATATAATTATTTTTCCTTTTCCTTTTTATTTTTATTTTTATTTTTTAAAATTTATAAATCACACATAACGATAAAGTGGTGGTTACGAAAGTTGGTATTCAAAAACCAACCACGATTAGGGTATAAGTCAAAGAGTTGGATGTGACAAAAAAAAAATTTTCTACAACCTTTTCAAATGTCAGCTTAATTAAAATAAATTCATTTTATTAATTATTTGAGTATATTTATTTATCGTAAAAAAAATTTAAGTATTTTAAAAATATAGTAAAAACACAAATAAAGTAATTTTTGTAACCTTGACTCTTTTTAAGATTTTTTTTTTTATCTGTGGTGACTTTTTAAAAAAAATTATGTTAAACTTTTCTTATTTTTTCAATTCTATAAAAAAGAAAAAAAAAAGGTCAACAAATCATTAACAAAGTCAATCCCAAGTACCAATGAGGTGAGATCTCATTTTCAAGCCACTTAGTCTTCATTTGGTATAAGTTAAAATGGAGGTTTTTTAGTTAAAATAGTCATAAAAAGATAAAGATGGTGTTTGGCAAGTGGGTTGGGGCTAAAATAGCCACAAAAGACAAAACAAGCTATTTTAGCCACAACAAACAAAACATCACATCCAACCCATAATCATTACACTCTTCTCTCACAAAAAAAAGCCAAAAAGCCAAAAAGCCAAAAAGCCAAAAAGCCCTTCCCAAACCAAGCTTTTTAGCCCAGGCTAAAATAGCCAAAAAAGCCAAAAAGCCAAAAAGCCAACCCACTTCCCAAACGGAGGCAAAATAATATTTTTAGTCCAATAAAACAAAATGTTACATCCAAATCATAATCATTTCATTTTTTTTCTTTCACAAAAGCCAAAAAACTTATCTCTAATGAGACTTTTTAGCCTCAGACTAAAATAGTCAAAAAATTAAAAAATCAACCCACATCTCAAACAAACCCTTAATCTATTTGCGACTCTTTTTAACTAATAGCGTCACGTAATATAATGTTACCGTTATACTCAGTATCTTTTTTTAGTACAACGTACCATACAATACAAATAATACCTCAACGTGGATCTTTCACTTTAAAATAAAATACTATTAAAATTTTTTTTATTTCCAATAATGTTAGTATCATATCATTCTTGTGAAATTTTATATATGAATATAATATTCCATTTGTTTGGACGTAAAATATTTTCTACGATTTTTTTTTATTTATAGAACATGTTTTTCATAGAAAATATTTTTCTATATTTAGTGATGATAGTGATAGTAGTGGTAGAACAAAGGTAGAGGTCACGGTGGTGGTGGTGGTGACATGATGGTGGCGTGGTGGTAGAGGTGAGAGTGGTGATGGTGGTGGTATGGTAACATTAGTAAAATTTTAATCTGAAAAACATTTTTCACTTTTTAAAAATTGAAAATATTTTCTATCAAAACACACTTGTTTTCTATGAACAATATAAAATATTTCCCGTTAATTTTTATTTTTTGTTTTATTAAATTTTAAAAAATATATGTATTTTATAAAAAAATTAAAAAAAAAATTCATCATAATAAACGGAACGTAAATTTTCATATAACACCATTTCATAGACCCAAAAATTGATTAAGATCTTTGGGCCTAGTAAGATAATGCAAAGTCAGAAGTTTCGTCGGCCTGTTTTGGAACCGAACCTAGGTTTTTTTTATGTACGCCTGATTTGTGTGCCGTGAAATATCGTGGTACGCCTTGGGTCAAATAATCCAAATGATTATTTTAAAATTAAAAATAATGTGTATGTTTGATTTGCGTTTTTTAGATTAATAAGTTTTTAGAAAATTAATTTTTTTATTTTTCGTATTTTTTTATTTTTAGTGAGTATTTTTAAAATTTTAAGCATTTTTTATATTTTTTTAGATGCACCTTACTTAGATGTATCTAAAAAGTAAAACATTTGTGAAAAAAAAAATTAAAATTAATAAATAAATAAAAATACGAAAAATATATTGAATTATAGTATTTTTTGGTACTTAGTGAATTTTCAAAAGATTTTTTTTACAAAAATTATGCTTTTTATGTGCATTTATTCAGTAAAAACAAAAAAATACAGAAAACAAGAAAGTGAAATTTTCTGAAAAGTATTTTGTGAAAAACCAAAAACAAGTAAAGTGAATAATATTTTTACAGAATTTTTTTTATTATAACCCTCACATAATAAGATTTTCAGGTGAAAAGGATAGTCATAACTTTTTCCAGACTACCAACATTTTCATAGCCTTCGTTTGAAATGTGAATTGACTTTTTGATTATTTTAATCTGAGACTAAAAAGTCTCATTTAGGATAAATTTTTTAGTTTTTTTTTTTTTTGACTTTTGTAAATAAAAAATAAAATAATTATAGTTTGGATGTGACATTTTGTTCTGTTTTACTAAAATAGCTAATTTTGTCCTATATAACTATTTTAGTCCAAATAAGCATGCCAGACATAGCTTATGGCTTTGGTTTTTAAAATTTAAAATGTCATAATTTTATTTATTTATATATTATTTTAAATATATATTTTTTTATTTTCTTTTTAAAACCTATCAAATAAGAGCCTGTTGTGTGATAAATAAATTTGATAAAATGACATTGTGCAGATTGTATCTAGATAATGAAATTTCACTATCTTTTCAAACAGGGGAAAAAAAATCTAGATTATGGGATAAAAAATGCAAAATGAGGGATATTAGTAAAAAATAATAATAAAAAAAAATAGAACACCTAATATCAATTTTTGATGGTTAAAAGTCCCAAAGTGAGGACTTCTAAATGAAAAAATTATTTCAATGTATTGTTATTCTTCAACATTAAAATTTCATGGTCTTAACAAACTAAAAAAACAAGAGAATAAAAAATTCAAATTGAAAATAGAAATGCAAAATTGAAGCACCCCAAATGTATAAATACAAATTGGGAGAGACTTCCCTCTAATCTTCATCTAGATTGGACTGGTGTTGTTCGAGCCCATGAGATTCATTAGACCATGTCCAATGATTGCTCAAAACCGTTATAAAATTTAAATTTGATGAAAAATAGCTTCTTTTCCTGTTCTAACGGTTTTGTCAAATATGTTTTAAATTCAGGATTTCACTTTTTTCTTTCATCAAACTAAGAATCAATGTATCTTTCATTAAATCATTGTTCATTGTCTTTGGATTTTCACCACCAGATGTCCCCTCTAATGATCACTCAAAAAGTAAAAATTTGTGAAAAAATTACGCCAACCGGTCGTTCGCTCGGTAGTCCGCTCGGTCGATCGGTGGTTTGATGAAACTACAAAACCCTCCGTCGGAGCACTTAATATCAAAAGTAGATTTTACTCAAATCTGGTAAAAAAAATTGATGCACCGTTAGAGATGCCCTTATATGTCCCATTTTGATTATTTGAACGGTTTATTTTTATTGCTCTTCATGTATATCACCCACACACAAAAAAATAGGTTTAAATGACAATCGTAACATCTTTATTGTATCACATTTATCCTAAATAAAATAAATTGCTGTTTATTTTTTTAGTGACAAATGCAATAAAATAAAGATGTTATAATTATTAGATCAACTTTTTTCTTTTAATTTTTATGAATGATATACACAAAGAGTCATAAAATTATGATTAATTTGCATCATTGAAACGGGACTCGCGATGAGCTCCACGGGCCTAAACTTCTCCAATCGATGAGGATGGTAGAGAAACTCCTCCCATAAGAATTGTAATACAAATAGTGAACCACAAAGTACGAAACGTAAAGATAGCTAAATATCAAAAGCCAACTTTTAACTTATTTTGGGTTACATCATTTTTATACTTTTTTTCATGTTTAAAAAAAAATTAAAAAGCTAAAAAATAAACTTTTAACTAACTTCTCAAAACAACTCACAATTATAGTGAACCACAAAGTACAAATGTAAACAGTCTGTCAAAGGGTTGATCCATCACACACCTTCGTGTTGTTATTTTGAGATGGGTTTTAAACCTATCAACCTCAATACAAAAATTAAAACAATTTTACGAGAAATTAATTGAAATTAGGGTTGCAAACGAACCGAGTCGAGCTAAGCTTTGCTGAGCTCAAGCTTGGCTCGTTTACTTATTGAGCTCGTTTATTGAGCTCGAGCTCGGCTCGATAAAGAGTTGGACTCGAGCTCGGCTCGGCTCGGCTCGATAAATTTTTTTTAATATTATTTATATTATTTAAATATAAATATTTAAATAAAAAATATTATTTATATTATTTAATATATAAAAAATGTATTTATATTATTATTTATATTATTATTTATATATTTTTAATATATAAATAATGTATTTATATATTATTTAATATATAAATAATATATTTATTATATAATTTAAATAAAAATAAACGAGCCGAGCTTTTGCGAGCTCGAACTCGGCTCGTTTGCTAAACGAGCCTAATATTCGAGCTCAAACTCGGTTCGTTTATTAAACGAGCCGAGCCAAGCTTATTCATAAACAGCTCGATTTATTTGCAGCCCTAATTGAAACTCATCATTTTCACAACAGCAATTTCACAACAGCAATCTCAAATGTATCAACACGAGTAGTTGCCAAAGAAGATTACAAAACACACACGATCACCAACATCAGATGTCCAATAATAGCACCAGGTCCAACACAAACACGACAAATAAAAGAGTAGGCTCCAAGCCCATTGTTTGGATGGGAGAAGGCTGTATGGGCCGTCGGATTTTTCACCAGCTTTGTTTCAAGGATTCAAAATATTTTATTTTATAGTATTCACCATATAAATCATAAAAAAAAAAATTAAGTCAATATGATAATTGTAATATATTTATTTTCTTTTATTTTTATCACATTTATTTCTACAAAAATAATAATTTATCTAAAAATATATAATATTGACAAAAGTTTCTGTATATCTATATTAGAGTAAATTACCACCAAAAAAAAAAAAAAAAAAAACCCCTCAAAAATTGACCCTAAAGCAGACACTTACCTTATGTATTATCCAGATTTTTTTGTGGTAATTTACTTTAATATATACGTATATATATTAGTTTATACCTTATGTATTATTGTGGATAACACAAAAGTTTCTACTATGTGATCATACAAGCCAACACTCGATACACATAAGTCTATCTTTGAGCCCACAACTTCAAAATTTGGCATTACATTTTCTTATAATCCGAAACCCGATGTTGTATAACATATGTTTTACACTAGGCGACCACTTCAACTTCAATGCTCTATCTTGATAAGCAAAGGTGGGGTCTTTAGATTTCAAGTTGAAGGTTGTGAATCGATAGAGTTATGGATGAATTGGGTGGCGACTTAGATTCGATTTGTTTGTTTGATTTTCTTAATTTTTACTTTAATGATGTAACAATCCTTCCTATGTGAAGGTTTGTTTCCCTCCTTTGTGAGGGGATACGGGGAGCATGCTAGCACAACACATTGTCGTGAGGGTCTGTTGGGCCTTGTCTCGAACCTATGTCATTGATCTGAACCATTTATAACGTAAGGTTCGCCAAACATATCATTCATAAAAAAAATCAAGTTAATTGTACATGTGCAACCCCATGATCAAGTACTAATTGTTTTAAAATATATTATCAAAATTAGTCTAACCATTTATTTTAAAAAAAACAAATATGACACTACTAAAAATATGATTTTTTGCGTCTATTTTTTTGCGACTAATTATTTGACCATCGCAAAAAATTACTTTTTACATTAAAATCTCATTTTACTTTACCCAATCGTGGTCTTAACCCAAAAAAAATAAAAATAAATAAATAAAATTGACCTATGTCCCTTTTTTTCTTATTCCCAAATCTGAACTCTCTCTGTCTCAAAATCTGTCTCACTCGACTGTCTCTTTTGAATCTCCACTCTCTCTCGCTCGAATCTCACTGTCTCTCTCGCTCGACAGCGAAGATTTGAAGATTTTATCGATTCATAATCTTCTGTTGATGGAGATTTGAAGATTTTGATTGATTCATAATCGGTAAGTTTGAATACTTCTCTTTGTCTTTCTCTGTAACGTTTGACACATCTTCATCGATTCATCTCATCGCTCGAATCTTACTCTCTGTAATGTTTGACACATCTTCATCGATTAATCTGTAATGTGTAAATTGAAAATGAATTACTCTCTGTAATGGTTGATTAATATGTAATCTTCATCTTCATCGATTACTCTTTGTAATGTTTGATTAATTTGTAATGTTGGAAGGTTGATTGAATAATAATAGAATAAATCTCTCTGTCTTTGAAGGTTGATTGAATAATAATAATAATGTTGGAAGGTTGTTCCCAGATTTCCAAGTTTTGAATCTGAAGCTACTAGCCAATGATGACAAATCGTAAATTGACCTAAATGCAAGTTTTTAATATCTGTCATGGTGTTGAAATTCTTGAACTAGGATGGTCTAAGGCCGAAGTATCACTAAGCATTATAATGTTAGTTGTGAAACAAATAGCTCGCTAGTAAAACTCAAAAGAGTTCTTATTTCCAAGTATGTTTCTGTTCTGCTATCAAAATCCATGGTCAAAAAAGGAGGAACTTTTGAATCTTAGTGCTACGATTTCCAACCTATAGTGATAAAAAAATGAAATAAAATAAAATAAAATCAATTCTTCTATCTATATCAATGTGTTGAATACTGTACCAGCTGTAGTATTGTTTTTACTACTGGTACAGTACCTATTGATACCGGTACTTTTCGAATACTGTTTCAAATTTATCAATGTATTATATATTTGTTTATAAAATTTGATGAATAGACATTATTTAGTTTATTGGACTGTTCTTTAAATGAATTCAATATTCCTAAGGTTAAAGTAAATTTAAAATTAAAAACTAATTTGCTGCTTTGTTATTAAAGAGACTTTAAATTTTTTTTCATTTCCTTTTTGTGGTATTTACTGCATTCTGTGTGAATATGAGTGGGCCTACTTGTAATTTCATAATCTAATGGTTCTTAACTATTTATGTTGTCTGTTATGATTCTTGATACGTTCTGAGAGGGAGATTAATGATCTGAATTTGGGAAGGTGGAATTAGCTGGACAGATTGGGCCGAACGAAGTTGGGCCGAGGTATTTGGCTCCGAGATTGGGCCGTGATCTTGCTCGGTAATGGCAAAGGCCTTGTGGAATCGAGCTACCTGATTTCGTTGGCACAGAGACTGGGCAGGTTAAGGTTCAGTCGAGTAAGGATTCCACAGCTCGCGCGTTGCTCGGTTGTAATACACGCGCCCTCAACCTGGCACGACAAAGTTGATCAACCTCCATCTCGGCTTCGTTGGAATGCAATCGAGCACGGCTAGAAATGAGCCCGGTTGGAGGAGCATTACGCCGTCAAGTGCGCTTGGGCTTGAAGTGGAGTATGGCCATTGGTAGCCGAGATAATGTTGCCCGGCTGCCGAGCTCCCAGTAGAGTGGGCTGGCAGTTGGGTTAGGTGATGCTCAGCAAGATTTGTGCTGGCAGATGGGATAGCAGAACCACGTGTCGAGAGATCACTGGGAGTAGATTTGGGGCGCAGAAGGTATATAAGCAAGTCTGTGCCCCCATGCTGGACACAGGACACTTTTGGTGAGATAAAAACTAAACACAATTCTCTTCCTTCTCTCTATCTATCCCCTGGTGTGTGTTCTAACTTGACCGTCGGAGGGGTTTTCCGGCCACACACCGCCGGGTAGCTCACCGCCTTTGTGTACGCAGGTGATCGGATAGAAACGGAGCTTTAAAGAAGGGAGTACGGGCTTGCCTGAATATTTGCTCCCCGTACAATTGGCGCCGTCTGTGGGAAACTTTGCAGATAACCTTGTCTTCCAAGCTCATCCGATCGCTTTCTATGGCGAACAACGAAGAGATTTCGCTCTCCGCCATCGATGGAGCCACTCTGGAGTCAGGCAGACGGAGAGAGGGACACCCCACCATTACTCCGATGGGGGACTTGGAGACATTCCTAGGAGGACAGTCGGGAGACGCGCGGGATAAGCGCGGAAGAAGTCATGGTCATTCACGGAGTCCAGACGGTCACCGGCGGAGGAGAGACTCACACACCAGACGTCTGGAAAATAAGCTGAAGGACCAAGACGCCGTCATCCGGCGAATGGCGACGGAGATTGAGGAGCTGAAGCGGCATGTCAAAGGGAAGGGTGTAGCTGGAGTGGGAGACCACAGTGAGCGCACCCAACCCCGCCGTTCAGGTAGTCAGAGTCAGTGGCACACACCGTCCATCTCTATTACCAGAAGTTACAAGGTTGGTGATTCCGATGTGCGCGCAGAGAAGTCCAGCGTGCAAGATAACACTTACCAGCCCTCACGTCCGGTGACGACGTCGAGGTATACCTATTCCGCTCGATCAGAAGATTTGCGGGCAGTCTTGGAGGAACGGGCTCGCCGGCGAGAAGCACAGAGGATACCGGCTTTCCAGCGGTTATCCTACGGGGTTCACGCCGGTGAGGAGATCGGAATGCCTCCACCCCACCTAACGGCGCCACTCCTTGTGGATTCCGACTTGGCAAGGTTGAGCGCCACCCCTTTCTCCTTGGAAATAGAAACAATACTGCTTCCGACAGGCTTCCACCCGCCAAAGTTCACGCTTTACGACGGAAAGACCGATCCTTACATGCATGTAAGCCACTTCCGACAGGTCATGGCCGGACATAGGCAGAATGATGCTCTTATGTGCCTCATCTTTTCGTCAAGTTTGGGCGAGCTGGGCTTGAAATGGTTCGAGCGGCTGCCGGAGGGGAGTATTGAGAGGTGGCATCAGTTGGCCGAAGCCTTTATGACGCGCTTCAAAACCAACACTAAAACACTTAAAGAAGTTGATCACCTGCTGAGTGTCAAAATAGAGCCGAGCGATACATTGAAGGCATACAACTCTAGATATTGGGAGACTTTCAACGAGATCTTGGATTGCCCGGTCAACCTTGTAATCACTCAGTACAAGCGGGGCCTCTCGGTCGGACATAGACTGCGAGACTCACGTACCATGCACCAGCCGACGTCCATGGGCCAGCTAATGCAGCGCATCAATGAGCACATCCGAGTAGAGGATGATGTGTCAACATCTACCGCGAAGGTGAATCCAGTGGCAATAGACAAGAGGTCAGCTGGCAAAGTGCGCGCAGTTGGACAAGAGTCTAGCCGATCAAGTGACCGCGCTGAGGAATCGGACCGTGGCTCAAATCGCAAAAACCGAGGTAGGAGACGTCAGAATGACTGGGATGACTACCCCCGGGATGATGTGGCCGACGCAAACAGAAGATTGAAGGCCAGGACGGGTATTACCATGGTCTTCAAAATTTTGATCTATCGCATACTTAGTGAAATCCGTGACGAGGAGTACGTCCGATTTCCTGCTAAGTTGGGCGACGGTCAGAAGAGCTTCAATCCGCGGTACCGCTGCACGTTTCACCGGGAGCGCGGCCACCGGACAAAGTATTGTTTGCCTTTAAGGCAACACTTGGAAAAGTTAGTCGCAGCCGGACACCTGGACCTTTACATCGATGGATGTGTTAAGGCGAATCAAGCTCCAGTTGATCCGCGGGGACCGGATGACCGCAATACACCCCCACAAGGAGTTGTTAATGTCATTCACGGCATAATGGAACCGGCGTGGGTATGCGAGCTCCGGGGTATGATAAAGAAGGCAGAACACATGAGGGAAGTCTTGTCGGTTCAGCCTGCAATCAAGAGGGGAAAGATCGAAGAAAGAGATGTGCTTAGTTTCTCCTCGAGGGATCGAGAGCGCATTTAGACACCGCACAACGACGCCTTAGTAGTGACGCTCCGCGTCAAGGAGTTTGATGTCAAACGGATCTTGATCGATCAGGGAAGCTCGGTCGAGATCATGTACTACGATGCATTCAAGCAGCTCAAGCTCCGTGATACAGACTTGGCTCCGGCAACTTTGCTCATAGTCGGTTTCAACTCATAATCGGAGTGGCCTTTGGGAAAGATTATCCTGCTGGTCAAAGCGGGATCCGTAGTCAAGCAAGTGGAGTTTTGGGTGCTGCAAGTACCATCCACTTATAACCTGATCCTTGGAAGGGGATGGCTTCACGCGATGCAAGTCGTGGCGTCGACCTACCATCAGGTAATGAGATTCCCCTCGGCTGTGGGGGCAATCAAAGAAATTTAGGGAGATCAAGTCATGTCAAAGCAGTGCTTCGTGGCGGTCAACGGGAGCTGGGCTGCCAAAGGCTTTGTTCAAATGATAGAAGGACCGGAAGACCAGGGAGTTCTTGAGGATGTGGGCACCAAGGCAGAGGACAAAGCTGTTGAGGAATTAGTGGAAGTGCAAATTGATACAGAGCATCCAGACAAGTTCTTCCTGCTCGGCTCGAGCCTTACTACCCAAGAAAGGACTGAAATGGTGGAGTTTTTGATGGCCAACATCGAGTTCTTTGCATGGTCGCCTTACGACATGCCCAGCCTTGATCCAAGTTTTATCTGTCATCACCTCAATGTCTTCCCCGGAGCAAAGCCGGTCATTCAGTGAACAAGGAGGTCAGCGCTGCATCACGCCGTGGTAGTTGCGGAGGAAGTGAAAAACTTGCTCGAGGCACAAGCAATTCAGGAAGTGCACAAGCAATTCAGGAAGTGCACTACCCTCGGTGGATTTCCAACACCGTAGTGGTGCCCAAGAAGAATGGGAAGTGGCGAGTTTGTGTCGATTACAAGATAGTCAACCGAGCTTGTCCGAAAGATAGCTTCCCTTTGCCCCGCATTGACCAGCTCGTGGACTTGACGGCTGGACATAATAGGCTCAGCTTCTTGGATGCCTATCACGGCCACCATCAGATTGCCATGCATGGGCCCGACCGAGAGATCACCTCCTTCACGACTCCAAGGGGACTCTTCTATTACCGAGTTATGCCTTTTGGTTTGAAGGACGCCGAGGCAACCTTTCAGAGGATGGTGACTAAGATGTTTGCTCCGTTGCTTGGCCAGACAATGGAGGCTTGCATTGATGATATGGTGGTTAAAAGCCGGCATCAAGCAGACCACTTGTCTGACTTGGTCGAGATGTTCGCCATTCTCAAAAAGCACAAGCTACGCTTGAATGCGTCTAAGTGCGCCTTTGGTGTGGGGTCCGAAATTTTTTTGGGATTGCTAGTCACGAACCGAGGCATAGAAGCAGACCTCTCTCAGATCAGAGCCGTGCAGGAGTTGAAATAGCCTAGCTCGGCTAAGGACGTGCAGCATCTGGCCGGAATGGCGGCCGCGTTTAATCGATTTATAAGCCGGTCATTAGATCGCTGCCGCCCTTTCTTTCAGGCATTGAAATCAAAGTTCTCGTGGGATGAAGAGTGTGACCGGGCTTTGGCCGAGCTCAAGGAATATCTGTCTTCTCCGCCAATATTGGTTACACCAAAGCCAGGCGAGGAACTCTATCTTTACCTTGCCGTCTCACAACATGCAGTCAGTGCGGTGCTAGTCCGAGCTGAAAGAATTAAGCACCTCCCAATCTTCTACGTCAGTAAAACCTTGCTGCCGGCAGAGTCGAGATACTTGCCGTTGGAAAAGCTTGCGTTGGCATTGATGACAGCTTCAAGGAAGTTGGCACACTATTTCCACGCCCATACCATCATCGTACTGACGGAGTTTCCCCTTAAGGCCTTGTTTAAACGGGCACACTATTTCGTTGCGGAATTCTCACCTAGAACTCATCCGGTGTGCCCGGTCGACATTGTCGCGGAAGATGATGAGGCGAACCCAAGCCCAACTGAGACACAACAACTTGGTGGAGTTGACGACGCGAAATTTGCACGCCCCTCCGGAACACCCTTAGTCTGTACAAATCCACCGCCTGGTGATGTGATGACGGAATTGGGTATCACCAACTAACCTGCTCTGTCCGATACCGCATCACAAATGGGGGAAGAAATGGAAGCATTCAGCACAGAGCCTGCGGCCGGCATAATACCGTAACCTGGAGATTCGCCTACGGACTTGGGCATTGAAGATTAACTTGCTGAGTCCGATGCCGAATCACCGAGGGGGGCTGAAGTGGAACCAGTCTGCACAGAACGTGCAGCCGAACAACCGTGATCTCATTGACCTTCGAAACTCTCACGACCCTTCAAAATGTTGGAAGCTCTTTGTTGGGGAGATGTGGAAACTTTTCGTTGATGGAGCGTCGAACCGTCACGGCGTCGGGCTTATCTCGCCGGATGGCCTGACTATTGAACACTCTATTACCCTTGGCTTCCCAGCATCCAACAATGAGGCCGAGTATGAGGCGCTTTTGACCAGGCTCAAGAGCGCGATTCAGATGCAAGCATCCGAGCTAATTGTATACAGTGACTCCCAACTTGTGGTTAACCAAGTCTCTGGGGTTTACGAAGCGAAGGATGACAGAACGGCGAAGTACCAAGCCTTGGTTAGGGACCAAATCAGGCGATTTCAAGCGATCAGGGTCCAACAGATTGGCCGAGAAGAAAATGGCCGAGCAGATGAGTTGGCAGGCCTTGCTTCCATGATCGATAGCACATCTCTCAACCCTCTTTTGATTGAATTCCTTCCAAGACCCAGCATTGAGGAAGCCGGGCAGACAGAAGTACTATGCGCCGAGCTAGGTCCCTGTTGGATGGACCCTATCATCCTGTTTCTTAGAGAACGGACTCTTCCAACCGACAAAAAGGAAGCACATAAAGTGCGGGTGAAGTCAGAGCGGTTTTGGCTCTCTCCATCCGGCGCTTTATACAAAAAATCTTTCACTGGTCCCTACCTAAAATGTGTGCACCCATGCAGCGTGGAGACTTTCTTGTACGAAATTCACGAAGGCATCTGTGGCAGTCACATAGGGGGCAGGTCCTTGGCCTACCGAGCTATTTCACAAGGCTACTGGTGGCCATGCATGCAAGCCGACGCACAGAAATATGTTCGCAAGTGTGAAAAGTGCCAGAAGTTTGCCCACCAGATCCACCAGCCGGCCAGGGAACTTCTTCCCCTCACCAGCCCTTGGCCCTTTGCGATGTGGGGGCTAGATATAGTGGGGCCGCTCCCCACCACACCAGGCAACCGGAAGTTCTTCATCGCCGCCACAGACTACTTCACCAAATGGGTTGAAGTGGAGCCTTTGGTAACGATCAAGAAGAAAGACGTGAAGCGCTTTGTCTGGCAGAATTTGGTCACGCGGTTTGGCATCCCCAAAATTCTGATCTCTGATAATGGCACCCAGTTTGACGGTCACCTCTTCAGAGGATTTTGTGAGGATTTAAAGATTGAATTCTACAACTCTACTCCGGCTTACCCGCAGTCCAATGGTCAAGCCGAGGCATCAAACAAGACCATACTTGATGTGAAGAAGCGGCTGGAGAAAGCAAAGGGAAAGTGGGCTGAGGAACTCCCCACCGTCCTTTGGGCATACCGAACAACCCCTCGGCGGTCTACTAGGGAAACTCCATTTGCTTTGGCTTATGGCATGGAGGCGGTCATACCTTTGGAAGTTGGCATGCCCACACTCAGAAGCGAAAGTTTTGTGCCCGAGCTGAACGCCGAGGCCATCGCCCTGGAACTGGATCTAGTGGAAGAGCGGCGGGAAAAGGCTCTCATCCACGTGGCGGCCTATCAACAAGAACTTTCAAGGAAATACAACAAGACGGTGCACCCCAGACCGTTCAAAGTTGGTGATTGGGTCTTGAGGAAGGTCATGGGCAATACCCTGGTGCCAGGAGAAGGCAAGCTAGGGGCAACTTGGGAGAGTTGATGACTTGTTCAACTTAGGATTCCCAACCGAGATGATTTACTCCGGTTGGAAGAGTTGATGACATGTTTAACTTAGGATTCCCAACCGAGATGATTTACTCCGGTTGGAAGAGTTGATGACTTGTTCAACTTAGGATTCCCAACCGAGATGATTTACTCTGGTTGGAAGAGTTGAAGACTTGTGCAACTTTGAAGATCCCAGCCGAGATGACTTATTCCGGTTGGAAGAGTTGATGACTTGTTCAGCTTGGGATTTCCAACCGCGATGGTTATTCCGGTTGATGAAGTTGGTGATTTGTTCAACTTTGTAATTTAAACCGAGATGTTTTGCTGAAGATAGAGTTGGAAAAAAAAAACGTGCAAACAGTTGATGAAATCGGAGCTTTTCATTGATAAAAAGTAAATACAAGAGATGGGGAACTTAGCCCGGTTACATTTGCAGACAAAAAAGAGAGAAAATGCAAAACTAGTCTAAGGGGGAAAGGTCTGGGAATTCCTCATCAGCTTCCAAGTTGACCGGTGTTGTCTGGTTCTAGACACCAGTCACAGTCTGGCCGGTCTGCTCCTGCTCGGTTTGGTTCTCTCCCTCAGCATCTGCCTCGACTTCTCCCTCAAGTCCTTCCTCGGCCTCAGCCTGCAACGTGCTGAAGACGTCGTTGGCATATAGTATGAGGTAGGTCGGTAAGAAGACAACCGGTGGAGAGGCAAACACGTCGGTGTCAGGACCTTGACCGAGCTGTTGACAGGCAGCCTTCCATCCAGCTTTGAAATAGATGTCCTGGGTGGCAAAGACTTGTTTTTTATAGCTGTCTTCTGCCTCTTTGAAACCGGTGTTATTGGCGTCTTCATGTTCTTTCTCCCTGGACTTTTTGAGCTCGTCCAGCTCGGCCTGGAGCGTGTCTCTCTTTTGCTTAGCTTCGCTAAGCTAGCCGAGCAACTTGTTGTTGTCAGCACTGGCAACTTGGAGTGACGATTTTGCTTGGCCTAGCTCGGTCTGGAGGCTCTGGACTTGGCTGGCGGTATCACTGGCCTTCTGCCGAAGTCGGTGGAAGCATTCCATGACCAAGTGCTGCTTCTGGATGGCCTGCAAAAACAGAATTCGATCAGAGAAGAAACCGTGCAAACACTTGTGAAAATTGGAGCAGAAGATTGAGATTCTTACTCTGGTCATAGACGTCACGGCTGATTTCACCAGCCGGGTGTTAGGAACGTGGTCGCTGCCAACCACGTCACTCGGCAGCAGCAGTGCCTTTGAGAGGTCGAAGGCAAGCAAGTGCTCACTGTCACCTTTGACCGAAGCATTTGCTGGGATTTCTTTGCCCCGGTGTTTCAGTTGCGGCCGCTACGCTGGAACGGGGTCTACTGTGTCGGCAGGTTGCTTGGTTATCAGCTCGGCAACCAGCTCGGTAGATGGGTCTGCGCGAGGCCTTTTGCCAGCCCGGCGGGTTTCCTATCTGGTTTGCCCGGCGGCTGGAGATGCCAGGGCTACCACAGGGCCGCTTGATTGGCCGGCAGCTGGGGAACGTGTGGCAATGCTTGGTATCTCGGCTGAGGTGGCTGTGAGCAAATTTTTGATGCGGCTTCTTTTTGCCATCTCCTCGGCTTCTGTCAACCGAATTAGTGGGACGTCAGGCAAAGTTGTGTCTGGAAGAGGTGATCGAGCGCGGAGAAAGTCTGTTACTTTACTCCGGCGTGGTGCCGAGTATCTGTAGGTTGGCGTGTAGCCGAGCAACTCGTTATAATCCCGATGGTTATAACGGAGCACGGTGCGGATGGCTTCAACGTTGGGGTATTGGTAGTTGGCTTGCAAGGCTTGAATAGCTGCAGGAGAAACAAGAAAAATGGTTAAGTATAGAATAATGTAGAGGAACAATTGACCGAGCAGAAGCAGACCGGCTTACATGTGGAACCGAAGTTCTTGCTTATGAACCAGCCCAGTACCTCGGTTGTTTCATAATTACTAGTCACCCAAAAGAAATCATCATCGTGCAGGTCCTTGTCCGGTGTACCGGTCACTATTTTTTCTTTGCCCGGCCTAATCTTAAGGCAATAGGCGAGACCATCACCGGTGTGTCCAAGAGTGTACTGTCGCAATATCTTGGCTAAGCCTAAGTTTGTGCCTAGCCGGTTGTTAAGTTCGTGCACACCATTTATTATTCAGTAGGTGTTGGTGGACAATTGAGTGGGTGCAAGCCCGGTGCGGCGCAGGAACTCGGTGATCAATGGGTTGAATGGGAAACGAAGGCCTTCTTCGACAATTGATAGCACGGTGAAGGGGCACTCCTCTCTGCCCCAAGGCGTTGTCTCAATTTCTGCAAGCTTAAGGTGGACATCGGCCGGGATGCCGTACTTCTCCCTGAACGCAGCTAGGGCAGCCGGAGTATCTACGAGAAATCGAAATTTCCCCATGAACGACCGGCTAAATTAGCTCGGCTGAGGAGGTTCGGCACTAACTGGTGGTTGTTGGTTGCTCGGTCTTTGAGAGCCTCAGAAATGGTCAGGGGTCCCCTTGGACTCTGCAGGAAAAGTTGTCAAGTGAAGAGGAAGCGCGGTCGCGCGAAACGAGCTTGACTTTAGCTCAGTCATTGATTGTGCCAAACCACCTCGGTTGTGAAGGTTAGCCAAGGAGCCCGGTCGTTCAAGCGGACCAGATATTAGCCCGGTTGATCGACCAAACCCTTTGCCTACCCCGGTTTCCACTAAGGTTAGGACAAACAGGTTATTTGCTCGGTCAGATTGGCCTTTTGGATCAAATGAGACCTGGAGCCCAGTCCGCCCCAGATTTTCAGTGTTCTTCAGGAAAAATGAAGAACACCATTCACAGTGGGAGGTTTGGGATGGTTCTTAAGACTAATGCCCTAGAAACTATGTTTTAGTGCCCTAATGTGTGAAATATTAAAGAAGATAGTAACAAAAGAGGAGTTGAAGGACTTACCAGTGAAGGGCAGTGACTTTTCCTTCGAGCACGAGCTCAAGAATGGCGAGAGAAGAAGGGCAGCAGCTCTGGGACGCTTAAGACGGAAGATGGTCAATAAGAATGAAACAGAGAGAGACGGGGCACATATATAGCCGCAATTGCCACCCAAATTCGAATTTCATGCGACGGCTGGTTGGCTGCTCGAGGACCAACAGGAGAACGCCACGTGTCCCATTAGTGGCAACGTCAGAATTGAAGAGACAGGAAGGTCAGGTGAGGCGTCGACTGAGCAAGCCAAAGAGACAGGAAGGTCAGGTGAGGCGTCGACCGACCAAGCCGAAGAGCCAGGAAGGTCAGACCGAGCAAGTTTGAATTCATGCATGTCGACTAGCCCGGTTGCCGATTAGTAAATTGATGACCGAGGAGGTGATACCTCGGTCGGAATAGGTATCCCAGTCACGCTTCAGTGGACGGAATTAAGGGGCAATTGAAAGGGAGATTAATGATCTGAATTTGGAAAGGTGGAATTAGCCGAACAGATTAGGCCGAACGAAGTTGGGCCGAGGTATTTGGCTCCGAGATTGGGCCGTGATCTTGCTCGGTAATGGCAAAGGCCTTGTGGAACCGAGCTACCTGATTTCGTTGGCACGGAGACCGGGCAGGTTAAGGTTCAGTCAGGTAAGGGTTCCACAGCTCGCGCGTTGCTCGGTTGTAATACACGCGCCCTCAGCCCGGCACGATAAAGTTGATCAACCTCCATCTCGGCTTCGTTGGAATGCAGTCGAACACGGCTAGAAATGAACCCGGTTGGAGGAGCATTACGCCGTCAAGTGCGCTTGGGCTTGAAGTGGAGTATGGCCATTGGTAGCCGAGATAATGTTGTCCGGCTGCCGAGCTCCCAGTAGAGTGGGCTGGCAATTGGGTTAGGTGATGCTCAGCAAGATTTGTGCTGGCAGATGGGATAGCAGAACCACGTATCGAGAGATCACTGGGAGTAGATTTGGGGCGCAGAAGGTATATAAGCAAGTCTGCGTCCCCATGCTGGACACAAGACATTTTTGGTGAGATAAACACTAAACACAATTCTCTCCCTTCTCTCTATCTATCCCCTGGTGTGTGTTCTAACTTAACCGTCGGAGGGGTTTTCCGGTCACACACCGTCGGGTAGCTCACCGCCTTTGTGTACGCAGGTGATCGGATAGAAGCGGAGCTTGGAAGAAGGGAGTACGGGCTTGCCTGAATATTTGCTCCCCGTACACGTTCCTTTCGGATAAATACAGGACTTAGAGCCTTGTGTTGAATTTGACACTGTTTCAAACAAAAAGCAGCAGCATGAAGTCAATGTTGGTAAGATGCTCTGCATGCTTCACCACCCTCTTCTCGTCTTCTTCCTAAATAACCTTAGCTAGCTTAAAAACCAGAAAAAGGATAAGGAAAACCTTGCAACATCTTTGCTC
The DNA here is from genome assembly GCF_055761805.1 of Camellia sinensis. Classification (NCBI taxonomy): domain Eukaryota; kingdom Viridiplantae; phylum Streptophyta; class Magnoliopsida; order Ericales; family Theaceae; genus Camellia; species Camellia sinensis. The sequence continues at coordinate 191,502,435 of NC_138961.1, read as the reverse complement.
AATTGCTTTAACTGGGCATTGTTGGGGTTTAACCAACATATTTGTGAGCTGACACAAACACTATATTTTAGTTTGTTTTTATATGCCAATAATTGTTTAGCTATGGCTATATACCATTGACTACCCAAATAATGTATAATAGAAAGGGTACATATGTGATATGCCGAATGATAATTGGATTTGGATGGACCTCTATGATACAATTGGGGGTGTTTGGCAAGAAAAAAAATAGCCTAGTTTAGGCTAAAATTCACAAAAAGACAAAATAGGTTAAAATAGCTAATAAGACAAAATATCACATCAAACCCATAATCATTTCACTTTTTCTCTCACAAACATCACATCCAACCACAAAAAAATCCAATCATCTTCCTAAACACAAAAATTTTAGCCTACTAAAATAGCCAAAAACTAAAATAGCCTACTAAAATAGCAACTTCCCAAACGAAGCCAATAAGACAATGTAACAAGAAGCCAAAAAACTTTTCTAGTCCAATAAATTCAATCTTAAATGTGCTTTCAAATGGTTTGTCTTTACAGCTTTTGTATTACTTGAAATTGTTTCTATATCAAGTCTTGATGGTTATATGGGTTTGTTTTTATGATTGTCTTTATGTTGGTGCACACTGAAGAGGAAAATGAAGAGCTGACCAACGAGGTTCATTTTTTAAAACACTTGTCCAATGTATATACATATTGATTGCTATAATGGATATTTAATGTCACTTCACTCATAGTGCAATGGTAATTGTGATAATAGGTGGAATTGCAATACTTGCATGATTACATTGGAATCACTGCAGGCGTCGGTTTGACAACAACGCCCCTCCTAAATTTCTCGGGTGTTTTAGGGAGCAGTTTTTTCTCCATTGGTACTGACATCTCTATTGATGTTGGGGCAAGGCAATTTGCAAAATACAATGCCAGTCTCAGCTTCAACACCGTCATCCTCATCATTTCCTTGACATTGTAATCTCCTTTTCTCCCTTCTGCTAAAAATTTCAAAAATAAATGCAAATCATCAAGAAAACAACATTTACTAAAAAAACAAGAGAGAATAATAATTATTCCCTATTAAACATGGTCGATACACTTATGATTGAAAATAATGCAAGAATGACAAGGGTGACACGTTGAGGGCCTCGTGTCACCACACGATATGTCCTCTAACGAATATTACCATTGCAGCAGAGCTGACTCATAAATTCTTGAGAAACGAGACTACGCTCACTTTTGGCACCCAACACGTGTTTTCCAATTACGTTGGTGAAAGCACGTGCGAGCAGCAATGGAAGACTAGGCGCCCTTGTTCAGCAAGAGTTGTTTCAATCATTCTTCTTGACTGTAACCAGAGATGTGGATGTCTGGGATGTGATGAGGAGCACAAAGCTCGAGCTGTCTTTGGCTTTTAGGCTTTAAATTGAATAAATATAGAAAAAAAAAAAAGAAGTCCCTCCCTTGACATAGAGCTTGAAGTTGCAGCCGTTTTGGGCTAGCCTTAAATACGATTAGCGTGGCGTTTAAGGGCTGCAGATGTAAGTGTTTTCATGTATGGAACTACCATTCTGTTCTTAAATTCTGTTTCCAACTTTTCTTAAGCATTATGATAAATACAATAAGCATCAAGAAGTAGAACTTAGCTTCATATCATTTAATATGGTTGAAATGTTGATAGATCATAAGTGATTTACGAAACCTTCTTTATTTTTCTTTTTGTCTTTTTTCTAAGGAATAGCCTTTGGTTCTTTGAACAGCTTTCTGTTTCCCAAACTCATTATTGTTATTGATGTGTACAAAAACAGTTATAGTATGATCATATGTACTTTTGAACGTGGACATAGTTTCTCTACCTAATGTCGTAATTATTATGAGACTTGTTGTTCTATCTTCCTTGTCTTCATTATTTCACTTGGTTTAATCTCTAAGTTGAGTTTATCTATTGATAATTTTTAGACAATTAGCTACATGGCTGAGCGTGTTGTTGGACATGGATCATTCGAAGTTGTGTTCCAGGTAAAACTGCATGCCTTTTTACTGGGAAATAGTTGCGGTATATTCTATCTCATGAATAGAAAACTTTCAAGCTGTTTTTATGCTGATAATTTTTGTTTATTTAGGCAAAGTGCTTAGAGACAGTTGAAACTGTGGCCATAAAAAAGGTTCTTCAAGACAAGAGATATAAGAACAGAGAGTTGCAAACCATGCGTCTTCTTGACCATCCAAATGTCGTGTCCTTTAAGCATTGTTTCTTTTCTAAAACTAAGAAGGATGAACTTTATCTCAATCTAGCACTTGAGTATGTTCCTGAAACCGTTCATCGTGTAATCAAGCACTTTAATAAGTTGAACCAACGAATGCCGCTAATATATGTGAAGCTGTATGCACATCAGGTGTGGTGTTAGACCCTCCACCTTCCTTTTATGTCTCTATGGTGTTTATTTATCTCGTCTGTCAACAGTGTTTTTTATCATGACAATTTTGTGTAAATGTAAATTTTATGCCTTTTTTTTCCACAACACACATTTCTAGTTATAAACATTGCTTTCTTTCTCTCTACAATATTATAGGCTTACAGGCCCACATATTCAACATTATCCAAGTGTTTGCACTTACAAAAAGAATCTTTTCAAAGCATCAAGTGTGATTTTAGAAAAAGTTAGGAGGTTTGGGTACTTTACCCCTGTTTGAGGTGATCTTTCAATATCATTCAACACTGCTGGGCAAACAAGAAGAGGGAAATGGCATGAATAATATTAAGAAAAATTCTTTGTAGGTTGTCTTGATTATTTATTTGTTCTAGCAAACATTTCACACTTGCATGTATGTCATCAAATATTTATGCTGGAGTGTCTGAATAAACGCTTATGCTTTCTCTCATTGAAGCACTACTGAAATACCTTGTTATTTGTGAGTTTACATCTGATTTAAAATGCACTTATCATCAAATGTTGCTTGTTTTCCCCAGGGGTCATCAATTGGACTAGTTAAGTCAATGCAGCCGGCTATCAACAATCCAGCTTCTGCTAATTCCATGATAAGCTCTAAAATTGATCTAAACCTTTGCTTTACAATGCAAGTCCATTCCAGCATGTCATTTTTTGGTCTTAGCTTGGAGAGTAGTACTACAGATCATCAAGACTGGTGCTTCTCCAATGGTACTCATGGGAGAGCTGCCTCCATTGTGTCCTGAAAGTTCATTCCCTTCAACTAGTAGGAGCAGCGTTATTATGCGTTACATGGAAAAGAAGAAGACAAGCAAGTAAGAGTAGAGCAGTTTTTCTTTTCTTTTTTTTACACATCATTTAGGTTAAAAAAAAAAAAAGAATATTGTGTGGACTTAGGAAGCATGGATGTGTATTTAATTCCCTTTCAATTCTTTTTGATTGTTTAGTTCTTTGGTTTAATGAAAAGTATATTTTGAGGTTTGTGATAGTTCCAAGGAAAGAAAAACAAGAAAGTGTAGAAGCAGTGTTAATGCATGAATGTTGAGATTTTATTAAGGGAAAAAATGGAAAATAATACATGAATGTTGAATTTTTGCAAAAATGTGTTTATGTTTGTGTAGACACCCCATTTTTTACCGTCCTCAAGACTTGGATGTCATCATTTGCACACTCGATGATCATCCATGTTCGTGTTCGTTTTGAGTTCCTAAAGGTCTCGGCTGTGCGCCTTGCCTTAGAGCCTCTCAACTTGTCTGTTTTGTGCTTGGTGGTGGACCAAGAGCTTGTGGTTTTGTTTCTGAGGGAATGGGGTAGTCGCTGGACAGCCCTAACACCCATCGGCCAGGCCCCCTACCCATCGGCCATGCCCTCTTTCCATCGGCCATCAATTGTGGCCGGTCGGCATCACTGATGGCCGGTCGGCCATATCTTTTGGCCGAGGCCTTTTTCTTTACTTTTGCAGATGTTTTGTTGCCAGCTGTGCCAGCTGGTGAGCATAGAAAGCATCCTCCATACACGTGTATGGAGGGATTGAAACAAGCTCTTAGCTTGTTAAACAAGCTTGAAGCTTGTGATTCTATATAAGGGGAGGCTCCTCTCCCCTTTTAGAGGGTTAGAAAAATTGCATGAGAGCTATACATATATCTGTCTCTCTATATTGCTCTCTCTCTCTCTCTCTATATTAGTATTGTTTTGTGCCTTAAAGTGTTGTTTCTTCACACTTTTGCACACAAACATCTAGTGAAACACCTTCACTCTTGAGCTGAGGTTCTTGGAGGTTGCATTTGAGTGGTTTAAGCTTGATTTTTGCCTCTGAAGTTGCTACTTTGAAGTGGTTCTTCAATGGTGAGTCTTCATCCTCTTTAAGGCTTTGTTTATATTGCTTATTTGGCACTATTTGCATGATGTTTTACGCTTAACTTTAAACTGCAAAAAGCTTCATTTTCAAGTGCTTAAAGTGTTTGTTTAGGCCTCTTTGGTGTTGGGGGTGGTCTACCCCCTTTTGTGCCTTATTTTGCCTTGTTTTGAGCCATCTCTTTAGGCCTTTGAGATCATCTTCTCTTGGTGTTTTAACCACTGAATTTCAAAGGAATTTTAGTGGTGGAAAGTGTGTTTTGAGGTCCCAAATGGGTGGGGGCTGTCCCCCCTCCTCTTCTCTTGTTTGCTTGTGTTGATGGCTCATCAAAGTAGCATGTCTTTCTAGCATGTTTTGGCTCCATCTTAGCATGTCTTAGGCCTTATTTTAACATGATATAGCTCTGTTTTGGGTCGGTTTGATTGCCTCTTGCATGCTTCATACCCTTGTAGTGCAATCCTCCCTATAACCTTAACATGCATCATGCTTTGGACCATCATTTTAGCATGTTTTTGGCCCCATTCCAGCAAGCTTTCACTCATGTTTTGCCATGCTTAAGCTCTGTTTTAAGTGTTTTAGGTCATGCATGCCTTGCTTTGTATAGCCATAGTGCAATCTTACTCACTAGTTTTGAGTTTCCAAGTCTCTAGCATGCATTGCTTGGGCTATTTGCATGATTTAGTATCATTTGATATATGATTTCAGAGCATGTTTCATTGTCATACCCTCGTATGTATCACTCTTTCAATGCTTTTGGAGGGTTATGCTTTATACCTTAATCATGAGCCAATTGGCATGCATGCTTGCCTAAGCTTTTGGGCTACCATCTCAGCTTGTTTTTGGTGTTATTTTACCATGTTACAACTCTGATTTTTGTTGGTAAAGTCATCTCATGCTTGGTTTTGGTAGGTGTAGTGTAATCATGCTCATTGGCCTTGCATGCATCATGCTTTATGCCTCCCATTCTAGCATATATTAGCTCTAGTCCATGCTTGTTTTGGCATGTTTTAGGACTGTTTTGAGTCATCTTGGCCCTTTGGGGCTTGCTTGATATGGCTATGGTGCAAGTGCCTTTGATAGCCTTAAGCTTTGAGCCTCCTAGCATGCCTCATTTGTGTGTATGGTTTGGCATCATTTGGAATGTAATTTCAGAGCTTATGTTTTTGCTATACTCCCACGTTTATCACTCTTTCAATGTGTTTGAGGGTTGAGCTTTGTGCCTTGCTTGCGAGCCATGAGTTGAGCATGCTTTTCTTACTTCTTGTGTTTAAGTTTCAGCACATTTTGGCCATTGTTTGGGCATGCATGAGGTCTGTTTGGGGTTGGTTTAAGTCCATTGAGCATTGTATTGCATGCCTCTTGTATGATGCTCTTTACTTGCTTTGATGCTTTAGCCTCTAAAAATGCCATGCATGCATTGCTTATATGATGGAACCTCATGAGTGCCACTCTAGCATTGATAGATAGCATGTTGTTTGCATGTGTGTTGCATTGCATTGTGTTTGGATCGGATGTTGACCCAAACACGAGAAACGAGGGGCGTTTCATACTTGAAGTGATGAAACGTGCCTCATTTCTTTGTCGTCGTCCCCCTTGATTGTGCATGATAGGGTGGAGGCCTCTCGAGTCCTATGTGTTATTTGTGCATTCATTGACATTGTGCAAGCTTGACTCTTTGGCCATCATGCATCGAAATACGTGGTTGGTGATTTGAGAGCCAAGCACTATACTCCTTTGAGCTTGAGACATGATAAAGAGTGTGATTGGACACACATTCCCTTGCAAATACACTGCCATGTCTCTGTTTGTGCTCTGTTGCAGCAAAAGGAGAAATTGCAGGAAGCAGTGGCCAACCGGCCATCAAAGCTACCGACCGACCACCAAGGCTGCCGATCGGCTATCAGAAGTGGTCGATGGCCATCAACTCTAGCCGATGGCCATCCCTCTTGGCTGACCATCCCTCAGCATGTTCCTGAGATGGGTCAAAAGCAATCTGGAAGCTGAAATAATTTTCAGAAGTATAGAAGTGTGCAAACAGAGGCATCTTGAGGCAAGGCGATGGATTTCCCAGAAGACGCAACCGAGCATGCATGCCTCCCTCACCCGCGAGGTCATTTTACCACTTTACTAGCTAGTTGTAGTTAATTGCAGGTTTTGTAATTAATTAGTTTAATTTGGTGTTGTAATAATTAATTAGCTTAGCATAGTTAATTAGTTTATTTGTAATAATTAGTTTAATTAGCGTAGCTAGTTAGCTTATTATTCGGACCCTCCGTCGAGAAGGCAAATGTTGTAATAAGTGCACGTGTGTGTGATGCATGTCTTCCAACCCCATTTTTGTCTCCCTTTTACTTAACTGCTTTTGATGGTTAGTTTTAGGGCATGTTTCAATTAGCATCCTTATGCTTGCATGCGTGCATCATTCATTCGTCTTGCATGCACCGGGCTCGTCGCATCATTCAAACTGCATTGTATTTCAATATACTTTCTTGAATACGTGTTTCAAAGCATGTTATCAAGTGTTGCATTCATGTGCCATTCTAGATAGCCGAGCCTATTTTAGTTGCATTTTGCATGTGTCACATTAGGCATTGTTGACATAGTTAGGATCATGCATGATTATTAACTAGCTCTTGTTTTAGCTCGGAGTACTCGGTGAGTGTTTATGCTTTAGCATCCTTGCATGAGTGTAAGTGACTGCCATGATAGCATGCTTGCCATGAGGCTAACTGCTTAAGTGTTTAACTACATGAATGTCTGTGGATGAAGGCTTCATTGCTTGAATTGGAACAATTCATCAAAATGTGCGTTTTAGGCCCACTTGAGGTGGCAAAATCATGTTGTTTTAAGCCCACTTGAGGGTGGCAAATCCGCGTTTTAGCCTACTTGTGAGTAGCACTTTCAAATCATTTTCGAAAACAAACATGAAATGCTTTGTTCCAAATTGAAAGATTTAGTCTATACTTGTATGCTGTGCGTATCACATAGTAAGCTAGCTAATAACCGGAATAAAAACACATGTGTTTACAAAAATAACATATCATGTTAATAGAGGGCGATCCTTTGATCGGGCAAGCGGGGGTGCTCATTTCATGACCTTCCCCCTTCGTACCCAAGTTCCCGAGCCGAGGTAACTATGGTGATGACGGACACGTGGCCTTAGGCACGAGTCAGGGTTTCCTAAATTTTCCAAAACGAAATATTTAGGTGGCGACTCTGAAATCTGGCAAAACAGTCCATGTTTGGCGCTTTTTGATTAAAATCGATTTTCCAAAACGATTTGCTGGATTTGGACTCTTTGGTGATTTATCAGTCTTACATCACACTTTGTGAGATTAGATTCAGAACCGCAACAGGAGTCTGAACTGTAGTAGCTAGAATTACAGTTCGCGCCCTCTCCGAAAAGGGGGCGCGCGGAGCGAGTTCGGGCGGTCTACAGTTTCTGGCGACTCTGTTGGGGATTTAGAGAACTTGACTCGAACTCATGATATGTTGTTTTGTTTACACTTATGTGTTTCTTTACATTGCATTTGCATAGGTGCGCCTAAGTCACAGTGTTTGCCATATGCTATTCCTGAACGGTTTGCCAGAGGCTTGCTTGGAAAAGCGTGCCATAAGGCTGACCGGTTATGAGCTCTGCCACGATGGGAACACAAACCTCAGTTGTTACCAAGGCACCCTTTTTAACCATTCAACCTAGTGCATATCGGAATCCGTAAAGACCATTCCAAACTAGGACAGGTTGCTTATCCGATTGTTGGTTGTTTGAAACCGCTACGTGCGTAGTGAAACCCTAACTCCTGACAAGATAGGACAGGGAAACCTTACCCCTCCATAGGGGTGTTTTTGCTCTTACTTGCTTGCTATGTGCTGTTAGAGTGTGTCTCTGCAGGGAATGTATGTATCAGTTTGCAAGTCTGAGTATCAGGCCTGTGGGCATCAGTATTCGGGGGAATCAATTTTACCTGAGAGTATCAGATTTGAGGCAGTGATTTGGGAACAGTGATCAGTGTTGAGAACAGTTTGTTCAGCTTGTGATTGTCAACTGTGTGTTGTCTTTATTTAAGCCGAACTGTTGTCCATTTTTTCTGCTTATTGTTTCCTTATTATGCTTTATTTATCGTTTTGCAAGGTAGTTTAGCATCATTGCTTCCAAAAAGGCAGATATTCCCTAAGCACTCTAGACCAGAGGTCGAAGACTTCATTGATCCGAGGATCTAATTGTCGGACAAGCAGTGTTCTTTTCATTACCCCTGATTACTAGACGGAGGTCAGTTAGGCACAGTTTATCAGTACAGCGGTTACCAGATCAGCGGTCCTTATCCACCCCACCAGTGAGTAGACGGGCTGAGGTTTCCGTTTCTACCACAGAGAGAGATACATCTGTTGTTCAGTTAGATCAGCACCTTATGGCTAGTATGAAGGACATGATGCGTCAGCTCCAAGAGACTATGCAAGCCATGCAGCGGGATGCTGCCCGCCAGGCAGAGTTTGCCGCGCATCAGGCAGATGTGGTGGCTCAACAGACAGAGTTGATTGCCAGAATTTAGCAACAACAGCAACCACAACAAGCCGGAGCTTCTGCTTCGCATCCACCCCCACCCCCACCCCCACCCCCATCCCCACCCAGAGTTCCAACACTTGGGGAAACTACAAACGTCCAAGAGAATACGGACCTCCCAACGGGGCCAGTTCCACCCCCAATCCTACCTCAACTGTCCAAAGCACTGGCCAATCTAATGGATACGCCGTTTGAATTTGAGGTGGATCCAACAGCACTGAAAGTGAGCAAGTTAGAAAAGCTGTTCAAAAAAGCTCAAGGCATTAATTCCATTCCGGACATAGAGGATAGATACACCGATTCGGCGGTGACTTTGTCGGACCGGTTAAAGATGCCGCATATAATCGTTTTGACAGTTCTAGGGATCCCATGGTACACCAGCGGTTGTTCTCAGATATCCTAAGGCCAATGGGCCTCTCCAGACTGCAAAAGCTTTCCCTCTTCGGCCGGACCCTGTCGGGTGTCGCGGCCATCTGGTATGCGAAGTTGGAAGATTTTATCAAGAGAAGTTGGGAAGAAATGGTTGAGACCTTTATAGCTCAATACTCCTACAATACGCAGATCGAGATGACAACTCGTGATCTCAAGACAACCAGACAGGAGCCGAAAGAGGGCTTCTCTAACTTTGTAACCCATTGGAGGGCCAAAGCTTCTATGATGACCATCAGGCTGGTCGACAAGGATCAGATACAGATGGTTGTGCGCAACCTCCAACCCAAACTGATGTAAAAGATGATCGTCTTACCCCTCCCCACCTTTGCTGATTTACACGAGATTAGGGTACAGATTGAGGACGCTATGAAGCAGGGTCTGATTGACCACGAGAGAGAGCAACCTAAGAGGGCATTTACCCGCGGTTCGAATGTAGGCACGAGTACTGCTGCAGCTGCCAGAACTTCCGATGTGGGCATGGTTATTACTACCACTCCAAAAACACTTACAGCTACACCCTTCACCGATGCGCCTGGAACCAGCTCACAAACAGCCAGATATCCACCCCGAGACTAGAGAACCTTTACTCCACTGTATATGTTTCTGTCAATGGCCCTGAGGGTCCTGATCAAAAAGGGGCATCTAAAGCCCCGGAAGCCGCGGCCACTACCAGACAAACTTCATTCCTCCCATAACCCGCTAAATATTGTACCTTTCACCAACAGCACGGTCATGACATCGATCAATGCTATAAACTACATCATGAGATCCAGGATCTTATTGATAATAAGGTGATTGCGCCTCCAGAGAGGCCGAATGTCACTACCAACCCCCTCCCACCACATAACCAAGCTCCACCACCCAAACACATTAACCTGATCCACACCGCGGCCATTCCATATGACTCGAGCATATACATCACACCTTCCCACCTACCTAAGACTGAGGTGTTCATCCCAGATAGCACAGACTTGTGCATGTTAGGTACCTCCCTAACCCAACTCGAACCAGTGGTGGTGACTGTCGAAAATAGAATTGGGATGACTTTGGAGGCAGATGAGAATGTTGATTGAGAGCCTGACGGGTCTGGGAGCTTTGCGTACAACTCGAGTGGTTATATCACGTTAACAGATCAGGTTAAGCCGAGGGTAGAGTTGCCAGTTGGGGTAGAGATCAATGTGGTTCGGGAAGATGGACCAAGTCAGGGGTTAGATGACCTAGCATAGCTGGAAGAGGACATTGCAAATCTGCAGTTCTTTGAAGAGCAGGACTCAAGGGATGTGAACATCAACTGGTCCGACTTAGATGGATCGGCAGAGAATACGGGGTGGCTCAGTGACCAGCCAGATGTTGTTAAAGAATCTCAACCAGAACAGGGACTGTCAGGAATGAGAACATCAGCAGTGGCCGAAATTACCGAGAATCAGGAGGTATCGCCGAAGAGCACCAGTGCTAAGAATTCTGCTCGGGATACGGGCTATTTGAGTACAGTAGATATTGAATAGGAGGCTGCATTAAAACGTCTTGAGCAAGAAAAGATCAAGGATCTTGAGAGGGCTAGGAAGGCCAAAGCCCTTGCGGGGACGGAATGTGCCGTGAGCACAGAAATAGTTACAACAGAACCAAACAACTGTCTGTCAGTTGCCGACGGGATGTGGTAGGAAGATGACGACTTACGTCTTGCCCACACTAACGAAGATTGGGGACAGAACCAACCGGATGACACCTGGTATGTTGAGGAGGTTGACCACATGACCAGGAGTGGGCGGTACTTCAAGCCCCCACACTTGGACTAACTAGAGGTGTTCGGGAAGGACAAAAAAGCAGAGAGGCAGAAAGAAAAACAGCTCGAGGAGAAGGCTGTACTGAAACAGCTTAAGAAAATTCAAGCAGACATCTCCATCTGGGGACTGCTTATAGCCTCAAGAGTTCACAAAAAAGCTGTCCTTTTTACAATGGACAGGGCTAAACTTTTAATCGATATAACTCCTGAGCAGTTGGTAGGGTCGGTTTTCCCGGGAGGAGCTTCCCCGACCTTGACCTTCACTGACAAGGAACTGCCGCCTGAGGGCTCAGATCATAACAAATCGCTCTATATCTCTGTCGAATGTAGAGAGAAATGGATACCGGTGGTCCTTGTTGACACGGGATCTGCTATCAATGTGTGTCCGTCGAGAACGACATATGCTATCAGGTTGAAGCCCGCGGATTTCGTGCCTACTGCCCAGGTGATACGGGCCTATGATAATACCAGCCAAAAGGTGATGGGAACTGTACAAATTCGGACTCAGGTTGGCCCGGGGCAGCAGGACATTGAGTTTCATGTCTCGGATATTCCTGCAACCTTCAATCTACTCCTTAGGCGGCCGTGGCTGCACCAAGTGAAAGTCGTCTCTTCCACCTTACACCAAATGCTGAAGTACCCCCACGGGAAGGGGGTGGCCATCGTTTTTGGGAATTCTTCGATACATTCGCCACCAAAGGTTTCTACACCAGTTTTGGAGATTGAGCATGGCGCGAAGGATGTATTTCTGTTAGGATTTACCCTAGCTGAGGCCCGGGATGAACTTGCCAAAGAGCAGACAGACCCACCAGCTGAAGTTGAGTAGTGCAAGGAGGAGGATTCCGAGAGCACAGAAATTGAGATGGAGGTAGCGCTGGCTTGTCTCCTCTCAGATCCTCAGATCGTATTGGAGTGCTTGGGAGATAACTTCTCAATTTCCATGATCGGGGATGAAGCAGCTGTGGGCCCATCTTCAGGCATTCTTGATGCATCCATCGCACCCTCCCTCGTCTGGGAATACGAGGATGGCTTTTTATCGAGCAGTTTCGCGTCAGGTAGTGAGCCGGAATCTGATTCCACTGAGTTTGTGGAGTCGGAATCAGGTTCCAGCTCGTCTGAGTCCTAGTCCGGTATTTTTGGGGGTGATAACCCGGATGCCACTGTCCTGTCCAGGTCATTTTTTTCTTTTTCTTTTTCCTTTAAGTCTGTTGTAATAGAGGAATTAGGCAAACTGAATGTTATTAATGAGAATGGTACGGCTGTGGCTTCCGAGTACTTTTTTGTGCCTTTAATTTATTGCATTAATCAGGATTTTCAAAATTTTGATAAAAACAACGAGGAAAAAATTCCTCCGGTTTTACAACGTTTGATTGATCAAGAGCAGGAGAGGTTTGTGAAATCCTTGGTTAATGAAATCACTAATATTAATATTGGTACTGAGAAGGACCCGCGGCTAGTCCAGATCGGGTCTACGTTGTCTTCGGAGGAGCGCAAACGCTTAGTCGCTTTATTAAAAGATTTCAAAGATGTTTTCGTGTGGTCCTACGAATACATGCCTGGAATCGATCCTGAGATTGTACAACACCGGATCCCTCTTGACCTAGAGGCCCGACCTGTTAAGTAGAAACTCCGAAGGATCCGCCCAGACTAGGCTCTGAAAATCAAAGAAGAGGTCACTAAGCCGATTGACGCAAGGTTCCTGTTGGTATTTGAATACCCTACTTGGTTGGCCAATATAGTTCCGATACCAAAGAAAGACGGCAGAATTCGGGTATGTGTGGACTTCAGGGATTTGAACAAAGCCAGTCCGAATGACAACTTTCCTCTGTCTCATATCGACAAATTAGTGGACTTCACTGCTGGGCACGCGCTGCTCTCGTTCATGGATGGGTTTTCAGGCTACAATCAGATTTTGATGGCACCCGAAGACAGGGAGAAGACTGCTTTCATCACCCCGTGGGGAACCTATTATTATAGGGTGATGCCGTTTGGGCTGAAAAATGTCGGGGCTACGTATCAACGGGCTGCGACCACAATCTTGCACGACATGATCCATAAAGAAGTTGAGGTGTACGTGGACGACATGATTGTCAAGTCCAAGGAAAAAGAGGGCCACTACACCGCCTTGTAGAAATTCTTCCAACGGACCAGAGAGTATCGGTTGCGGCTGAATCCTCAGAAATGTATATTTGGTGTTACAGTAAGGAAAATGCTGGGGTTCTTGATTACACAAAGGGGTATCGAGGTCGATCCTTCCAAAATCAAGGCCACCTTAGAAATTGCCACCACCGAGGACTGAAAAGGAAGTGCGAGACTTTCTAGGTAAACTGCAATTCATAAGACAGTTTATTGCAAAATTAACTGTGACTTGTGAACCACTGTTTGGTCTCCTAAAGAAAGGAAAGAAATTCCAATGGGACGACCGATGCCAAGTTGCTTTCGAACAGGTCAAGCAATATTTACAAAACCCATCTGTGTTGTCACCGCCTGAGCTAGGGAAACCGTTGATTCTGTACCTATCAGTGACTGAAACGACAATGGGCTGCATGCTTGCACAGGAGTCTGAGGACAAAGTGGAAAAGGCTATCTACTACCTGAGCAAGAAAATGCTGGATTACGAGAATCGCTACACTCCACTGGAGAAGGCTTGTCTGGCCTTGGTATGGGCTACCAGGAAGTTAAGACACTACCTGTCAGCTCACTCTGTAATACTGGTTTCGAGATTAGATCCCATCAAATATCTCTTCGAGAAACTGGCACTTACGGGTAGGCCAGCTTGTTGGTTGCTTCTGCTTTCCGAATTTGATCTGAAGTACATGACGCGCAAGTTAGTGAAAGGGAGAGTGGTAGCGGAGTTCCTAGCCGACCACCCAGTTGAAGAGGATGAAGCAGTTGAATATTTGTTCCCAGACGAGACCATTCTGCATGTCGAAGAAGAGACTTGGATGATGTACTTTGACGAAGCGTCAAATCAATACGAGTATGGGATAGGGTGTTGCTGATAGCACCCGATAATTCTCGTATACCTCTAGCATTCAAACTCTGGTTCAAAGTGTCGAACAATGAGGCAGAATATGAGGCATGTATTGCTGGACTGGAAGCCGTCCTGGAACTAGGAGCAAAACGGTTGGATGTCATCGGGGACTTGAACCTTGTTGTATCTCAAGCTAAAGGAGATTGGAAAGTTAAAGAAGAAAATAGAAGAATCTATCACCAGACCTTGGACGTTCTGATTCCTCGGTTTGAGAAACTGAATTTCGCCCATCTGTTAAGAGAGAACCTGTTGTTCTAAATTTTGCCCATCCAGTCCACCTGTTGTTCAGAACTGGATGGTCGGCTAGGAACTGGAAAGTTAAAGAAGAAAAGATAAGTCTCTTCTTCGACATGCAGAATGGCCTCGTCTAGGAACAAATATTCAACTGTTTCATCCCCTTTGACTGGGTGGTCTGCCAGGAACTCTGCTACCACTCTCCCTTTCACTGATTTGTGCATCATGTACTTCAGATCAAATTCGGAAAGCAGAAGCAACCAACGAGCTAGCCTACCCGTAAGTGCCGGTTTCTCAAAGAGATATTTGATGGGATCTAATCTCGAAACCAATATTACAGAGTGAGCTAACAGGTAGTGCCTCAACTTCCTAGTAGCCAATACCAAGGCCAGACAAGCCTTCTCCAGCAGAGTGTAGCGGGTCTCGTAATCCAGCATTTTCTTGCTCAGGTAGCAGATAGCCTTTTCCACTTTGTCCTCAGACTCTTATGCAAGCATGCAGCCCATTGTCGTTTCAGTCACTGATAGGTACAGAATCAACGGTTTCCTCGACTCAGGCGATGACAACACAGGTGGGTTTTGTAAATATTGTTTGATCTGTTCGAAAGCAACTTGGCATCGATCGTCCCATTGGAACTTCTTTCCTTTCTTCAGGAGACCAAACAGTGGTTCACAAGTCAAGGTTAATTTTGTAATAAATCGTCTTATGAATTTCACTTTACCCAGAAAGCCTCGCACCTCCTTTTCAGTCATCGGTGGTGGCATTTCTAATATGGCCTTGATTTTGGAAGGATCGACGTCGATACCCCTTTGTGTAATCAAGAACCCCAACATTTTCCCTGTTGTAACACCATATGTACATTTCTGAGGATTCAGCCACAACCAATACTCTCTGATCCATTGGAAGAATTTGTACAAGGCGGTGTAGTGGCCCTCTCTTTCCTTGGACTTGACAATCATGTCGTTCACGTACACCTCAACTTCTTTGTGGATCATGTCATGCAAGATTGTGGTCGCAGCTCGTTGATACATAGCCCCGGCATTTTTTAGCCCAAACGGCATCACCCTATAACAATATGTTCTCCACGGGGTAGTGAAAGCAGTCTTCTCCCTGTCTTCGGGTGCCATCAAAATCTGATTGTAGCTTAAAAAACCATCCATGAACGAGAGCAGCGCGTGCCCAGCAGTGAAGTCCATTAATTCGTCGATGTGCGGCAGAGGAAAGTCGTCCTTCAAACTGGCTTTGTTCAAATCCCTGAAGTCCACACATACCCGAATTCTGCCGTCCTTCTTCGGCACCGGAACTATATTGGCCAACCAAGTAGGGTATTCAGATACCAATAAGAACCCTGCGTCAATCGGCTTGGTGACCTCTTCTTTGATTTTTAGAGCCCAATCTGGGCGGATCCTTCGGAGCTTCTACTTAACAGGTCAGGCCTCTAGGTCAAGAGGGATCCGGTGCTGTACAATATCAGGATCGATTCCAGGCATGTCTTCGTAGGACCACGCGAAAACATCTTTGAAATCTTTTAATAAAGAGACCAAGCGCTTGTGCTCCTCCAAAGACAACGTGGACCCGAGCTGGACCAGCCGCGGGTCCTTTTCAGTACCAACATTAATATTGGTGATTTCATCAACCAAGGGTTTCACAAACCTCTCCTGCTCTTGATCAATCAAACGTTGTAAAACTGGAGGTATTTCTTCCTCATCGTTTTCATTAAAATTTTGAAAATCCTGATTAATGCAATAAATTAAAGGCACAAAAAAGTACTCGAAAGCCACAGCCGTACCATTCTCATTAATAACATCCAGTCCGCCTGATTCCTTTATTACAACAGACTCAAAGGAAAAAGAAAAAGAAAAAGACGACCTGGACAGGACAGTGGTATCCAAGTAATCACCCCCAAGAATATCGGACTTAGACTCAGACGAGCTGGAACCTGATTCTGACTCCACAGACTCAGTGGAATCAGATTCCGGCTCACTACCTGACCCGGAACTGCTCGATAAAAAGCCATCCTCGTATTACCAGACGAAGGAGGGTGCGATGGATGCATCTAGAATGCCTAAAGATGGGCCCATAGCCACTTCATCCCCGATCATGGAAATTGACACGTAATCCCCCAAGCACTCCAATACGATCTAAGGATCTGAGAAGAGACAAGCCAGCGCTACCCCCATCTCAATTTCTGTGCTCTCGGAATCCTCCTCCTTGCACTGCTCAGCTTTAGCTGGTGGGTCTGTCTGCTCTTTGGCAAGTTCATCCCTGGACAACTGAAGATCAAAAAAGATTTCGAAGCCGGGCAAGCGCCGCTTCTCTGAATTTATCCAGGGCTCTGGAAAGCCACAGAATGGGAAGTCTTCTCCCTCCCGGACAAAGCGTCCGTTCAGGGTCCCCTGGATAGGCCGGTGCATCAACTCGTAATGCTTCCCGGCTTGTTTGGCTCTGGCTCTTCCGGCCATCTCTCTTCCTTTCCTCATCCAATCCTCTTTGGTAGGCAGATAACCTAGGCCAAAGGTATATAGGTTGTGCGGCACTTTGGCCGATGCTGCAACGCCCTTCCGGCCACTTCATCCTAATCCCATCCCAGGGATGTATTGAAGCTTGTTCATAAGGTAGACAGATTGTGCACTGACGTATAGCCCATCATCAACAGCTAGCATGTCTTGTACAACCCGGGCCTCAACTAGGGTAAATCCTGACGGAAATACAATCTCTGCACCATGCTCAATCTCCAGAACTAGTGTAGAAACCTCTGGTGGCGGATGTATCGAAGAATTTCCAAAAACGATGGCTACCCCCTTCCCACAAGGGTACTTCAGCATTTGGTGTAAGGTGGAAGAGACGGCTTTCACTTGGTGCAGCCACGGCCGCCCAAGGAGTAGATTGATGGTTGCAGGAACATCCAAGACATGAAACTCAATGTCCTGCTGCCTCGGGCCAACCTGAGTCCGAATCTGTACAGTCCCCATCACCTCTCGGCTAGTATTATCATAGGCCCGTATCACCTGGGCAGTAGGCACGAAATCCGCGGGCTTCAACCTGATAGCATATGCCGTTCTCGACGGACATACATTGATAGCAGACCCCGTGTCAACAAGGACCACCGGTATCCATTTCTCTCTACACTCAACAGAGATATAGAGCGGTTCGTTATGATCTGAGCCCTCAGGCGGTAGTTCCTTGTCAGTGAAAGTCAAGGTCGGGGAAGCTCCTCCCGGGAAAACCAACCCTACCAACTACTCAGGAGTTGTATCGATTAAAAGTTTAGCCCTGTCCATTGCAAAAATGACAGCTTTTCTGTGAACTCTTGAGGCCATAAGCAGTCTCCAGATGGAGATGTCTGCTTGAATTTTCTTAAGCTGTTTCAGTACAGCCTTCTCCTCAAGTAGTTTTTCTTTCTGTCTCTCTGCTTCTTTGTCCTTCCCGGACGCCTCTGGTTGGTCCAAGTGTGGGGGCTTGAAGTACCGCCCACTCTTGGTCATGTGGTCAACCTCCTCAACATACCAGGTGTCATCTGGTTGGTTCTGCCCCCAATCTTCGTCAGTGTGGGCAAAACGTAAGTCGTCGTCTTCCTACCACATCCCGTCGACAACTGACAGACAATTGTCCGATTCCGTTGCAACTATTTCTGTGCTCACGGCACATTCTGTCCCCGTAAGGGCTTTGGCCTTCCTAGCCCTCTCAAGATCCTTGATCTTTTCTTGCTCAAGGCGTTTCAATGCAACCTCCTGTTCAATATCTACTGTACTCAAATAGCCCGTATCCCGAGCAGAATTCTTAGCACCGGTGCTCTCCGGTGATACCTCCTGATTCTCGGTAATTTCGGCCACTGCTGATGTTCTCATTCCTGACGGTCCCTGTTCTAGCTGAGATTCTTTAACAACATCTGGCTGGTCACTGAGCCACCCTGTATTCTCTGTCGATCCATCCAAGTCGAACCAGTTGATGTTCACATCCCTTGAGTCCTGCTCTTCAAAGAACTGCAGATTTGCAATGTCCTCTTCCAGCTATGCTAGGTCATCTAACCCCTGACTTGGTCCATCTTCCCGAACCACACTGATCTCTGCCCCAACTGGCAACTTTACCCTCGGCTTAACCTGATCTGTTGACATGATATAACCACTCGGGTTGTACACAAAGCTCCCAGACCTCTCAGGCTCTGAATCAACATTCTCATCTGCCTCCAAAGTCATCCCAATTCTGTCTTCGACAGTCATCACCACTGGTTCGGGTTGGGTTAGGGAGGTACTCAATATGCACAAGTCTGTGCTGTCTGGGATGAACACCTCAGGCTTGGGTAGGTGGGAAGGTGTGATTTATATGCTCGAGTCATATGGAATGGCCGCGGTGTGGATCAGGTTAATGTGTTTGGGTGGTGGAGCTTGGTTATGTAGTGGGAGGGGATTGGTAGTGACATTCGGCTTCTCTGGAGGCACAATCACCTTATTATCAATAAGATCCTAGATATCATGACGCAGTCTATAGCATTGATCGGTGTTATGACCGTGCTGTTGGTGAAAGGTACAGTATTTAGCCGGGTTATGGGAGGAATGAAGTTTGTCTAGTAGTGGTCGCGGCTCTAGGGGCTTCAGATGCCCCTTTTTTATCAGGACCCTCAGGGCCGTTGACAGAAACATGTACAGTGGAGTAAAGGTTCTCTGGCCTCGGGGTGGATATCTGGCTGTTTGTGAGCTGGTTCCGGACGTACCGGTGAAGGGTGTAGCTGTAAGTGTTTTTGGAGTGGTAATGGTGACCATGCCCGCATCGGATGTTCTGGCAACTACAGCACTACTCGTGCCTGCAATCGAACCGTGGGTAAATGCCCTCTTGGGCTACACTCTCTCGTGGTCAATCAAACCCTGCTTCATGGCGTCCTCAATCTGTACCCCAATCTCGTGTAAATCAGCAAAGGTGGGGAGGGGTAAGACGATCATCTTTTGCATCAGTTTGGGTTAAAGGTTGCGCACAATCATCCGTATCTGATCCTTGTCGACCGGCCTGATGGTCATCATAGAAGCTTTGGCCCTCCAGCAGGTTACAAAGTCAGAGAAGCCCTCTTTCGGCTCCTGTCTGGTTGTCTCGACATCACGAGTTGTGATCTCGATCTGCGTGTTGTAGGAGTATTAAGCTATAAAGGCCTCAGCCATTTCTTCCCAACTTCTCTTGATAAAATCTTCCAACTTCGCATACCAGATGGCCACGACACCCGACAGGGTCCGGCCAAAGAGGGAAAGCTTTTGCAGTCTGGAGAGGCCCATTGGCCTTAGGATATCTGAGAACAACCGCAGGTGTACCATAGGATCCCTAAAACCATCAAAACGATCTATATGCGGCATCTTGAACCGGTTCGGCAAAGTCACCACCGAATTAGTGTATCCATCCTCTATGTCCGGAATGGAATTAACGCCTTGAGCTTTTTTGAACAGCTTTTCAAACTTGCTCACTTTCAGCGTTGTTGGACCACCTCAAATTCAAATGGCGTATCCACTAGATTGGCCGGTGCTTTGGACAGTTGAGGTAGGATTGGGGGTGGAACTGGCCCCATTGGGACGTCCGTATTCTCTTGGACGTTTGTAGTTTCTCCGAGTGTTGGAACTCTAGGTGGGGGTGGATGCGAAGCAGAAGCTCCGGCTTATTGTGGTTATTGCTGTTGCTGAAGTCTGGCAATCAGCTCTGTCTGTTGAACCACCACCTCTGCCTGACGCGCGGCAAACTCTGCCTGGCGGGCAGCATCCCGCTACATGGCTTGTATAGTCTCTTGGAGCTGACGCATCATGTCATCCATACTTGCCATAAGGTGCTAATCTAATTGAACAACAGATGTATCTCTCTCTGCGGTAGAAATGGAAACCTCAGCCCGACTACTCACTAGTGGGGTAGATAAAGACCACTGATTTGGTAACCGCTGTACTGATGAACTGTGCCTAACTGACCTTCGTCTAGTAACCGGGGGTAATGAAAAGAGCACTGCTTGTCCGTCAATTAGATCTCTGGTCCAGAGTGCTTGGGGAATATTTGCCTTTTCGGAAGCAGTGATGCTAAACTACCTTGCAAAAAGATAAATAAAGCATAATAAGGAAACAATAAGCAGAAAAAACAGACAGCACTTCGGCTTAAATAAAAACAACACACAGTTGACAATCACAAGTTGAACAAACTATTCTCAACACTGATCACTGTTCCCAAATCACTGCCTCAAATCTGATACCCTCAGGTAAAATTGATTCCCCCGAATACTGATACCCACAGGCCAGATACTCAGACTTGCAAACTGATACATGCATTCCTTGCAGAGACACACTCTAACATCACATAGTAAGCAAGTAAGAGCCAAAACACCCCTATGGAGGGGTAAGGTTTCCCTGTCCTATCTTGTCAGGAGCTAGGGTTTCACTACGCACGCAGCGGTTTCAAACAACCTACAATTGGGTAAGCAACCTGTCCTAGTTTGGAATGGTCTTTACGGATTCCGATATGCACTAGGTCAAATGGTAAAAAAAGGGTGCCTCGGTAACAACCGAGGTTTGTGTTCCCAGTGTGGCAGAGCCCGTAACCGATCAGCCTTATGGCACGTTTTTCCAAGCAAGTCTCTGGCAAACCGTTTAGGAATTGCAGACGGCAAACACTGTGACTTAGGCGCACCTATGCAAATGCAATGCAAAGAAACACATAAATGTAAACAAAATAACATATCATGAGTTCGAGTCAAGTTCTCTAAATCTCCAGCAGAGTCGCCAGAAACTGTAGACCGCCCGAACTCGCTCCGCGCGCCCCCCTTTTGGAGAGGGCGCGAATTGTAGTTCTAGCTACTACAGTTCGGACTCCTATCGCGTTCTGAATCTAATCTCACAAAGTGTGATGTAAGACTGATAAATCACCAAAGAGTCCAAATCCGGCAAATCGTTTTGGAAAATCGATTTTAATCAAAAAGTGCCAAACATGGACTGCTTTGCCAGATTTCAGAGTCGCCACCTAAATATTTTGTTTTGGAAAATTTAGGAAACCTTGACTCGTACCTAAGGCCATGTGTTTATCATCACCAAAGTTGCCTCGGCTCAGGAACTTGGGTACGAAAGGAGAAGGTAATGAAATAAGCACCCCCGCTCGCCCGATCAAAGGATCGACCTCTATTAACATGATATGTTATTTTTGTAAACACATGCGTTCTTATTCTGGTTATTAGCTAGCTTACTATGTGATGCGCACAGCATACAAGTATAGACTAAATCGCTCGATTTGGAACAAAACATCTCATGTTTGTTTTCGAAAATGGTTTGAAAGTACTACTCGCAAGTAGGCTAAAGCGTAGATTTGCCACCCTGATGTGGGCTTAAAACAACATGATTTTGCCACCTCAAATGGGCTTAAAACGCATATTTTGATGAATTGTTCCAATTCAAGCAATGAAGCCTTCATCCACAGGCATTCATGCAGTTAAACACTTAAGCAGTTAGCCTCATGGCAAGCATGCTATCATGGTAGTCATTTACACTCATGTAAGGATGCTAAAGCATAAACACTCACCGAGTACTCCGAGCCAAAACAAGAGCTAGTTAATAATCATGCATGATCCTAACTATGTCAACAATGCCTAATGTGACACATGCAAAATGCAACTAAAATAGGCTCGGCTATCTAGAATGGCATATGAATGCAACACTTGATAACATGCTTTGAAACACGTATTCAAGAAAGTGTATTGAAATACAATGCAGTTTGAATGATCCGCCGAGCCCGGTGCATGCAAGACGAATGAATGATGCACGCATGCAAGCATAAGGATGCTAATTGAAACATGCCCCTAAAACTAACCATCGAAACTAACCATCGAAAGCAGTTAAGTAAAAGGGAGAAAGAAATGGGATTGGAAGACATACATCACACACACGCACACTTATTACAACATTTGCCCTCTCGACGGAGGGTCCGAATAACAAACTAACTAGCCACACTAATTAAACTAATTATTACAAACCAACTAATTAACTATGCTAAGCTAATTAATTATTACAACACCAAATTAAACTAATTAATTACGAAACCTGCAATTAACTACAACTAGCTAGTAAAGCGGTAAAATGGCCTCGCGGGCGAGGGAGGCATGCATGCTCGGTCGCGTCTTCCCGAAAATTCACCGCCTTGTCTCAAGATGCCGCTGTTTGTACACTTCTGTACTTCTGAAAATTATGCCAGCTTCCAGATTGCTTTTGACCCATCTCAGGAACATGCTGAGGGATGGTCGGCTAAGAGGGATGGCCATCGGCCACTTCTAATAGCCGACCAGCAGCCTTGGTGGTCGATTGGCAGCTTTGATGGCCGGTCGGCCGCTGCTTCCTATAATTTCTCCTTTTGCTGCAATAGAGCACAAACAAAGGCATGACAGTGTATTTGCAAGGGAATGTGTGTGCAACAACACTCCTTATCATGTCTCAAGCTCAAAGGAGTATAGTGTTCAGCTCTCAAACCACCAATCACGTATTTCGATACATGATTGCACAATGTCGATGAATGCACAAATAACACATATGCATGCATGGCATTTTTAGAGGCTAAAGCATCAAAGCAAGTAAAGAGCATCATACAAGAGGCATGCAATTCAATGCTCAATGGACTTAAACCAACCCCAAACAGACCTCATGCATGCCCAAATGGCCAAAATGTGCTGAAACTTAAACACAAGAAACAAGAAAAGCATGCTCAACTTATGGCTCGCAAGCAAGGCACAAAGCCCAACCCTCAAACACATTGAAAGAGTGATAAACATGAGAGTATAGCAAAGACATAAGCTCTGAAATTACATTCCAAATGATGCCAAATCATGCACACATCACAAATGAGGCATGCTAGGAGGCTCAAAGCTTAAGGCTAGCAAAGGCACTTGCACCATAGCCATATCAAGCAAGCCCCAAAGGGCCAAGATGACTCAAAACAGTCCTAAAACATGCCAAAACAAGCATGAACTAGAGCTAATATATGCTAGAATGGGAGGCATAAAGCATGATGCATGCAAGGCCAATGAGCATGATTACACTACACCTACCAAAACCAAGCATGAGATGACTTTACCAACAAAAATCAGAGTTGTAACATGGTAAAATAACACCAAAAACAAGCTGAGATGGTAGCCCAAAAGCTTAGGCAAGCATGCATGCTAATTGGCTCATGATTGAACCATAAAGCATAACCCTCCGAAAGCATTGAAAGAGTGATACGCACGAGGATATGACAATGAAATATACTCTAAAATCATATATCAAATGATGCGAAATCATGCAAATAGCCCGAGCAATGCATACTAGAGACTTGGAAACTCAAAGCTAATGAGCAAGATTGCACTATGGCTATACAAAGCAAGGCATGCATGACCTAAAACACTTAAAACAAAGCTTAAGCATGGCAAAACATGAGTGAAAGCTTGCTAGAGTGGAGCCAAAAACATGCTAAAATGATGGTCCAAAGCATGATGCATGTTAAGGCTATAGGGAGGATTGCACTACAAGGGTATGAACCATGCAAGAGGCAATCAAACTGACCTAAAACAGAGCTATATCATGTTAAACTAAGGCCTAAGACATGCTAAGATGGAGCCAAAACATACTAGAAAGACATGCTACTTTGATGAGCCATCAACACAAGCAAACAAGAGAAGAGGAGGGGGGACAACCCCCACCCATTTGGGGCCTCAAAACACACTTTCCACCACTGAAATTCCTCTGGAATTCAGTGGTTAAAAGGCCAAGAGAAGATGATCTCAAAGGCCTAAAGAGATGGCTCAAAACAAGGCAAAATAAGGCACAAAAGGGGGTAGACCACCCCCAACACCAAAGAGGCCTCAAACAAACACTTTAAGCACTTGAAAATGAAGCTTTTTTCAGTTTAAAGTTAAGCCTAAAACATCATGCAAATCGGGCCAAATAAGCAATATAAACAAAGCCTTAAAGAGGATGAAGACTCATCATTGAAGAACCACTTCAAAACAGCAACTTCAGAGGCAAAAACCAAGCTTAAACCACTCAAATACAACCTCCAAGAACCTCAGCTCAAGAGTGAAGGTGTTTCACTAGATGTTTGTGTGCAAAAGTGTGAAGAAACAACACTTTAAGGCACAAAACAATACAAATATAGAGAGAGATGGAGCAATATAGAGAGAGAGAGAGATATATGTATAGCTCTCATGCAATTTTTCTGACCCTCTAAAAGGGGAGAGGAGCCTTCCCTTATATAGAATCACAAGCTTCAAGCTTGTTTGACAAGCTAAGAGCTTGTTTCAATCCCTCCATACACGTGTATGGAGGATGTTTTCTATGCTCACCAGCTGGCACAGTTAGCAACAAAATATCTTCAAAAACAACGAAAAAAGCCTCGGCCAAAAGATATGGCCGACCGGCCATCAATGATACCGACCGGCCACAACTGATGGCCGATGGAAAGAGGGCATGGCCGATGGGCAGGGGGCCTGGCCGATGGGTGTTAGGGCTAGCCAGCAGGCCACCCCTTTCCCACAGAAACAAAACCACGAGCTCTTGGTCCACCACCAAGCACAAAACAGACAAGTTGAGAGGCTCTAAGGCAAGGCGCACAGCCGAGACCTTCAGGAACTCAAAACGAACACGAACATAGATGATCATCGAATGTTCAAACGATGACGTCCAAGTTTTGAGGACGGTCAAAAATGGGGTGTCTACAGTTTGTTGTATATAATGTTTGAATATATATCTATATATATATACAATTTTTTTTTTGGCGACGGTAAGAAGATGGTCGCTAATACGTTGTAGGCATTTTTTAAACTCTTTTGCGACGGCAAAATATCAGTCGCTATAAGTAGGTTAGGTGGTCGCAAATAGTTTGCGACTGTTGTTTTGCGATCGCAAAAAGTATTTGCCATCCCCACATTCGTGACCCTCATTTGCCGTCGCATGGGCCGTCGTAAAAAGTCTTTTGCAATTGTTTTTTTATTATTTGCGATGGCTTGTAGCGATCGCAAAAAGTACTTTTTTTGTAGTGTGGTCTCATTTTGAAGTTATAGATATCTAATTAATCTATTTTTTTCATGAATGATCTACTCGATGAACTCTACAATATAAACGATTCGGATCAATGACATGGATTTGAGACAAGGCCTAATGAGCTGTCACAGCACCATGTTGTCCCCATTTCCCTTGTGAGGGCCTTTTCTCCTCCTCTATAGAGGTTTAGATCATTTCTTCTATAGAAGTTGTTTATCTCCTTTTGAAATCTTGTAATACTCTACACCAAATTGATTCGATATTTTATTGATTTTCCAATAAAGATTTTCTTTCCAATCAAACTAAAAACAAAAATTTAAACCATAAATTTTTAATTGTTTTAATTTTAACTCTCTTCTTTTAAAATGATATCAAATCTAATGATCTATTGGTGTCCATTAGTTAATACTAATGAAAAATGGACCATTTTGACAATTTAATCCTTTTTTTTCTTCATTCTATCTATACACATAGTATAGTATCCATTTAGAAAATACCCTCATTGCACAAAATGCCATGTCACTATTTATTTTGATGTACCTAAAAAAGAACGTCATGTAACGATTGACTACAATTAATATAATTTTAAAAGTATAAAATTTAAATTTAACCACTTAAAAAATTAGGGTCTTATTTATCATTGGGCTCAAACTCTATTTTTTATTTCAAAAATAAAGACAAATTACATTTACCACTCTTAAAGTTTGAGAAAAATAAAATTACATTAATATTTCTTTTAATAAGGTTAAAGATACTAAAATTAACACATATGACAAATAAACACCAAAATAAATATGATAGAGTGATTGAGGAGTGCGTTGGGAGTTGTGGTTCGATGATTGGCTGAGTTAGGGATTGGAAGATGGGTGGTTATCGATTTGTTCTGGTTGCCCTTTGACTTCATGTGATCTATTTTGACTGGTCTTTAAGCCACTCTTGACATGGAGTGTTGTGGACATTGCCGTGAGATTTGAGACTTTGTGATCAATGAAGGATGGGACCGGGGGATGTGGCAATTGCTCTCATAATGGTGATAGGCTTTGACTGTGTGTGATACTACAGTGGCTATTGGTTTTTACTATACTTTCCGAAGATCGTTATTGTTGTTGATTGACTGTACGAGCTTCATGTGATTTATCGGGATTTTTCATGGGGTATATCTTTTCCACTATCATGGCATTTGTTAGTGGCTAAGGATGTCACAACTATGAGGTGCGAGGTGCTTATTGGACTCTATGTTCTATCTATAGTAAAGACTAGGAACTTGTGCGAGAGATTAGCATGGTTGATTGGTTTTGGTGGTTGTTTTAGCATGTTTATTTATGTTTGATTTGTGTGTTTCAGCGGCTTTATGCAGTCTATGTGGTCCCATTTTGTATACTTGCCCATATATTTTCTCCAAGATTCCATCTATTATCTTTGATGGTAGGGGTTACTTGGGGATAAAAAAGGATAGATGGGCAATAGAAGCAATCTATCTTTTGAGGAGAGTAATAGAAAAGTATAGAGAAAAAAAAGAAGACATTCATATGGTGTTTATCGACCTTGAGAAAGCATATGATAGAGTGTCTCGGAATATAATATATGGGTGATAGAGAAGAAAATGGTGACAAAAGGTTACATTGATGTGATTAGGGACATGTATATGTGAAGGGATGGTGACCACTATTAGATCGCCTGCTGGAGAGACAAATGAATTTCCTATCACTGGAGGGTTACACCAAGGATCTACCTTAAGTTCTTATCTTTTTACTTTAATTATGGATGAGTTGACGAGAAATATTCAGGATGATGTGCCATAGTGTATACTTTTTGCAGACGATATCGTGCTAGTGGATGAGACTAGAGAATGAGTTAACACAAAGTTAGAGATTTTGTGAAAAGCTCTTGAAACTAATGAATTTCGGATAAGCAAAAGTAAGACAAAATATATGGAGTGTAAATTTAGTAACAATAACAATAAAAGCAGAGGAGAAATGAAGATTGAGAACCAAGAACTGCCTAAGAGTGAACATTTTCGTTATTTAGGATCGATTATTACAATAGCGAGGGAGATTGATACGGATGTGGCCCATAGGATTAAGGCGGACTGGTGCAAGTGGAGAAGTGTGTCTGGGTTACTGTGCGATAAACGAATACCCACTAGACTAAAAGGTAAATTCTATAGAACAGCTATTAGACCAGCGATGTTATATGGGACGGAGTGTTGGGCAACCAAGAAACAAGATGTAGATGAGTGTGGCTGAAATGAGATGCTAAGGTGGATGTGTGGCAAGACTAGACAAGACAAAATTAGAAATGAGTGTATTCGAAAATGGGTAGGAGTAGCACCGATAGAAAATAAGTTGAGAGAGAATCAATCGAGATGGTTTAGTCATATTCAACGGAGACCAACAGAGACAGTAGTGAAAAGATGCGATACTGTAACGGTAGATGGAAGTGTTAGGGAACAAGTAGGCCTAGATTAACGTTGGCTAGCATTGTAAATAGATATATGGATCTACTTAATTTGACTAATGAGATGGCCTTGGATAGGGCCGCGTGGAGAAGAATGATTCATGTAGCCGACCCTATTTGATGGGACTTAAGGCTTTGTTTTGTTTGGTTTGGTTTGGTTTGGTTATTTATCCTTTCTTTTGTTGGGTACCTTGCAGATGCAGGGGTTATTATAATTAGTTGTTTTGTATTCTGTATTAGTTTCCCTCCTTTGGGGGGCGGTGAGAGATTTGTTGTATTACCTAAGGTATACCCCTTGTAAATGTGTATATTCTTTGTCTTTTATTTAGGCGTTGTTTGGGAAGCCAACTTTTGGGCTTTTTTGGCTAAAATAGCCACAAAAAACAAAATAGATTTTTTAGCCCGATAAGACAAAACATCACATTCAACCCATAATCATTATATTCTTTCTCTCACAAAAAAAGTCAAAAAAACCAAAAGTCCTTCCCAAATCAGGGTTTTTAGCCTCAGGCTAAAATAGCCAAAAAAGTCAAAAAGCCAACTCACTTCCCAAACGAGCTCTTATGACTTACCCACAAAAAAAAATAAAATAAATAAATAACCAAAATAAATAAAGATAAATAAATAAATAACCAAAATAAATAAAGATAAATATACATTTTAATTGAAAATAAATAAACATATATATTATTTGTTGTATTCAAACTTAATTTTTATGTGAATTAAAACTTTAAGAAAACCAATGTAATAATTATGTTCAAACTGTACCACTACCTATATATATATATATATTTAAAATTTTAAAGGTGATTGCAATTTATCAAAAAATAGTTACTAATACAAACATGTTTAATATATTTTTGTTGGACGAATTACATTAACAATTTTTATAGTTTGAAGTTTGTATTACTTTGGTCCTTAACTTTTTAATTGTGATACATTTGATTCTAAATTTTGAATCTAGTTTCAAAAAAGGACAATTGAAGACATCTTTGCTCTATTTCATCAAGGGTAAAGTCATCAATTTGATAAAATATAAACTTCTTTGACAAAAATAAATAAAAAAATTATTTTTGAAGTTTTAAAAATTATTTATACCCACCAAAGATAAAATTATATAAAATGATAAATTTTGACATTTTTATTTTTTTACCAAATTAATTTTTAGTATGTGCTGGGATGATGATCATTGATTAAGGCCGAATTATGCAACATTGAGGCTGCTAATTAGGATATCTTAACTTTTTTTACTTGTCAAATTATATATTTTATGTCTGTTTAATGTCAATCAAGTTGTACATAATCGGAGCATAAAATAGGCAAAAATACAGAATTTGGAGAGAAAAGACCTTTCCGCACGTGCGTTGACTTTTTCTATACATGCGTTGACTTTTCTCAAAAAAATGGGCCCGATGTTTTAAACCTATTTGAAAGACAACAGAAGTATAAATAGGCAAGAAAGAGACTGGACTAGGGTTCTGAAATTAATTCCAAGAAGAGAGAGGCTAGGGTTTGGAGGAAAATGAGGATTCTCAAGCTTTCAATCCAACTTCTATGGGGGCTTCCATCTCTCCCATCTCTTCCACCTCTTCCCACTCCTCCATGAGTGGCTAGGTTATTCTTTTTTAGGGTTTTAATAAAACCCTAGCCATGTAATAGGATTTTTCATATGCTTTGATTGTGATTCAGTTTGAATCAATGTATGGATGTTGTAGAAGTTTATAATAATTATTCTTTTCATCTCTTCAAGTATTTTACTCTCTGTGATTGTTTAATGCTTTCTATACATTAGTTTTCTTTGTATTTGTGTTCAAAGTACGAGACAAGTTATGCTACGAGAGACGGGTTGTGTTGCTACCGTAGTTTAGAGCAAACACCTCATGTTACTCAGGATGACTCATGCATGTACGTTGAATGCAACAACCCTCTCAATCAATATTTCAAACTTGTAGTTGTGAAATATTAGGTATTTCAAACTGGATTGCAATTGATAGTCAATGTTTAATCTCGTTTATATGGTTAGTGATGAATTCTTTACCCTATGATTTTTTTTCAAAAATTAACATCTCATACCCTAATTTTAATTGTCAATTTAATTTCTTAATTTCATTTAAATCCATTTTAGTCATAGAATCTCTTAATCTTTTTAATCAAAATTAATTTAGGAATTTAGCGATTAAATTAGTCTAATTTCACAATTATCCCTGTGAATCGATACCTAGACTTGCCATTATTTTAAAAGAATTTAATATAATTTAGTGTTTATTTTTTGTGTGTGTAACGACCCATCAAACATTAATCTAATAGGTGAATGTTTTTTTTGACATTTTTTAATTGTTATCATGTAATAAATGATTGTATTTGTTATTAACAGATATTTTTTTTTATAATTATCATGCGATGGATGGCTATTAGGCTTTTAATATGTAATCGATATGTTTAATATATGAATATTTTTAGTTTTGAATTTTTTAATTTAATGGATTGGTTAAATAATGACATTAAAGTTGTCGCCATGTTTGACTTTTGAAAAAATATAAACTAATTGAACGAAAATAATATAAAAAAAATATTTTAAAAAATTATTTATACAATCCAAAAAGATAAAATTATAGTATAAAAGTGATAGCTCTATTTGATTTAGTTTTTGAAATGAATTTTGATTTGTATTTTGAAATATAAGTTGTTAAAAATAGTTTTAAAGTTAAAAAATTATTTGGTTATGAGTTTTGAAAATAATTTTTGGATAATTTGTAGATTTTTTTAAAAAAATTTAGTTGAGTTGATGAGTATGAAAGAAAAATCAATTGATTAATGTGTAGAATGTGAGAAAATTAGAAAGAGTTAAGATAATAAGTAGTTGATTGATTTATTAATAATTAAAAAAAAAGAAAAAAGAAAGAGGAGAGAGGAAATTGAGTGGTGCTTTGGAAAGTTGGAAAAAAATTGATTTTTTGATTTTTTTTAGTCTATTTTGTCTTTTTGTGAGTAAACAATGTGAGAGGTGGTGTAACTCAAAATAGGTAATTTCCTTCCCAAAAGTTGTATTTTAAAAATAATTAACCAAACAAACTTTTCAATTTTTTCATTCAAATCATGTTTTAAAAATCAAACCAAACACCGATGTGTTTTTAATTTTTTTCACCAATTTAATTTTTAGTTTCTTAAAATTTTGTTTATTGAAAATAGATTTTGAAAATCAAACCAAACAGAATTTTATAATCAAAAAAGTTCTAACATTATTTATTAAAAAAAAATGGGGCACTTACCAGTAAATCCCATATACAAAGTTCAAAACCTATCTAATCCCCAAAAAAACTCTTGCACCGATTAGTCATATATATTTTTAATTGTCACCAAAAAAATCTTTTTATATATATTTATATATATATATATATATATAAATTTAAAAACGCTATTATATCCCACCACCGTTGGACTACTATCAGACGGTCACTGGAGACTTGCCGGAATGTTCAACATCACCGGGAAGTTCACTGAAATATCGCCGGAGTGTTCTGAACGTCACTAGAAGTCGTCAGAATGTCTAGAATGTTCATTGGACGTCAAGAAAATCATCGGATATTCACCGGAATGTCCAAAATATTGTCAGAAAAATAAATAAATAGAGAAATTGAAGTGAAAAAATATAACAAAATGTGCTAAAAATTAATAACTTAAAAGGAAAAAAAGTTAAAAAATAAAAAAGGGTAAATTACATTTGACACCCCCTGAGGTTTATATTTATTATAGTTCTCCCCTCACGTTTTGGAAATTACATCTCCCTACCTTAGATTTAAAGTTTCATTACAGATTCCTCCCCTCAACAATTTAATTTTTTTAAATACCAATTTTGCCCTCACTGGGTAAATTACATTGACACCCCTCACATTTTAAAAATTACAATCCCCTCCCTAAGGTTTAAAGTAGCATTACCAATTGCCACATTGATTAGTATTAGTTGGAAAAAAAATTAATTGAAAAAAAATTTTGTTAGTTAAATTTTTAAATTTTTGTTTAAAAACCAACGTAAACTCATTTTTTGAATTTACATTTTTTCCTCAAATTTACAAACTGAGACAACCATTTATAAATCAAAAAAATTATCAAACAAGTTTTTATGACAGTTTTAAAAATTTTATAAATATAAATTGAAAACTGAAAACGAAATAATTTCCAAACAGACTTCAGATGATAAAAGTGTCGTAAAATTAACAAATAATCAAATAAGTTACTAACGTAAGAAATGACTTATCAAAAAATTCTTAGGTTATGTATGGTATGATTTTTAGAATTTTTTTTAAAAAATAAAAAATTAATTTGGTTAAAAAATAAAAAATAAACATAATTATCATTTTTATATAATTTTTATCTTTCAAGTGGTTAGAAATAATTTTTTACAAATTAAATTGAAACAACCATGCGTATGTATATAACCTGCCCAAAAATTAAAATGATAATTATTTTTTTACCCTTAAATGATAATTATTTTTTATTTTTTATTTCTTAACCAAATTAATTTTTAATTTTTTTAAAAAAAATTTAAAAATCAAACCATACGTAACCTAAGAATCTTTTGATAAGTCGTTTCTTACGTTGGTAACATATTTAATTATTTATTATTTTTACCATTTGAAGCTTGTTTGGTAACTGTATGAGTACGAAATAATTCTTCTCATATAATCATGTTGACCAAGTTTGCGCTCCTCCAAACGTCGTCGCTTTGCCGCCTGAAAACACAAACGTGAGCTAACCGGCGGGTGTGTGCCAGAAACCCCTCCGATGCCTAAGTCAGCATAATAGACAATAGACACAAAAGCTCTGTGAATTCAGGAATCAAAGTTATGTTACCTCTTCATAGGTGATGTTGTGAGCTTTTATAGGTTCCGTATGACACAATCCTAGTAGGACTCTTACTCCTCCATGTAGAGTCCTCCTAGGAATTATACTTCTGAAAGATAATATTTATCCTTCAACACCCCCCTCACTACTTAAACCAAGTGAGATGGTTTTACCTCGGTAGTATGACAAAACGACCGAGATAACATAGCCATGCTAAACTGGCTGAAATGACCGAGCTCTAGCTAGCTCGGTTCTCTCCTCTGTTACTAGTACTTCGATTTCACCTGTTGAGACCGTGCTATCCATAGCGTGCTTAGACCGAGCTATTCAACAGCAAGGTCCTGAGAAAAAGCCCAAAATACCTTGGCTCAATGTGGTTTGACCGAGCTAACTGTCACCGTTCTGGCATTGCCGACCGAACTAACTACAAAGCTCTTTCAGACCGGGCTCACTTCAAGGCCCTTTTACTCGGTCCTTACTGTGGCCCATAGAATGGCCCATTACCTAGCTCGGCCTAATTTACATATAAATTACTCTCTCAATTGCCCCTTAATTCCATCTGCGCAGCATGATAGGGATTATCTTTTACCAGCCGAGCTAAAAACTTTAGCTCTTCAACCAAGCTAAATCCACACCAAGCTACCCATCTGTCCGGTCAAAATGTCTCTTCAGTCGCTGTAACTTAATCGTTTCTCATTGCAAGAACACGTGGCACACTCTCATTGGCCCAATGCAGTTGTCACGTCGTCTTTGTACTTCGCGTATTTTGAACAGTCCCGCCTAAAAAGTCTTACACAAAGCAAAAACCCTACTTTTTGAATCATTTATTTGCACTATTCACCTTCTCTCTCTTTCTTGCTCAAGCCTCCATTTTTGCAATCTCAGTACCTGCGAAGCTTGCACCCCCTTCACCATTTAGTGGTCTTAGATCTCCATCCTTGCATCTTCAATCCGTAAGTAACTCAATATTCTCTTGCTTTCCATTCATTTTGCTAATACACCTAATATAGGTATATACGTACACATATATATCACAAAACATACTCTATATAAACACGTTATGGGTAAGAACAGAAAAAGCAAAACCCCCAAACCATAGGTTCATGTTTTTAAGAGCACACCCTCTGGATTCAAAAATCACAATGCTTGAATCTGGAATCGTGGTGTGACCGAGCTAGAAACCTGTTTAGGCAATCTCAAGGCTTAGGTTTAACCGAACTAGGGAACCTTCTAGGTGTGCACCCAGCAAAAATAGATAACTTTTCAACTGACCGAACTAAAACTTCATGCCGAATCTGTAATTTCAATAGGTCCAAGTACCTTTTGCTTTACTTAGCTGAGCTAGCGAACTGCCTTAAGTTTGCACAATACCGCGCTAGAAAGCCCTAACCACCGACCGAGCCACAACTTGGGGCTAAACCAACTCCCTTAGTCAAAACCGAACTAAGAATGTTGCCGCAAATGCTCAACCGGGCTAAAGACCCTTGCTCAAACCAGGCTAAGAATGGACAGTATCCCACCCAGCCGAGCTAGAACTTTATTTATCTTGCCTTTGTTTCTTTTAGCACGGTCCAACGATCTATGCTTAACACCTTTATTTTTCACTTTGCAGACTCTGACTAGGTTGCCCAGGCACTCCTTTAAACGTCCGACCGAGATATCCAACATCTTCTCAGTGCCGAGCTAACACTTAGGCTAATTTATACATAATTTAATTCCACATGGGTAAATATAGGTTTTTGGTAAATTCACCAAGGGCTATGGCCGAGTTCCGAAGGAACTACCATATCCCCGATAACGTCCATCTTACCTTAGCCAAACTAGATACCACACCCTGGGAAAACCCTGGCTTTGTTGCCTTTACCCTTCTTTCGATTGTAGAAATCGGACTTAGATTCCCTGTATAGCCTCTTCTTTGTGAATTCCTTAGACAAACAAACCTCTGTCCTACCCAGCTTTCAATGAATTCATACCGCATAATAAATGGCATCGCCGAGCTAAACCGCCGGGCTGGCCTTAATCTCGATTTAGCCGAGCTCTTCCATCAATATTCCATAGGTTCAAATGAAGATGGCTGGGTTTACTATTTGAGAATAAGGCGCCGGTGTGAAAAGATAATAAAGAATATCCCAGACAAGGATGTGAACGACGATGATTTCTTCTGGGTTTCTGGGAACTTCGAAGACCAAGAAGCCCAGATTCCGAGCGACCGAATAAACTGGAATAAAGAAGTCGCCGGTATAATTACCTTGGCTCAGTTTTCTGCTTTCTTTTACCTCGATTTTCATATCTTGAACCATACTAACTGTTGTCCTTTTTACTTCATGCAGATTTGAACTTTCTCAAGTCCCAGTACAACTACCCCAACTTAAACGCACTCCGCGCCGCACTATGATATCCCAATAGAAGTTGGGCCGAGCTACTAAATTTTGAGCCAACGTATAGATATAGTAGCAGACAAAAGACCAGGGTGACCGACTTCCTGTTGGAGCCTTAACCAAAGCCAGACCTAACCTTGCCTCAAGTCAATTTGATCCCGTTGACAGCGGAGCAACAGATGGCCAAAAAAAGAGCAGTAAGGGCCCTCCTAACCGAAACAAACCAGGCCGAGGTACCACCAGCCAGTCAAACTCAAGAGGCCGTGATAGCCCTGTCAACCCATCAGCCTTCATCATCTCGGGCAAGCAAGCGTGCTTGGACTTCCACAATCGAGCCACGCCTTATCGACGAGGATAAAATCGTGGTTCCTCAAACCACTCCACCAAGCCCTCCACCTGAGCGCTCTGACCGAGCTAGCTCTTCAAAGTGGGCACCAAAGATCACGTTTCAAAATCGTGCTATCAAGGATTCTAACTCTGTGGTCGCAGAAAAGGACCATTTGTTGGCGTTCAACCTCGCCAAAAGCGTTTGCCTTCCAGCCGACATGGAGCACCACAACCATCTAATCGAGCTGAAGGCCATTCGCTCGGCCACAAAATCAATGGTGCTGGTAAGTTACCCCATTGCTTGTCTTTTTAATTTGAACAACTTTCCGCTCGGTTTCTCTTAAAAGTTTCTTACCATCTTTTTGCAAGCCATGCAGAAAAACCACATCGCTCACAAGCAAGTGCTGGAACTGCGCAAAACCACAAGGCAAGCCATGGCCGAAGCTAATGCCAAAACCACCGAGCTGGAAGAGTCAAAGAAGCAAATAGCCGAGCTACAAACCGAGATGGCACGTCTGACAAGTCTTGTCAGTTCGGCTGAGGCAGATAAGAAAAAGGCCGCGGCCGTAGTAAAAGATAAGTACCTGCGTGAGCTAGCCAAGCTTGAGGGTAAGAAGAACGCTGAAATTGCCAACCTGGAGAAAAAAGTAAACGATGCAGAGGACCGGGGTTACAAGGAAGGGGAGGCCACTTATATCAAGCAATGCGAAGCTGCGAAAGATCTCTTCTTCAAATGTGGATGGAAGGCGGCTATGGCGCAGCTCGGTCATGGTCCAGAGACCGAGGTCTTCAACCCTCCCCCGTATTTCATACCGAGCTGTATGGCGGAGTACGCTGCTGCCATTCAGCAAAAATTTTTGCAAGAGGGAGATGACAAAGATTCTGCTCCAGAAGACAACACCCAGCCCGATCGCCAATCTATCTCCCCAACTCCAGTGGTCTCCATCCCTCCTCTAGGTGAAGACCGGGTTGTTCTGGATGCCGATTTAGATGACCTCTTTACTTGATTATGTACTTTTCTTTTCTTTAGGTGTTAACTTTAGAAGTTTTTGTAACCGGACTATGGCCCCATCTTTTATACTTTGACTTTGCATTATCAATGAAATCATCTTTTGTTTTCCTCAACTGTCTGTTCGGTTTACTTCTATGCTCGTATTTACTTTCCCAATATAATCTGAATGAAGTAAATTCTCTGGCTGAGATACTTATCCTGGTCTTAACTTTGCAATCTAACTGGCAATACCTGCCAACCTCTTCAGCCTAAATCCTTATTTCAGCTGAAGAACAATAAGTGTTGGTTTTTTCAGCCAACCTCTTCAGCCTAGATCCTTATCTCGACTGAAGAACAATAAGTGTTGGTTTTTCCAGCCAACCTCTTCAGCCTAGATCCTAATCTTAGCTGAAGAGAGTTCAAAGTTGGTTTTTCCAACCAACCTCTTTAGCCTAGATCCTAATCTTAGCTGAAGAGAGCTCAAAGTTGGTTTTTCCAACCAACCTCTTTAACCTAGATCCTAATCTTAGCTGAAGAGAGCTCAAAGTTGATTTTTCCTGCCAACCCTGAGTGAAGTGTTTGGTTATTCTTGCCAAACGTCCTGCAGCCTAGATCCTTATCCTGGGCTTAGGAGGGGTGTTGGTTATTCCAGCCAACCTCTAAGTTGGTTATTCCTGCCAACCTAGAGTAAAGTATTTGGTTATTCCTGCCAAACGTCCTGCAGCCTGGATCCTTATCCTGGGCTTAGGAGGGATGTTGATTATTCCAGCCAACCTCTAAGTTGGTTATTCCTGCCAACCTAGAGTAAAGTGTTTGGTTATTTCTGCCAAACGTTCTACAGCCTGGATCCTTATCCTGGGCTTAGGAGGAGTGTTGGTTTTTCCAACCAACCTCTTCAGCTCAGATCCTTATCTTGGTTGAAGAGAGCTCAAGGTTGGTTATTTCGGCCAACGTAGAGCGAAGTGTTTGGTTTTTCCAACCAAATGTCCTGCAGCCTGGATCCTTATCCTGGGCTTAGGAGGAGTGTTGGTTTTTTCAACCAACCTTTTCAGCTCAGATCCTTATCTTTGCTGAAGAGAGTACAAAGTTTGTTATTCCGGCCAACTCTACTTACAATGCCCCTAGCTCACTAAAATAACTCTTACAGCAGAAAACAATTGTGTTGAAAAGAAACTACTTTTTTTATTGAAAAAAGGAAAAATTACATGTACTTAAAAGAAAAGCTAAAAATAGAACAGTTTGAGATTGATAGTGTTCCACGGCCTGGGAATGGTCTTGCCGTCTCCATCCTCCAAATGGTATGCCCCTTTGCCAGCTAATCCAACCACTTTGTAAGGTCCTTCCCAATTGGGCCCTAACTTGCCAACTCCAAGTACCAAGGTATTTCCCATCACTTTGCGCAGTACCCAATCTCCAATCTTGAATTGCCTCGGATGTACTGTCTTGTTATATTTTCTGGATAACTCTTGTTGGTATGAGGCAATGTGAACCAGTGCTCTTTCTCTTCTTTCTTCCGCAAGGTCGAGTTCCAAAGTTATGGCTTCTCCATTGAACTCTGGGTCAAAATTTTTGCTTCTGATGGTGGGGAGGCCAATTTCTAGTCGGATTACTGCTTCCATGCTGTAGGCTAAGGAGAATGGCGTTTCTCCAGTTGATCGCCGAGGTGTGGTAAGGTAGGCCCACAAAACATAGGGAAGCTCCTCAACCCACTTTCCTTTTGCTTTCTCCAATCTTTTCTTCAATCCATCCAGGATGACTTTGTTTGATGCTTCGGCCTAGCCATTTGCTTGGGGGTATGTTGCCGTGAAGTTGTAGAATTCTATCTTGTATTCTTCACAAAAGCCTCGAAAAATTTGTCATCGAACTGAGTGCCATTGTCAAATATTAAAGCTTTTGGAATGCTGAACTGAGTGATGATATTCTGCCAGACGAACTTCTCCACATCTTTCTCCTTTATTGATGCTAGTGCTTTTGCCTCCACCCACTTTGTGAAATAGTCTGTTACTGTAAGAAATAACTTTCTGTTGTCGGGTGCCGTTGGAAGGGGTCCTACGATGTCCAAGCCCACATCGCGAAAGGCCATGGGCTAGTTAATGGTAGAAGTTCTCTAGCGGGCTGATATATTTGATGTGCGAACTTCTGACATTTCTCGCACTTCTTGACATACTTCTCTGCATCTGCTTGCATGTAAGGCCACCAATATCCTTGTGAAATTGCTCTGTAAGCCAATGATCTTCCCCCTTGGTGGCTTCCGCATACGCCTTCGTGTATCTCGAACAAGAATGCTTCGACTTTGCTGGGATGAACGCACTTTAGGTAAGGTCCTGTGAAGGATTTCTTGTACAAGGCCATTGATGGGGAGAGCCAAAATCGTTGTGACTTTGCTCTAATCTTGTTGGCTTCTTTATTTTCTTCAGGTAAGATGCCGTCTTTTAAGAACGTTATAATGGGATCCATCCATGAAGGGCCTAATTCAGCGCAACATACTTCTTCTACTTCGGGTTCTTCAATGCTTGGTCTTGGTAAGTAATCAATCAATAACAGATGTGGGATGGATGTATCTGCCATCGAAGCAAACCCTGCTAGCTCGTCTGCCCTACTGTTTTCTTCCCTGCCGATCTGCTCTATCTGTACTACTTCAAATTTCATGATCTCCTTTCTAACTAACTCTTGGTACTTAGCCATCCTCTCGTCCTTTGCCTCGTAGTCACCTGAAATTTGGTTTACCACCAGCTGTGAGTCACTGTAGACCATTAGCCCGGTGGCCTTCATGTAGTGTGTTGATTTTAGTCCTGCCAGAAGCGTTTCATACTCCGCTTCATTGTTTAATACTGGGAAGCCGAGGTTGACTGCTTGTTCCACTGTTAGGCCATCTGGTGAGATAAGGACTATGCCAAGTCCTGCACCGTTCCTGTTGGACGCTCCATTCACGAAGAGCTTCCACATCTCTCCAACGAACAGCTTCCAG
The DNA here is from genome assembly GCF_055761805.1 of Camellia sinensis. Classification (NCBI taxonomy): domain Eukaryota; kingdom Viridiplantae; phylum Streptophyta; class Magnoliopsida; order Ericales; family Theaceae; genus Camellia; species Camellia sinensis. The sequence goes on along the minus strand of NC_138961.1, from coordinate 191,463,117 downwards.
CAAGTTGAGGGATCAGATGATGCCTTGGGGTCATGAGCGTTGCTGGTATTTTCTTCCAAGTCCACACTTTCTGTTTGCCCCTTGCTCTCTGACTGTACCAAGTTCTTGTTTGTTGATGAGCCTTTGGGGCTTAGTGTAGTATGGTCTGCTTCTTCATGCTTGTCTTCAGGCCTGTGCGATTCACAATGTGGTTGAGTATCTTGTATTAGGGGTTGCGCATTTACTGCGACATTTTCCGTCCCCATTCCGGTTGTTCCAGTTAAATCAACTGGGCAGATGTGATGGCTTCCTGGCATGAATTCAGCCACAAAGTCTGCCAAAGCTTGGGCTTTTATTGCGGTTCTAGGTTGAAACTTGATATCATACTGTCCCAATTCCACCGCCCACTTTAAGATTCGCCCAGAAAAGTTCGCCCTCTCAAACAAAGCTTTTAATGGAAAAACTGTGAGGACGATTATGGTGTGGGCATGGAAGTAATGCAACAACTTCCTTGATGCCATCATCAAGGCCAATGCCAGTTTTTCCAATGGTAAGTACCTGGTTTCTACGCTCAGCAAGGTCTTGCTGACATAAAAGATGGGCAGGTGTTGGATTCCTTTTGCTCTGACTAACACCGCGCTGACTGCGTGCTGTGAAACCACCAGGTACAGTTTTAATGGAAAAACTGTGAGGACGATTATGGTGTGGGCATAGAAGTAATACAACAACTTCCTTGATGCCATCATCAAGGCCAATGCCAGTTTTTCCAATGGTAAGTACCTGGTTTCTGCGCTCAGCAAGGTCTTGCTGACATAAAAGATGGGCAGGTGTTAGATTCCTTCTGCTCTGACTAACACCGCGCTGACTGCGTGCTGTGAAACCACCAGGTACAAAAAGAGCTCTTCTCCAGGTATTGGTGTTACTAGCAATGGTGGAGAAGACAAGTATTCTTTCAAGCTCTCTAGGGCGCGGTCGCATTCTTTATCCCACTCAAACTTGGCTTTTAGTGCTTGGAAGAATGGTCAGCATCTATCTAATGACCGACTTATGAACCGGTTGAGCTCGGCTACCATGCCAGTGAGATGCTGCACTTCTTTTACTGAGTTGGGCCTCTCTAGATCCTGGATTGCTTTGATCTGAGAGGGATCTGCCTCTATACCTCGATTGGTCACCAGGAAACCCAGGAATTTGCCTGATCCTACGCCGAATGCACACTTGGAAGCATTAAGGCACAACTTGTTCTTCTTTAGGATCTGGAACATTTCATCTAGGTCCCTGAGATGGTCCTTCTCATCCTTGCTCTTGACCACCATATCGTCTATGTAAGCCTCCATTGTTCTGCCTAACAATGGTTCAAACATCTTGGTGATCATCTGCTGGAATGTTGCCCCTGCGTTCTTTAGGCCAAAGGGCATGACCTTATAACAATACAATCCTCTAGGTGTTGTAAAAAATGTGACCTCCTGGTCAGGCTCATACATAGCAATCTGATGGTAACCTCTGTACGCATCAAGAAAGCTAAGTCGGTTGTGTCCTGCCGTCAAGTCTACCAGTTGGTCTATCTTGGGTAAGGGAAAGCTATCTTTTGGACATGCCTTGTTGACTGTTTTGTAGTCCACGCAGACACGTCATTTTCCATTCTTCTTTGGGACCACCACTGTATTGGATATTCATTTGGGATAGTGCACTTCTCTGATATCTCCTGCCTCTAGAAGGTTTCCCACCTCTTCTGCCACTATCTCGGCGTGGTGGAGTGCGGATCTGCGAGTGCACTGTATGACTGGTCTGGCAGTCGGGTGGACGTTCAGTTGGTGACAGATGAAGTTTGGGTCAATGCCAGGCATGTCATACGGCGTCCAAGCGAACACTTCGATATTAGAGGTTAAGAATTCCATGACCTCTATCCTCTCAGTGCTGGACAAAGACGAGCTGAGCAAAAAGAACTTATCTGGGTCGTTTTCATCTATTCTTAGCTATACTAAGTCCTCCACTGTCTTCTGTTCAACGGTTCTACTAACATCCGCAAATAATTCATTGCTCTCAGGTTCTTCCACCATCTGAACAAACCCTTTGGCAGCTCGATTGCCATTTATTGTGATGAAGCACTGCTTGGACAAAATCTGGTCTCCAAAGATCTCTTCAATTACTCCGACTCCGTTGGGGAACCGCATTACTTGATGGTAGGTTGACGCTACCGATCGCATGGCATGAGCCATGTTCTTCCCAAGATTATGCTGTAAGTGGAAGGGACTTTCAATACCCATAATTCCACTTGCTTCGTCACGCTTCCTGCTCTGACTGGGAGGATTATCTTGCCAACTGGCCATTATGGCATTGAGTTGAATCCGATCAGGGAAGATACGGCAGGTGCCAAGTCTTTGTCCTCCAGTTTCAATTGTTTGAAGGTTTCGTAGTACATAATCTCACATGAGCTCCCTTGGTCAATCAAAATCTGTTTGACGTTGAAATCCTTGACGCATAGAGTGACGACTAGAGCATCATTGTGAGGGCAATATATCTTTGCCAGGTCTTTGTCCGAAAAGGATATGACATTCGTGGCCTCTTTTTTCCCATTCTTCATGACAAGTTGTGCACCTACTACCTCCCTTAAGTGCTCAGCCTTTTTGATCGTTCCTTTGAGCTCACATATCCGCTCTGGTTCAAATACTCCATGTATTACGTTAATCACGCCTTGGGGTGGAGCGTCGACGGGCATTCCATCTGGGACGTTGTGGTTCTGGGGGGCTGACTGTGTCTCTCCTTCTATGTATTTGTCCAGATGCCCAGCCGCCACTAGCTCCTCCAAATACTACTTCAATGGTGTGCAATTTTCAGTGCGGTGTCCCTTTTCATCATGGAAGGTGCACCGGGACCTCTCGTCATAGTCTTTTTGTGCTTTTCCCAATTTTGTTGGCCATTTGACGAAAGGTTCGTCGCGTATTTCACTGAGAATTCGGTAGATCGGTTTTTTGAACACCGTGGTGATGGCAGTGCGGACTCTTAACCACCTTTTGTTTGAGTCCTCCCTGTTGGCCCGCCTGCCTCGCCCATTCCTGTTGAGGCGTTCTACCGTATTGACTTTTGCCGTGGTCTTTTTATCTAGCGTTATTGTTGCTCCAGATTTTGGTTTACCACTGGTGCCATCCTCCTCCACCCAAATATGCTGGTGCACTCTTTCCATCAAGGCCTCTATTGTGAGGGGTGGCGTCATAGTAATCGAATCCCTCAACTTGTTTCCAACTGGTAGCCCTCTTTTGTACTGCGCGATGGCAAGATTGGTGGGGCAATCTCCTATCTGGTTGAAGGTCTCCCAGTAGCGACTGTTGTAGGATCTTAGTGTTTCCTTGTCGCCCATGTCAATGGAGAGCAGCTGGTCGATCTCCACTGGCGTTTTGGTGTTCGTTTGGAACCTAGTCACGAACGCCTCCGCCAATTGCGCCCAGGAGGCGATGCTGCCTTCTAGTAGCCTTTCAAACCAGGTTAAACCCATATCGCCAAGGCTGGATGGGAATAGGATGCACATCAAAGCCTCGTTCTGCCGGTATACTGCCATAACCTAGCAAAAGTGACTTAGGTGCATGTAGGGGTTCGTCTTCCCCTCGTAAGTCGTAAACTTGGGCTGGAGGAAGCCCGAAGGTAATGATGCGTTCTCAATTGCCGAAACGAACGGTGAGCTATGTAACCTTGCTAATGCTTTGTTCGTTGGTTCGTAAGCAAGGTGCGATATTAGCATTCCTACCTCAACGCTCCCATGCGTCCGAGGAGCGAACCGCTGAAAGGCTGAAACTCTGCGCGGGTCGCGTGCCCTGGCATCCTCCTTCTATCGGGCTCTTTCATCAAGCACCGTGCGCAAATCAAATGATCTAGGCATCTCCGTTTGCCTGGATGACGTCTAGTGTGTGCGCGAGGGCCGATAAGTGCTTTCCTCAGTATATGACCTCTCAGTCCTCGTTCTCTCAGACCTGGAGTAACGAGTCCTGGAAGTCTTTTTCTGAGTATCGCCTGTCCTGAGGCTTCTACTCTCTGCTTGTAATGGTGTGGTATGCCTACCACGATCTTCTGAGTGGCGATGAGGCGTGTTGCCTTTGCGCCCCTCTCTTGTCGCCACCCATTTTCGTTTTGTCTGGCGCTTTATCAATTCCATGTCCGCCGCCATCCTTCATATCAATTCGTCCTACTCCTTTACGTGATCCTCCAGAAGCTGAGGGTTGATTCTTCGCCTCTGCCTTTCAGGGCTTTGAGAGTGACGGGGGCTGTTACCTCGCCTTCCCCTTGCATCCCTCCGGGGGTTCTGCCGCTGGGGTTCTAAATCCGCCATGGGAGGGATAGAAGACAAACCTTCGCGCCTCCCACCACCCTCTGGGGTTTGTCCGTCGATAGCGGACTGTGGCAAATCTTCATTGTGCGCCATTGTTTCCAATCTAGCGAGGAAAACTTGATCAAGAGGTTTTGTTCTTTCTGTTATTCCCATAGACGGCGCCAATTGTATGAGCACGAAATAATTCTTCTCGTATAATCATGTTGATCAAGTTTGCGCTCCTCCAAACGTCGTCGCTTTGACGCCTGAAAACACAAACGTGAGCTAACCGGCGGGTATGTACTGGAAACCCCTCCGATGCCTAAGTCAGCACAATAGACAGTAGACACAAAAACTCTGTGAATTCAGGAATCAAAGTTGTGTTACCTCTCTATAGGTGATGTTGTGAGCTTTTATAGGTTCCGTGTGGCACAATCCTAGTAGGACTCTTACTCCTCCATGTAGAGTCCTCATAGGAATCATATTTCTGAAAGATAATACTTATCCTTCAACACCTCCCTCACTACTTAAACCAAGTGAGATGGTTTTACCTCGGTAGTATGACAAAACGACCGAGATAACACAGCCATGCTAAACTGGCTGAAATGACCGAGCTCTAGCTAGCTCGGTTCTCTCATCTGTTACTAGTACTTCGGTTTCACCTGTTGAGACCGTGCTACCATAGCGTGCTTAGACCGAGCTATTCAACAGCAAGGTCCTAAGAAAAAGCCCAAAATACCTCGGCTCAATGTAGTTTGACCGAGCTAACTGTCGCCGTTCTGGCATTGCCGACTGAACTAACTACAAAGCTCTTTCAAACCGGCCTGACTTCAAGGCCTTTTTACTCAGTTCTTACTGTGGCCCACAGAATGACCCATTACCCAGTTCGGCTCAATTTACATATAAATTACCCTTTCAGTAACCATTTCGTTTTAGTTTTCAATTTATATTTATAAAAATTAAAAAAAACTGTCATAAAAACTTGTTTGATAATTTTTTTGGTTTATAAATAGTTGTCTCAGTTTGTAAATTTGAGAAAAAAACGTAAATTCAAAAAATGAGTTTACGTTGGTTTTTAAACAGAAATTTAAAAATTTTACTAACAAATTTTTTTTTCAATGAATTTTTTTTCCAACTAATACTAACGGATGGGGTAATTGGTAATGCTATTTTAAACCTTAGGGAGATGATTGTAATTTCTAAAATGTGAGGGGTGTCAATGTAATTTACCAGTGAGGGTAAAATTGGTATTTAAAAAAATTAAATTGCTGAGGGGAGAATTTGTAATGAAACTTTAAACCTCAAGAAGGGATATATAATTTCCAAAACGTAAGGGGGGAATTATAATAAACATAAACCTCAGAGGGTGTCAGTGTAATTTACCCATAAAAAAATAACGAACAACAACAATGAGAAAAATATATATTATTTTTTAATTTTTATAAGGTTTAAGTAAATAATCTTCAATATTGATCAAACTGACAATCAAGCTTTGAAACTATAAAATGTTACAGTTTCAAAGTATGATCCTATTAAGCTTTTATTCTTATTAATCAAACTGAAAAATATGTTATGAAACTGTAAAATTTTAAAGTTCTAAAGAATGTTATGAAATTATAAAATTTTGCATTTTTAAAGCATAATTCATTTCAGCACCAAAAAAACTGAAACTATAAAATTTTATAATTTCCACTACATGTAACTAAAACTCAAAAACAATTTGTTCATAATTTGAATTTTTTTTTCATTAAAACAGGAAAATATAAGTGTGTATTAGAGGAAAGGTGGAAAATTGAGAGATTGAAAGAGAGAAACAGATATATAGAGAAAATTATACTTCGGCAACTATTTTTGGTTTAGATCTAGTATGTTCTCATGTTGATCTACTCAGATCTAAGTAGATATACATAAGATTTGAGTAGATCTACTCATCTTCTTCGCCGTCGGTGACGATGAAATAAGGAATCGATAGTCGATGGTTGTTGGTGAACCTCAATCAATAGTGGTTGTCAGTAACTATATGTTAGAAAGAGAAAGAGAAATAGAAGTAGAAGAAATAAGCTGTGATTGCTAGTCGCTGGAAAGGAAGAGAAAGAGATAAAGAATAACAAATGCACAAAGAAGAATGAAAAAGAAAAATACACAATGAACTTTTGAGAGTATCTAAAACATTGTGGGACTAAATAGACTTCTCATCTTTTAAATAGGACTTTGAAATAAGTTGCCAAAAAAAATGTTATTACATTTGAAACAATATACAAATTAACCAGCATAAAATAAATTATATAACGATTTTATCCTTAAAATGACTCATTTACAATGGAAATATTTGTAATTATCTTTATTTGAAATAAAAATAAAAATTTAAGATTAAATATATCATAATTAAAAAAATAGTGATCAAAATGATACAAGGTTAAAACTAGAGGCATGGTTAGTGTAATTTGACCATCTTTGTTTACAGTGATGATCTTAAATCATCTCCAATTGTTCACCAAATTTAACATCAAATTCAAATTTGATAAAAAAAAATGTGTTTTTTGTGCTCCAACAATTGCACCAAAACAATATCAAATTGAAAAAATGTCAAACGTTTCACTAAATTGAGAATGACTTGCCCCTTTCACCAATTCACTGTGCATGGCCGTTGAGTTGGACCCACCGAACGTCCGGGCGGCCGGATGACCCCTTTAAAGTAGAAATTTGTGACAATTTTACACTACGGGGTCGATCACCCGGTCGACCCCCCGCTCGACCACCTAAGCATTTTTTTGAAGTAACAAAAATGAAGGCAAAAACTTTAAATTTGCTCTTACCGGTCGATCGGTCGGTCGACCCTCTCTGTTTGATGCACACTACAGTGAACTGTTAGAGTTGTTGGTATTAGAATGAGAAAATTGACATTTTTTTACTCAAATTTAATGAAAAATTTGTTCAACCGTTGAAGATGCTCTTAGAACTCCGTTGCATAGCTCTACTGCACTGACAAGTTGCTAGAAAAAAAAAATAAAAAAAAAAAAGTGAAAACATCACATTAAAATGGACCCACACAACTGCCACGTCATTAGAATTAGGGGTTGTTTGGAATGTCCTAAATAAGTGCACTTTTTGTCTTTTTAGACTAAAAAGTTGAGGTTGAAAATATGAATGTTTGGGTTAACTTTTTATGAAAAAATGTGTATTAAAAAATTGTATAAATTAATGTGTAGGGAAAAATTAGTATCGAGAGTTGTGCAGTCGTAATTGTTGACTTTTAGTAAATAGTGATAATTTTTTAACTTTTTAAGTAAGACCTAGTTTGGAAAGACTAAATAAGTGCATTTTTTGACTTTTTTTGTATTATATGTAGAAAAAGTAGAGAGGAGATATTGATTGATGTGACCCAAAAAAGATAAAAAGATGAAATAAGTGCACTTTTTTCTTTGTAGCCAAACTTGACCTAACTTTTTGACTTTTTAATTTTTTAAATTTTTTGAGGCTTTCTAAAATTTGGCCTTAGGGTAAGCTCTAGAGCTTTGTAACATTTTTCCTTTATTTATATGGACACGTGTGATTGGCGGGGGGTTGATGGTCGCCCTACTAGAGTTCGAGGTACGGTAACGTTAGCACCATACCACCCATCTTCACTCTCGGAGAGAAGCAGCTTTCGCAGTTTTACCAAGGTCATCTATGGCTTGTCTGCACTAATGTTCTTCAGATCTCTATGTGTGTGTGTTTAGACTCCTAACTGAGCCACCGATACATATCTATATAATATATTTATATACACAGAAACCGAAATGACAACTATGATCAGAGAAGAAGATTCGAAGTCGTTGATGGCTCTGCTCAACTCCGGAGATCAACGGCCCTTCGATGAAATCATGGCGGATTTCAACTCCAATTTCCCTCGCCCCCTCCATTTCACTCTTTGCTCTCGCCTCTCCAATCTCTTAGAGGCAACTCTCTCTCTCTCTCTCTCTCTCTCTCTCTATATATATATATATATATATATAATTTTTTTATTTATCAATTGTAATGGAGATTTTCATACTTGCTTAAGATACTAAATTTAGCTGATTGGAGTTTAGATGTAAGAATTTGGAGAGTTAGGGCTTTGTTTATTGGCCATATGAGGTGTTGGGTTCTGAGATTGAACTTGAAATTGTTGTTAGGTTTTGTACGCAAACACGAATATGCACACTTTTTGGTTTTTGAAAATTGAATTATGCGATTTTGGGAATTTCTAGTATGGGTGCTTATTAACACTGAAAGGGGGCTAATTTTGCTCTTTATGCTAGTCATAACTTTCGTATCAATTGAAATTCTAATTCAACTCAACTTTATTTTGGGGTTTCACTAATCTTTGCTTTCTTTTTTCACTTTATTCATTTTCTTTTTCTTCTTCTAATTTTTTTTTTTTTTTTTTTTAAATTTATTTTTGGTTAGGGTTTCACTTAAACATTGCCAGATGTCTACCTACTAATCTGACTGCTCTTTGCTTGCCCTTTTCTTGCTTTGTGTTTAATACTGTGTGAGTGAAAGAGAAGACAAATGAATTAGGGAAAAAATGTTGAGTATGCTATCTATTTGTAATTTTAAATGAAAAGATTGCCATTCCTCATATCTTTATTTGTTGGACCCTTTGCAGCTCTGTTATTTCACATTTATCATTTCACTGCCTAATTGAGATGGCACATCATCATAAATTATTTTTTGGCATAAGTAAATTTGATCATCTGGTTTGATGCAAGCCTTATTCTCCCTCCCTTTCTCCCTGAATTTTATATTAAATTTTGCGACCTCATAGATACCTAATGTGAATGATGACTTTTCTGGGTTGTGGTATTGCTTGGTGATTGCTAATAAGCTACATATTGTTACAGAACAAGAAGATGCTTAAACCTACTCAACGTTTGGTTACTCTTGCTATTCTAAATCAGACTTATTCTTCCGAGCAGTCTTCTTCAAATCCGTTTTTACCTTTCCTTATAAATGTAAGTATACTTGCCATGTTTGATATTTAGTTGCTACAACAAGTTACTCTAGATTCTCTTAGGGACTGCTGCTAAGTACCTAATAGTGCGTTACGGTTGAAACGCGTTGAATACTATCATTATGAAGAGATGGGAACTCTTGTTGTTAAGGTAAGCGTGGAATTACAGAAATATATTACTGGCAAATTTAGTTTCTGTTGTTTGGATAAAAATTAAAATTTGAATGCACCTTGTAATTATAGCCTACCTTTGCACAATTATAATTTATATCAACAGTAACAAAACAATACATTTGAATTGAACCTCATATCTCAAATGCTAATGACTCTTTGGGGACCTATTTCCCTCTTGAAGTTTTTGCTCAAACATTCAACCATATTTGTCTCTGCAGTTTTGAAGTAATTTTCTAGCTTCACTTTTATTACTGCCAAAAATATCACTGGTATGTTACCAGATCTTTTATCTGCACACTTGCTAGTAAACTTTCACACATATTTGGAATACCCTCTTCCCTTCTCTTGGGCGAAAGCTTTAATACCTTGAAAAACATTTCCTCCCATACTTTTCTTCTTAAATTGAAATGGCTCGTCGTCTTTCCTGTTGTGGAGCTTATTTTGATTTTTATTTATCAACAAAGTCTCTCTCTCTCTCTCTCTCTCTCTCTCTCTCTCTCTCTCTCTTCAAAATGGTCATATTTCCTTATGGAATTCTTGTGTATACGAAAACAGAATTAGCTTCTCAGGCATTTATTCACTTTTATATATTAAGTCAATGGAAACCCCAAGGGGTTGGCCTGGTGGCAAGGCCTTGAGTCTTGGGGAAATGCTCCCTCCAAGATTCAAGGATGGAAATCTCTTAGGTGTTAACAATTTCTTTAGCTAGAGTCATGTTATAATATACATGATATATATTATATGTAAATTATAGTCTAAACTGATAATAGTCATGAATCATTGTAGTATTGGTTGTGGACTGTAATAGTGGTAGAGCTAGTATATTATTAAATAAAAAATAGTTATGTCCCATTATGATGCTTAATGATGTTTTAAAGTGATGTTTGTTACTACTTATTGTGGTGGCTTTGATTCTGATTATGATGACTTTTGTTATGGATTTAATTGATGTTAGTTACGACTCAATATAACTATGATAAATGTGGAAAAAGTACTTATATGTTACTATTTTTTGATCTTTTTATTTTGTATAATATGTAAAAATTCTTTATGGTCTTATTTTGGTTCTTTTTATCTTGTTATGCCTGTAAAAGTAAATATTTTAGTACAAACATACATACAAAACTTTTGTGGAATTGTGATAAAATAATAAAATAAATTTTGTAATTTGTGCATATAAGTTGGCCCCCCTTAACAAAATTTCTGCGTCCACCACTGGAAGCATCTGTTTTAATTTTTTTTTGGAACCGTTAATCTCATGTAACCATATTGTTATAGAGGGGCCAATGAACTAGATTGATGTACCACAAGCTGAATCAGAATTGGTCGTGTCATTGCTATCAAGAATGTAGGACAATTTTTTTAAAAGCTTTTGGTTGTGTGGTGTTGCTTATATATTATATATATGTATACACATTGTATTTGTGTTGTTTCTTTTTGCATATCCAGATGATTAAATCACAATGGTCATCATTCAGATATTATAATTGTATTCTATAACATGAAAAACAGTTCTCTTATTGGCTGTTTTTTATCATTGAACTTGATTGTTTTATTTGATACTTTTCTTTGAATGTTTCTTTATCTTTTTGCTTACATTCTACCATGGATTTTATGTTGAGAACTTGATAAAAGCCATGCGATTTTCATTTCTTTTTCAGCTTCTATTTTTTGGGTGTTCTTTTTGCCTCAATCTTCTCTGGTTTTGCAGGCTGCTTGTGACGATGAAGCTGAAAAATGTGAAAGGGCATTTATTCTTCAACTTCTTGGCTCAATCAATTCTGGCAGCATCAAAGAGGTTCCATTTTCTTTGTTTTGTGCACTATCAATATTATTGTTGTTTTTCCCAAAATGGGATGATCTTGTTGATTAGGGATTAAACTCATTATAATAGTGAATGTGGTCCTTACCTAACTAATATCATACTCCCTCCGTCCCATAATATTAGTCCCTTATTCCATTTTTCATTGTCCCAAAATATTAGTCCCTCTTCAAAAATTAAGTACAAAAATAATATAAATTTCCCATTTTGCCCTTCTTTTAAATTCATAAATAATATAAAAAGTACAATTATGACATTGATATTCTCAAAAAAGTGTACTATCAAAGGGTAATTTTGGAAAACCAACTTTTTAAAAGTACAATAATTGTACTATCAAAAAAAGTTGGATTCCCCAAAAGGGACCATTATTTTGGGACGGAGGGAGTAATTTTTTTGGGGTTGATTTGATTCTTGCTGTGGGATAGAGAATGCTAAACCATGCCATGTGGACTTGGAAGTGTGTTTTTGAATAGGTGTGTCTCTGAATGTTTAGATTTGCCAAATACTTGAAGCGAGGATCTGTCTAATTTGTAGAAGAATTTTAGGTGCATCGTATGTGGCCTATGAAGCACGGGTACTCTAAAAATAGTGCCGTACGAGTACCGGGTACTTACCGGGTGCGGGTACGCGTACCGGTATGGCGGTACGCGTACCGGGTACGGCAAAAGAGGGTCCGGTACGTTTGGTTCATTCAGGTACGGCATGGGTACGCCAGGGCCAATTTTTTTTTTTTTTTTTTTTCTCTCTCTCTGCCCTTGCAGATTAGCAATTATTATTATTATTTTTTTATTTTTTTTTGGTGCCCTTGCAGATCAGTAATTTTTATGTTTCTCTATTGTCCTGTCTGTCTGTATAAATTGTATAAGCATATCAGTAAATGATTTTGATATTTTTAAAAAGCAATTTGAACCAAAAAAAATAAGGCCTATAAAGTGTAGTTCTGTGTACGACTATGCATTATGCTTTTGCTTTAGATCCTCCTAAAATTTCTTTATAAAATCTTTAATCATAACAAACTTTTAAAGTTTATGCATAAAACATTAAAAATTAATACTGTATTAATTGATTAGTAGTGGTTGGGAATGATGCAATTTTATGTATTATGCAAATTGCAATTGACAACCTGCCCCAATTGAGAATTTTTTTTCCTTTACTATTGGCAATTAACTTTAAATATTTCTTTGGTCTCCTGTTATTTCTTTGGTCTCACCCTATAAAAATAGCAAATTGATGAGCAAAAAGAAAGATTTTAAAAATAAATTATGATCACAAATTCACAGTGCATAACATGTCAAAGTGAGAGATTTCACAAATATTATTTTTAACACATTATAGGAAAATGAGTAGTTCTTTTTTTAGTTTTGATATTTAATTTTAATTTGTAGGTTAGATCCTTTAATCATAATTATATTTTAAAAAAATAAAAAAATATCGGCGTACCGCAGCCGTACCCGTATCGTACTTTTTTTGAGTTTTGCCGAATCGGCGTACCCGCACTCGTACCCGTACCGTACTCGTACCGTACTCGTACCCGCACCCGTGCTTCCTTGTATGTGGCACATCTAGCATGTAATAGATATATCTATTATCGGACTCTTACGATTCGTGATTCTATTCATGAGTCAATTCGCCATTTTTGCAAAATCAACACGAATCTATGGGTGAATATATTTTGAAAGTGAATCTCAAGTGAATTGCACAATTCACAATCGATTCATCATTCGATTCACTTTTTACGATTCATGCAATTCTTGAAACTATCGTGTCCGAGATATTTTCAACTCTTTTTTTTTTCAATTTAGTGAAAATGACATAATACAACTTGTAATAACGTTTAGTACCAAAATAACCAATATATAGACATGATTTGTTGTTATTTTAGTGATCATAGAGTTTTTAATAGGATCCAATTAGATTCAGTCAGACTAAACATGTTTTTAACCTTTCTTTTCGTTTTTTTTTCCTGTTCATAAAAAATCATAATATATCTTCTAAAGATGTTTAGGCAGTGTTTTTAAAGGCTCGAGGAGCACCAAGGCGCTGAAGGTTCTTGGGGCCTAGGTACAAGGCGCAAGGCGAGGCACAGGTTTTATTGAAGCAAGGCATACAGTCTTAGTAAAAAATAGATAAATTAACATAAACTAATGATTCATAATGTAATGTGTGATGTCATGAATTAATTGTTTGTATTTTTTTCTTTTCTTCCTTCTAACAGAGACTCAAAACAAAGACAATGACGTAATTGCAAAAAAAAAAAAAAAACACACACACACATAAGCATGGAAGAGAAGCCCCAAAAATAAAAATAAAAATAAAAATAAAACATAGTAGAAGAAGAAAAAGAAGACATGTGCTTGCTTATACAAACTGCTGCTATTCTCATTTTTACATTATTCCATGTATGAAGCCAAAAAGAAAACAAAGAAGCAAGAGAAGAAAAAAAAAAGATTGGAAAAAAACCCTAGCCCAGCAGCAAAAAAGAAGAAGAAGAAGAAAAAGAAAAACTCTGCCCGGCAAGAAAGAGAGAGAGAGTCAAACAAGCAGCAAAAAAAAAAAAAGAGAGCAAAGAAGAAGAAAAAGAAGAAGAAGAAGAAGAAGAGAGAGAGAGAGAGTCGAGACTCAAAGTGAAGAAAAAAAGAAAAAAAGAGAGCAAAGTCGAAGAAGAAGAAGAGAAGAAGAAGAACTCACCTGGTCCCAAACAAGCCGAAGGGAAGAGAGAGAGAGACACACAACTAGCTTTCAAGCAAATACGAATAGAGATTAGGGCGTTTCGATCGATTTGGGGCTAGGTACTCTCGCATATAGCTCAAAGTTGTAATCCTCTGTAATTCGAGCCTTTAAAAGCACGATTTGAGCCATTAGATTCATGTAGAGATCCAAAAACAAAAGTCGCGCCTAGGTGTGCGACTTGCACTTTTTCTCGCCTCTTTCAAGTCGTGCATAAGGCGTGCGCCTCTTTCAAGTCACCTTGCCTTGGGTACTTGCAAGTGCAATTGTTGCGCCTCGTTGCGCCTTGCGCCTACCTTTCACAACACTGTGTTTAAGATTAACGTAACTTACACCATGAATTATCTATTATTATTTTATTAAATTAAATATAGTTGAATATTGTATGGGTGCGGTCAGTTATATCTTTTAAAATGTTTTAGATTTTAAAATAAAAGATTCTAAATAATTCTTTCTTATTATTTGGTCGTTGTTACTTGATAAAGTATGTATGCTTATTGTCTAAATATGAATATCGTTCTTAAATTATTGTTACTTTGGAAATTGAGAGTTTGTTTTTGTTTATTATTTTTATTAAGAATGGTTGATAAGAAATATCTAAAAATGGGAATTGGTAAGATGGTGGTCTTCCATGGGAACTTTTGTTAATTTCTTACATATTAAACTATGTGATCATTATTCAAAACAACATTTTTATTGATTTAAGTCTAAATACTTCATATTTATAGGATATATTTAACACCCAAGTGCGTAGATATATTTTTTTAAATAATTTAGAAAAAGTGTCCGAATTTTTACGATTCACGATTCGATTCGATTCGCAATTCAGTATGAGGCCATTTCAATTCACGATTCGAATCCCAATTTGACAACACTGCCATAAAAGCTCTATAAAACTCTTAATCTACTTCATCTCTTAATCTGTGAAAGGAACTTAGCCTTCAATATTTACCTGCTAATTTCCACTCCTTTTAAGTTTTTCAAGGGATTATCAAAAGACAGTTTTTCCCACTATTTTGTTTAGATAAAGTAGATGCTTATGTTGATTCATTCATGTTGAACTCTTCTAGTTTTTTATTAGCTTGATTTCTCTCTCTCTCTCTCTCTCTCTCTATATATATATATATATATATATGTATATATATTCCTTTTTCTTCTTTACCATAAATTTTATAAGCAATTCTTTTTAATTTTTCAATGCAGGTTCTTAAACTGTCTGCTGCAGATTTCATCAAAAGTTTTGATCCTTCATCACTTGTGAGTTTTATATCCGTTGTTGCATGCAAGAAATTTTGCTTTTGATGTGTGTGTCCGCTTCATGATTATGTCACTAACTGGCCCTGTTACTAAAACAGTAAAATTCTGGATTTTTTTGATGTGTATTCTACATGTGTTCTTAGGTTGATACTCTATAATAATTTTTTCCTTCACTTTCAGTTTTTCCCACAGCTTGAACAGTTGCAGCAACAGTATCATAATAAAGTTCATGCAGAACCATTTAGTTGCTTATTCAAGGACACTTGCGTGAAAAATGTTGTACCAGACCCTGATATACCCCACGGTTGTGATGAAAATTCACCAGAGTATGACTCTTGCCAGTGAAATACAAATTATTCGAGGCGTTTACCTTTTCTTTTTGTTTTGGTTATGTTAGAGCTTTCAGTTGATAATTCAAACTGAGCGTGGAGCAGTCATTCCTATTTTCATCACTTTTATCTCTTTCCATTGTTTCATGCATGTAGCATTTGGGTCAAATTTCAGGTTTGAGCTGCAGCCTGGAGTTAAACCTAAAATTGGGTCTGGAGACAGAGATGATATGATAACTGGCTTGTTGCAGAATTTGTCTCTGGAAGGATTAGGTCCTCGATGGATCAGGCCCCGTCCACCAAGGCTCCCAATATTGGATGGAGAGGTAATACACGTATTAAGGGATCCTTATTCAATTAATTTGTGGAATTTATTCATTTTAAAAACTTATCCATGTCAAGTTTCTTGCAGCTTGTGTGGCTCAACCCTGGTAATAATCATGAGCTTTTATGGGATTATGGAATGTGTGCTGATACTAGCAGAGGGGCTGCTGTTAGAGATCTAATCACAAAAGCTTTGAAGGGCCCACTTGCACCTGCTCAACAAGAGGTGCTCTCTCTCTCTCTCTCTCTCTCTCTGTAATCTACAATGTGTAATAGATTAAATATTTGATTTGCATGACTTCAAAAAAAAAAATTTGATTTGCATGGAGTGCATCCATATAGTGAAGTTTTCTAGTGATGTTCAGCCCAATTGGAGATGTGAATTCAAGTGTGAGAGCGAACTTCCTAAAGTTTCCCATATATTTTGGGTCTTCTTACCTGGCTTAGGAAATTATGTGGCTTGTAAAAGAGAAAATGGCTCTAGGTATATAAAGATTCCATTTCAATCTAGAATGGAATCCGTTGTGTCTATTTTGGGGACTGACTATTTTAGCCAAAAAGTCAAAAAGCCAACTAAAACTAGTCACATCACCTCTCTACTTTTCTGCACATCTTTTCGTAAAAAGCCAAAAAGTTACTAAAATAGCCTGTTCCCAAACGAGGCCTTAACACAATTGCTTAAAGGGTGTTCATTCTTTGCATCTGAAGTTGTACAAATGAGGAAAATCCATCGTCCCACATCGAGAGTGAGGTGGTAGAAACCACTAACCTCTATACAAAAAGTTGTAGCGACGCCTCTAGTCATTCACAAGCATGGAAACTTCTATGGTGCCTTCTTGTCATCATAAAGTATGGGAATTGTTTTGCTCCAGGACAGTGCATGTTGTCATATGAGCGGCATCTTGGCTTTAATCAAAATCAAAGGAAGTGTTTGATCTTATTTTTACAGGTGTCTGAGTGTCCCTCTGGCACCCAACAAGCACCAAAATAAGTTATTAGAACTTGAAATAAAATAAAAAATGATATCAAATCATTAAATATGGCAAAGGTATACGTGTCTTTTGCAAAAAGATCTAGAAAGTACGAATTTAGAGCTTGTGGGTAAGGCTACCAACAAATGACTAATATATGGTCGTATCTACCAATGTATGACCTAAGAACCACGGACACTTCTAAGAAGATGACATGTCGTGTTGGACACTGTGTCGGATACTGACAATACACCACACTTGTTGAATACTTTCGATCAACTGTATTGGGGACACGTCCAAATATGTCGTGTATTAAAAAAAATTCTGGACTCGAAAATGCTTCAATCACTTGGGGAATATGTGTCTATCGCTTTGACGCACGTGAAACACATTATAAGTTTGAATAAAATAACTTAATAGCGTCCAATGATAAAAGTACAAGAATGTGAATTTATACTGAATCTCCTCCTTTAGACTTAAAATTATTATCTTTGAATTAAATATTTATATACATGACATATAATACATGTCCTTGTTGCGTCATGTGTCCATGTTTCTTAGTATATGACCGTTCTTGGAGAAAGTACGATGAGATTATTAGCTTGAGTACATTTTAGGTACCCTTTCATTTTATTGTCTGTTTTTGCGTGCTGCCCTTGCCATCAATAGGCAGACTGAACCATTATTCGCTTTGCATATTTTGATGTTCTAAACACATTTATAATTTTTGACGAAGCAGTATTGTTCCTACATATGATTTGAACCATTTTACTAATGAATTATGGGCATTTTTGTTGCCTACTATTCTCCAGCAAGTCTTAGTTGAGTTGACAAATGACCCCAAGCTTGTTTATCACTGTGGATTGACACCAAAAAAGCTACCGGTATGTTATTTCCTAAGCGCACACAGCATTCTTATTAGTATCTAACGACTGCTGTTCATGATCTCAAAAATCTTATATTTTTGTATCAGGAACTGGTGGAGAACAATCCCCTCATTGCAGTTGAAGTGCTCATTAAGTTGATGAATTCACCTGAAATTTCAGAGTATGTTCTGGTGCATTTATTTTATTTTTCTTTTTTCCCAACTAAAAAGAGACAAATCGTGGCTTTTCAATTTTCGTGTTCCTTTCACCTTTTAACTTCCTTTTGGTGTTTACAGATATTTTACAGTCCTTGTCAGTATGGATATGAGTTTACATTCAATGGAAGTTGTGAATAGGCTTACTACAGCTGTTGAGCTTCCCACAGAATTTGTACACATGTACATAACAAATTGCATATCATCCTGCGAGAACATCAAGGTCATTTCTTTAACTTTGTTTTCTTGGTGGTTGTTTTATGTAAATTGTTCTGTTGATCTGAGTTGTCAAGGTCAGCAACCACCATCTTCCTAGAGAGCCACCTCAACCACCATTATATTTTACAAGCTAGATGTAGAATTGAGAGTCATAGATGGAATTGTCAAGCTGCTGGGGGCTGTATTTATAAAGTCTATTTTGCACCCCGCGTTATTCCCTAGCATAATTCCAATGATAATAATAGAAGGGGGGTTAGAACAGTGGTTACTTGGACTAAAGAGATTCGACCAAATCCTAACCAAAAGATGAATTCCCTCTCCCCAACGTGGAAACCCTTATAAATCATGAATCAGCCACAGCATGTTCTCCTTCATGGTTGGCTTTAGTGGCTACAATCAGATCAAGATGGGCCCAAAAGATGCTCTTAAAACTGTTTTTCAAACACCCATCAGCAAGTTTTATGCAGTAATGCCATTCAGTTTGAAAAATGTTGGGGCAACATACTAACAAAGCCATGATGACAACCATTTTCCATGATGTAGAAATTTAATGTATAAAGAGAAAAAGAGAATTGTATTATTGATTGATGTTTGTAATTGTTACAAGATTGATATAATGTTATTGATATCTATTACAATGATTCATGATTCCTATATATAGAAGAGGGTGAGTGTGTAGTAGGTAAGGAGTAGGTGAAGTGGAGGTGGTAGTGGTGTAGTGGGTTAGGTTTAGTGGAGTAGGTGAAGGTAAAGATGGGAAATTCTAACAGCCCCCCGCAAACTCAAGGAGGAGAGAAACTAACCAACTTGAGTTTGGAGAGAGTAACAAAACAAGAAAATACATAAAAATAAAAAAGGATAGGAGACACTGTATGGTCGTGTCAGACCGTTGGTGAAGACACTGTATGGGGTGTCATAACGTTGTAGAGGACACTGTATGGTGGTGTCAGACCGATGTAGAAGACAGTTTATGGGGTCATGTCGGACCGTTGTAGAAGACAATGTTGTGACAGTTTACGGAGTCTTGCTGGACCCTTGTAGAAACTAACCGGAATCAATGTCGGGACAGTTTACAGAGTCTTGTCGGACCCTTGTAGAAACTAACCGGAATCTATGTCGGGACAGTTTACAGAGTCTTGTCGGACCCATAAAGGAGCTAACCGGAATCAATGTCGGGACAGTTTACAGAGTCTTGTCGGACCCATAAAGGAGCTAACCGGAATCAATGTCGGGACAGTTTACAGAGTCTTGTCGGACCCTTGTAGAAACTAACCGGAATCTATGTCGGGACAGTTTATAGGGTCATGTCGGACCGTTGTAGAAGACAGTTTATGGGGTCATGTCGGACCGTTGTAGAAGACAGTTTATGGGGTCATGTCGGACCGTTGTAGCAGACAATGTTGTGACAGTTGTTGTGACAGTTTACGGAGTCTTGCTGGACCCTTGTAGAAACTAACCGGAATCAATGTCGGGACAGTTTACAGAGTCTTGTCGGACCCTTGTGGAAACGAACCGGAATCTATGTCGGGACAGTTTACAGAGTCTTGTCGGACCCATAAAGGAGCTAACCGGAATCAATGTCGGGACAGTTTACAGAGTCTTGTCGGACCCTTAAAGGAGCTAACCGGAATCAATGTCGGGACAGTTTACAGAGTCTTGTCGGACCCTTGAAAAAGCTAACCGGAATCAAATGTCGGGACAGTTTATAGAGTCTTGTCGGACCCTTAAAAAATGCACCCTCAAAAGGTGTGCCCAATTTTGTAAAAAGGCGTGCCATCAAAAGACGTGCCCAATCCATAAAAAGGCGTGCCATCAAAAGGCGTGTCCACTTTATCAAAAGATGTGCCATGAAAAGGCGTGCCAGTTTGTCGGGCGGCAAGAGGCGCGCGATGCGCGTGGCTGGCCCTGGCTATTTAAAACAAGGTTGAGGCGAAGGCTGTGCATACGAGTCTGAAACCTCTGAACGCTCGGAGAGCTTGTCTCTGCAAATCTTGAGGCGAAGGCTGTGCATACGAGTCTGAAACCTCTGAACGCTCGGAGAGCTTGTCTCTGCAAATCTTGAAACACCCGGAAACCAACCCTTCTCTGAAACACCTAGCAACTCAAAAACATGGCCTCTTCTTCCCGTCCAGTTACCCAGAACCTGCTCACGCTCTTTCCAGAACTGAACGAGCCCACAAGAGAAATAACTGGTGCGGTGGCCAGCGAACCGCAACCAAACACCTCTGGTTTTGCTCCATTGAACTTTCCGATGCGGTCGGTGGAGCAAAAAATGGCGATGCAAACTGATATTGAGGCTAATCAGTATACTCTGAAGTCATGCGTGGAAACCATGACGGCGGTCACAAATTTGTCGAACCGGCTGCAGAGTAGGACAAATGAGGTGCAACATTTAAACTCCCAGCTGGCTCTGCTCCAACGCATGTATAAGGATGCGCGAGCAGAGATAAGCGTGCTAAGGACAGAAAACAAGGAGCTGAAGCGGAAGGCCACCGTGATGTTCCGATTTGGAGGACCGTCATATGCGGCAGTGGAGGAGCAGGGAGTAAATGTGCTCGGTGGCGTGGGAAATCCGGAGGCAACACCGTCAAGGGCCGGCCAAGACGGAGGCAAGAAGAAGAGACCGGCGGCAGAGTAGAGAAGAAAAAACCCGCCTGTGGATGTGGTTGTTTGGGTTTGTTGTTTTTTTTTTTTTTTTTTTTTTTTTGGTGTAAAATTGTGATCAGGGCAAAATCCCGATAGAAATAAAATGAGTGTATTGTGCAAATCCGAATGGCTTGAAGGTACAAGACTGAGCAGAAAAAATAAATGGAATGAATTTTTTTTTTTTTTTTTTTTTTTTTTTAATAATAATAATAATAATAATAATAATAAATAGGTATCATGGAGTGGGCGGTGATAAAAATATGATTTAGAAAAAAAGAGGAAGGTGGTGGAATGATGGGTCAAAAAGTAGAATAAAACAGAAAAAAAAAAAGAAAAGGTGCACATGAGTTGGTATGTCAAAAAGTAGAATAAAAACAAAAGTGCACATGGGTTGGAAAGTAACATGACCTCGTCAATTATTTGTCCATAACCAGTTCCTTTCTCCTTAAACCAGTATGGGATTTTTCTCTTGGTAAATATGATGTTATCATCGGGGAGACCCGGCAAAGCAAATGTCTCTGTAACATAGAACAAGAACCTGGGAATGCCGAGGCGAGCACCAAGGTCGGCAGTCCAGGGATGGAACATGTCGCTGACGATGCAATCAGGGCGGCGTCGTTTGAAATGATCGCCGATGACCTGCGATTTTGGACGCCGATCACGAGGTTGAGATTTTCCGGCGAGGAAAAGAAGCAGAAGCTTCCGAGATCGCAGGATTCGCCTCTGATGGTGACGACGTAGGCGAATCGGACGGCGATGATGAGAACACCGAAGACAAAGAGTCGAACCAGAATGTTCCTCAGTAAGCTTGGCTTAGACTCCATAGCTCTCTGTATATACTAAATCTAGAGAGAGATGTGGAATTTGTGGCAGCGGAGTGAAGGAATGTGTGGAGGTCCGGCGGGCGGCCAAGGCGAGGCTGCCGCCCGCCGGTGAAGCAGAATTACTAGCTTCTTAACCTTGCTCTGATACCATGTATAAATTTAATGTATAAAGAGAAAAAGAGAATTGTATTATTGATTGATGTTTGTAATTGTTACAAGATTGATATAATGTTATTGATATCTATTACAATGATTCATGATTCCTATATATAGAAGAGGGTGAGTGTGTAGTAGGTAAGGAGTAGGTGAAGTGGAGGTGGTAGTGGTGTAGTGGGTTAGGTTTAGTGGAGTAGGTGAAGGTAAAGATGGGAAATTCTAACACATGACATGTTTCGCAAAGTCTTGGAATGTTATATTGATGATTTGGTGGTGAAATCTAACAAAGAGAAGATCCATATGAAAGATCAACAGAAGGTTTTTGAACGTTGCAGATGCTTTCATCTAGAGTAATAATAGGAAAGTTTTTTGGATGTGTGGTACATGGCAATGACATTGACCTTGACCCCAGCTGTGCTTACTGCCATCAAGGAGATGCCTTGCCCAGCTAACCTGGAAGAGCTAAGGACGTTCCTTGGCTGGCCGTCTTATTATGGTGTTTTATGTAGAAATTTAATGTATAAAGAGAAATAGAGAATTGTATTATTGATTGATATAATGTTCTATATATTACAATGATTCATGATTCCTATATATAGAAGAGGGTGAGTGTGTAGTAGGTAAGGAGTAGGTGAAGTGGAGGTGGTAGTGGTGTAGTGGGTTAGGTTTAGTGGAGTAGGTGAGGTGGTAGTGGTGTAGTGGGTTAGGTTTAGTGGAGTAGGTGAGGTGGTAGTGGTGTAGTGGGTTAGGTTTAGTGGAGTAGGTTTAAGTGGGTGAAGTAGGTGGAGAGTAGGTTTATGGTAAATTCTAACAGCCCCCCGCAAACTCAAGGAGGATAGAAATTAACCAACTTGAGTTTGAAGAAAGGAACAAAACAAGCAAATACATAAAAATAAAAGAGGATAGGTGACACTGTATGGTCGTGTCAGACCATTGGTGAAGACACTCGATGGTGGTGTCATAACATTGTAGAGGACACTGGATGGCGGTGTCAGACCGATGTAGAAGACAGTTTATGGGGTCATGTCGGACCGTTGTAGAAGACAGTTTATGGGGTCATGTCGGACCGTTGTAGAAACTAACCGGAATCAATGTCGGGACAGTTTACAGAGTCTTGTCGGACCCTTGTAGAAACTAACCGGAATCTATGTCGGGACAGTTTACAGAGTCTTGTCGGACCCTTGTAGAAACTAACCGGAATCTATGTCGGGACAGTTTACAGAGTCTTGTTGGACCCATGAAGGAGCTAACCGGAATCAATGTCGGGACAGTTTACAGAGTCTTGTCGGACCCATAAAGGAGCTAACCGGAATCAATGTCGGGACAGTTTACAGAGTCTTGTCGGACCCTTGAAGAGTCGCACCCTCAAAAGGTGTGCCCAATTTTTTAAAAGGCGTGCCATCAAAAAGCGTGCCCAATTCATAAAAAGGCGTGCCATCAAAAGACGGGCCATCAAAAGGCGTGTCCACTTTATCAAAAGATGTGCCATGAAAAGGCGTGCCAGTTTGTCGGGCGGCAAGAGGCGCGCAATACGCGTGGCTGCCTCGGCTATTTAACCAAGACGAAGGCTGAGGCTGAGGCATACCATTCTGAAATCTCTGAAACCAACCCTTCGCTGAAAAACTCTGCCTCTGCGGAGAGAGAAACTGTGGAACACTTTGTTGCCATTCTGTCACCAACCCTTCCGAACATTACCAGTCTGAAATTGCTATTTCGCTGAAACACTTAGCAACCCAAAAACATGGCCTCTTCTTCCCGTCCAGCTACCCAGAACCTGCTCACGCTCTTTCCAGAACTGAACGAGCCCACAAGAGAAATAACTGGTGCGGTGGCCAGTGAACCTCAACCAAACACCTCTGGTTTTGCTCCATTGAACTTTCCGATGCGGTCGGTGGAGCAAAAAATGGCGGTGCAAACTGATATTGAGGCTAATCAGTATACTCTGAAGGCATGTGTGGAAAGCATGACGGCGGTCACAAATTTGTCGAACCGGCTGCAGAGTAGAACAAATGAGGTGCAGCATTTAACCTCCCAGCTGGCTCTGCTCCAACGCATGTATAAGGATGCGCGAGCAGAGATAAGCGTGCTAAGGGCAGAAAACAAGGAGCTCAAGCGGAAGGCCACCGTGATGTTCCGATTTGGAGGTCCACCATATGCTGTAGTGGAGGAGCAGGGAGGAGGCAACTTGCTTGGTGGTCTAGGAAGCATGGAGGCTGGGCAGTCACGGGACAACCAAGAGAAAAGCAAGAAGAAGAGACCCGCAGCAGAGTAGAGAAGAAAAAATCCCACTGTGGATGTGGTTGTGTTGGTTTTTGTTTTTTGTTTTTTTTTTTTTTTGGTGTAAAATGGTGATCGGGGTGAGCCCCAACATGAATAAAATGAGTTTGTGGAATGATGAATGTTTTTTTTTTTTTTTTTTTTTTTTTTTTTTTTTTTTTTTTTGAAAAGTAAGGGAATCGAATAATAAAAAAATATGGAGATAGTGATGAAATGATAAGCATGGTGATGATGAATATATAATAAAAATAGAGCACCAATTAAGTTTTATAATAAAAAATAAAATTTGGGCGGTGAATGAGTGTGATTAAAAAAAGGAGTGTGGGTTTGAAAGTGGAAAGATGAGAGAGAGATAGAGTGGGGTACATGATGGGTATGTGATAAAATAAAATATAAAATCAGTGGGTGGAGCATATGCATTAGCATAATTAAATCCATGCACCTGAAGGTTGAAAGACGGAATCAAACCACCAAAAACAGCAGACAAGGTGAAATTCCCAACCCTTGCAGCCCCCCTAGGCATAAAAACTCCCAAAATTCCATCCTGTTCTTGACGGAAATAGTTTGCAGCCCCCCTAGGCATAAAACCTCCCAAAATTCCATCCTGTTCTTGACGGAAATAGTTTGCATCTGGAGCAGGAGGAGGAGCTGTTTCGGGCCTCTGGCCTGCAGGGCGATGAGGAATGTCCTCGCCAGGAATTGATCTGAATCTCGGGTCTGAACTGGTTTTGCCCCTTCCATATATTGGAACCAACTTCTCTTCCTCTAAAAAATGTGAGTGAATATGCAGCCACCTATAAAGACAGGGCCAACAGTACAGGTGGCCACAGAGAGTCACTATTGGGTCTTCAGTGAATTCAAAGCATATATTACATTCAAAATCACCCATTTCATTGCTAGTATTGCCTGAACACGAAGGGCCAGTTGATTGGCCAAAAACACTATTCATACCCAAACCCTAAAACCTGAAGCACCTGGGCTGTAAAATTGGGAAGATCTGTGGTGGTGATGAAGACGACCGAGACGGTGGTGTATGGGAGGACAACAGTGAGAGGAGGTGCAGTGGTGGTGGACTCGAATAAATTTCAAGGTATGTGTAGAAAATTCTAGCGGATTAGGTTGAGGTCCGGCGGGCGGCCAAGGCGAGGTTGCCGCCCGCCGGTGAAGCGAAAAATACTAAGTGCTTAACCTTGCTCTGATACCATGTAGAAATTTAATGTATAAAGAGAAATAGAGAATTGTATTATTGATTGATATAATGTTCTATATATTACAATGATTCATGATTCCTATATATAGAAGAGGGTGAGTGTGTAGTAGGTAAGGAGTAGGTGAAGTGGAGGTGGTAGTGGTGTAGTGGGTTAGGTTTAGTGGAGTAGGTGAGGTGGTAGTGGTGTAGTGGGTTAGGTTTAGTGGAGTAGGTGAGGTGGTAGTGGTGTAGTGGGTTAGGTTTAGTGGAGTAGGTTTAAGTGGGTGAAGTAGGTGGAGAGTAGGTTTATGGTAAATTCTAACATTTTATTCCCGCAATAGTTGAGAACACTCTTCTGAGCATATTAATTATGATGATAGGGAAAAAGGTTTTCTTTCTTTTCTTTTTTCCTTTCGGTTTGGCCTTGTGGAGGAAGGTTTTTAGGTTGACTTGATTGGTGTGAATGTCAGATGCCTTGGGAGTTAGTGCATTTAGTTGGTCCCTGACTCCCTTGCTAACGTGGAAAAATGAAATTTCAGTATTCTAGAAATTCCATATGGGTGAATGCATATACAAACATATAGACATACATACTAATTTTGTCTTGCCACTTGTACACTATTTCCATTTTCCCTGCTTACATGTTGGACAAACCACCGATTCTGGTTTGTGCTTCAAGACAAGACACCTACTGAAGGACTTTTGGTTGCCACTCTAAATTGAGGTTGGATTCTACTTTTGTGGATATCGTAAAAGATGACAAATTAGAAAGGAAATAAAGCAGTCATTTTGGCAATCAGTTATTTAAAATTAAAAGAATCACAGACACATGCTTGTGCAGAAAAGGTATGTATGAAGTGCTTTTTTTACAAATGTATCTTAAACCTTTGCCCTTATATGCAGGATAAGTATATGCAAAACAGACTTGTGAGGCTTGTCTGTGTTTTCTTACAGAGCCTAATCCGAAATAAAATTATCAATGGTAAGCTTTTCTAGATGCAGTTAGAACTTCTGCTTTCGAAGCCATTCAATATTATTATTAGATGTTTGTACATGCAGGGTTCTTTACCTATTTACTTTTTTTCTTTTTTTGTGATAATCATAGTGTAGCATATTGCTTTGTTTATGTGCATATGCAACTCTACTCCTTGCAATCATTGTCTGTGTATGTGATAAATAGAATTTAACTGTTTATGTAAGATGATTGGAAAAAAGAGAAAAAAATAGAATAGGGAGAAGATACATGTGATAGGATTCAATGCATGTGCGCACACGCACTTGGAGGTGGAGACTACAATGTGAAGTGTGTTCCTCGTATTATTTCAAATTACCACTTCACTTATTCTTCAGCAAGGAAAGTGGTAATTTTGAACAATTTGAGTTGTGCCAGATCATCTTCAACTCCCATTATATGATGAATTCGCTACAAAGAGAGAGCTGATGATAACAGAAATTAGAGTTTTTATGTGAGGCATGGCGCAGCATGTACTTGCTACCCATCTGGTCAACAGGCAGAAGGAGGGAGGGGGATATAATTAGCAAGTAGGAACAAAAGTTGAAATTTTGATTTTGGGCAAAGGAAATGGGAAACACAGTTAAAAAGTATTTTGGAATTTTTTTTTCTAGATTGTCTTAGAAATTTCTAAATTACAAGAGAAGGTTTTGCAAATATCTATTGTTACATACATGAATATGGTCCAGGCTTTTTATGGGTGTTTTAAAGTCTTTTTCTTTAATTTTCTTACTGGTTTTCGCTGGGGGAGATGTAGGATGTAGGTGGAAATAGGAAGAAAAAAACAAAAGAACAAAAGAAGAGAAAATGGATGAAAATATTGCTGTAGTGGATGGTTTTGATTGTGTGCATATTTGTTTCTTAGGCCTGAAAATATTGCCATACTTCGGGTGTACCTGAGCTCATATTGTTACATGATTCTTGACGCACAATATTAGTGTAAATTTGTGGCATATTCATGGTGTCCTGATTATGTCTGTCCCGTTTACTGATTATTTGTGAATTGTTACATGCAGTTCAAGATCTTTTCATTGAAGTCCAAGCCTTCTGCATTGAGTTCTCCCGGATTAGAGAAGCAGCTGGACTATTTAGGCTTCTTAAAACCTTGGAGTGAACAATCACTCTTGTTCTTTCTATTGCTGTTAGTCTCACCAATTTTCTTGCTTCTCTTCCTGTTTCTCTCCCGATGTTTTTTTTTTTTTTTTTTTTTTTTTTGTTTCAATCCCCTAGATTGTAGATAATGGTGTCAGTTAAAAGAGCTTAGAATTTCTTTGGCTAGCAAATTCTGTAAACCCCCTTGGACTATTGTAAAAATAAAATGAGGCTTTTTTAGCACAAATATTTTGTAGAAATATCGGCGAAGATGCTATGTGATTTGCTATGAATCAAACTTTCTTGCAGCATCAAAGTGTGTTGGGTGGTGCAGGTTTTGTTATAGTATAACTGTGAATTGATCTTTCTCGGAGCATCAAAATGTGCAGGTAAGGGTTATTATTAATATTATTATGGCAAAGGTGCAAATCAACCTTGGAGCATAAGAATGCTTATTGCTTGATTTAACAGAAACCCACTGGAATTTATGGGTGTGTGTGGAATTTCTTGTATTCTGGCATTGGCATCAATGCTTGGAATGCTCATACAAAGGGTTTTTCTTTGTTCTTTTTTTTTGTTGTAAATGTTGCCATCTGGGTGCTGTGCTAATCATCATAGTATGTTTGTATGCTTTATAAGTGGATTGTATACAGTAGAGAGAGGATCCAGTATTGTTTCTAGCTTTCCAAATAAACCAACCAATCCAAGCAACTTTACTGAAGAAATTTCCCAATTGCTCAGCGTCACTAAATTGTTTCATCATATGACGAGACCATTGATTGGAGTACCGAGTGGACTGATGCCAATTGTAATTATAATTATAATGAAAATGAAAGAAAACGTAATTAATAAAAAATTTCTTAAAGTGAATTTCTCATTTTAAGTGGAACTATTACACATTTTGAATATGGAGTTCGACTAAAAATTTGTTAGGAATCAGCTTATTATGTAAATTAGTTTAGTTTTTAAGTGAATAATCTATTGGTTTACTATACTCAATGAGTTCATATGCATTATAAAAAAATCAAATTACTCAAGCTCCACTTCTATGCAACTAATTAAAAATTTGTTTGATATTGACTCATTAGGTAAACAAATAAAGTTTATAAAATTTAAAATTTACGAAGTTTTTAAGTCAAACTTCAATAACCAACCATATTCAATTGATCAGTAGCTACTCTAACAAGGAATGGCAAGTAATCAATTGCACTTAATGAAGTTTCACCCTAATGGGCTATAAACCATTTCAATGTAATTAACAAATAAAGTGAGGATCAATTTTGAAAATAAAAATGCTAAAAATCTCCAAAAAAATACACACTAAATTATTGATTATTCATAATAATTAATAATTTAATTTATAATTAAATATTAAGAGCATATAAAATGATTCATATCTACAGCGACCCTTTCTTGCAGAAATATATCAATAACAAAAAAGATAGTAAATCGGTATAATTAGTTGTCATTAGAGCATCACCATCAAGCAAGGCAAATTGCTTTGTTAGCTATTGTACCAAGCAAATTCATTAAAAATATTGTCCACTAAACTCGCTTGCAAACTTGCTATCTCAGTTGAGGCTCATTTCGGTCGCCACAAGTAGCTACTGAGAGCAAATAGTTTGAAATGATAAAATAATGAACAAAGATAATACAATTTCTCTTTTTTACAAAATTAAGCAAATAGTTTTAAATGATAAAATAATGAATAAAGATGATACAATTTTTCTTTTTTACAAATTTAATTGTGTTGACACATCTAATAAATCGTATAAACTAAACACATTTTTTTAGTGTTATTTTATTAAAATTTTTATATAAAATATTGTACCAAAATAATGTGACAAAGTTAATTGTGTAATTGAACGGATATTTGATCTAAAGTAATAACCTCAAAACTTAACAAGCCATTATATATAAATTTTTTTAATAAATTTTCTGTTTTGAATTGCTCCTTTTGATTAAATTAATAAAGTTCTCTACTTCAACTGGGTGCATCTCATTTTATTGCACACATTACTAGGTATATGAACAAAATAATTTTCCTCTCTTAAATATTGGGGGCTTTTTCCAAACTAAGCTTCTTTTGCATCTTATTTTTTAAATTAGGCCTAGTTTGGACGGATTTTTCAAACTAGGCTAAAGCGCTATTACAAATCGCGTTTTCACTGTTTGGAGCCCAAAATTTGATGAATAGTGAAAGCGCTATTGCAAAACGCGCTTTTAATTAAGAAATCGCTGTTTCAAATCGCGCTTTTAACATAAAAAAAAAATTCTGAAAAAACACTATTTTAAATCGCGTTTTTACTGTGCATATAATTTTTTTTTTTTTTTTATAGAAAACGTTATTTCAAATGACGTTTCTACTGTTGAACCAAGACCAACCCACACTCTGACATACAAAGACACCCACACACACCCAACAGTGAAGCATTGAAATAATATAATTTTTATATATAATAATAATTTATAATAATTAATTATATAATTTTTATAATTTTTGTAAATATAAATCATTTTTAAGTTATGGATGGTTTGATTTATAATACGTATGTAAGGGTAAAAATTTTTATAATCAAAAATAATTTTTGCAATTTTTATAATCAAAAATAATTTATAAATTATCAAAAATAATTTATCATACGTATGTATTTACTTTAAATAAATTATATATAATACGTATGTATTATATATATAATTTTTATATGTTTACTTTAAATAAATTATTTTTGATACGTATGTATTATATATATAATACGTATATATTATATATATAATTTTTATTTATTTATATATTTACGTTAAATAAATTATTAATAAATATATAATAATTATTTTATAAAATAAATTATTAATAAAAATTATTGATTGTAAAATATATTATTAATAAAAATTATAATAAAAAATAATTTATAAATTATCAAAAAGAATTTATAATACGTATGTATTACAAAATTTTTTATAATAATTTACAATACGTATGTATTATATATATAATTTTTATATATTTACTTTAAATAAATTATTTTTCATACGTATGTATTATATATATAATACGTATGTATTATATATATAATTTTTATATATTTATATATTTACGTTAAATAAATTATTAATAAATATATAATAATTATTTTATAAAATAAATTATTAATAAAATTTTATAATGCATATGTATTATAAATTTTTTTATAATAATTTATAATACGTATGTATTATTTAAATCTTTACATTTTTTATTTAAAATTTTTTACAGTAAACCCATCTTCACATTTTATAATACGTATGTATTATTCAAAAATAATTTATAAAAATTTATAATTAATACGTATGTAAATAATTTAATACATATCTTCACATTTACATTTATAGTAAACCCATCTTCACATTTACATACGTATGGTTTAAGGGTAAAAAATTTGATAAATGATAAATCAAACCATCCATAACCTAAAATTTTTTACCCTTACATACGTATGGTTTAAATAATTTATAAAAATTATTGCCGTACGCATGTAAAAATTGATTATAAAAATTGCAAAAACTATTTATAAATTGATTATAATGTTTATAAATTATTTAAAAATATATAATAAATAATTATTAATAAAAATTATAATCAATTTATTTTATAAAGTAATCAATTTATTTTACAATCAATAATTTTTATTAATAATTTATTTTATAAAATAATTATTATATATTTATTAATAATTTATTTAAAGTAAATATATAAATATATAAAAATTATATATATAATACATACGTATTATATATATAATACATACGTATCAAAAATAATTTATTTAAAGTAAACATATAAAAATTATATATATAATACATACGTATTATATATAATTTATTTAAAGTAAATACATACGTATTATAAATTATTTTTTATTATAAAAATTACAAAAATTATTTTTGATTATGAAAATTTTTACCCTTACATACGTATTATAAATCAAATCATCCATAACCTAAAAATGATTTATATTTACAAAAATTATAAAAATTATATAATTGATTATTATAAATTATTATTATATATAAAAATTATATTATTTCAATGCTTCACTGTTGGGTGTGTGTGGGTGTCTCTGTATGTCAGAGTGTGGGTTGGTCTTGGTTCAACAGTAGAAACGTCATTTGAATTAACGTTTTCTATAAAAAAATAAATAAATAAAATATTATATGCACAGTAAAAACGCAATTTAAAATAGCGTTTTTTTCAGAAAAAAATTTTTATGTTAAAAGTGCGATTTAAAACAGCGATTTCTTAATTAAAAGCGCGTTTTGCAATAGCGCTTTCACTATTCATCAAATTTTGAGTTTCAAACAGTGAAAACGTGATTTGTAATAGCGCTTTAACTTAGTTCGGGAATTCCGTCAAAACTAGGCCTAGTTTGGGAAATAAGATGCAAAAGAGGCTTAGGCCTCGTTTGGAGACTGACTATTTTAGCCAAAAAGTCAAAAAGTCAACTAAAACTAGTCACATCACCTCTCTACTTTTCTGTACATCTTTTTATAAAAAGTCAAAAAATTATTAAAATAGTATGTTCCCAAACGATGCCTTAGTTTGGAAAAAGCCCCTAAGTATTGCATACATAATTGTGAGCTATAGTGAGAAAACAAAGAATGCTTGACCAAAAAAAATAATATAAAATCACTTGGCCTGGTTTTGAGTTTTTGAGTTAGTGATTTTTATTTTTATATTTTAGTCCCAAAAAAATTAGATGGTCCTAACCCAAATGCACATAAAAATATAAATATTTGTAGAGAAATTAAAAAAATTCAATAAATGCATAAAAATATGAAAATGTACTGAATTTTTATATTTAGTTAATTTTTTAAGATTGAAAAAGAATATAGAAAGGAAAAAAATTCAATAAATATATAAAAATATGAAAATGTACTTAATTTTTATCTTTTGTATTTAGTTAATTTTTTTAAGAATGAAAAAACGGAGGGGAGCTCGTCTAGAAAGGAGTGGATTGACTTTTTAATTTTTTTGACTTTTTGGCTAGGGTTAAGAGCCTCGTTTAGAAAGGATTTTTTTTATTTTTTTGACTTTTTATAAGAGAAAGAATGTAATGACTATGAGATGGATTTGATATTTTGTCTTATTGATTTAAAAAGTTTATTTTATCAAACCCAACCCAACCCATCTTTCCAAACAAAGGCTAAGATTATTATACATTATTTTAAGGGTGGATTACAAACACAACCCCTGAAGTTTAATTAAATTACAAATTATCCCTGTGATTTTAGAAATTATATTATGCCCTTTAAAGTTTTTAATTTCATAACAAATAAGTCATTTTATTAATAAATCATTAAGTTAATTAACAGTTTTTAATAATATTAAAATTTTATTTCAATTAATGATTCAGATAGTTTTATTAGTGTATAAGTGAACAGTTAGAAATTTTACTTTTTTAATTAATTCTGCTAAATAAAAAATTCTAACAGGAAGTTATTTGTAATTTTTTAAATTACAGGAAACAATTTTTATTTTAAACAAATTTTAAGAAATGTTTTTGTAATTTGCTCTTATTTTAAAACAAAATATATAATATTTTTATTTTTTTCTTTTATGGCAAAAAAAATAAAATAAAATAAGAGTTCAACAAAATCTTACATATTATAGGGTTTCTCAGTCACTGTGCGTAGTTTCTCTCTCTTTTGCCGCTTCACCTCTCACTTTCTCGACGACGGTTCCCGCCATCTTGTTTCCGGTGAGTCTCCTACTTTTCCTCTCTCTCTCTCTCTCTCTCTCTCTCTCTCTCTCTCTCTCTCTCTCTCTCTTCTGTGAATCTCTCTTTTGTGTTTTGTCTTTGTATCTTTTGGATTTCTGTTTTCTTCATTCTTGACTAGCTAGGGTTTTTGGGGTTTCTGTTTCCCTTTTTGTTGACTATTGTTTTTGTTGGAAGTGGGTTTTGGCTTATGTTTTGTTTGGATGACCCAAATTCTGCTAAAAAAAATAGATTATTAATGGAGATTGTTGGAAAATGATTACTGGAAAAAGCCAATTGCTGCTGAAAAAACTAGAGCGTTTTGGGTTTCTGAGAAAAAAAAAACATTACTAACCTGTTGAGGGTGTATGTATATGTACAATTAATGACTAGAATTGTGCATAATTTGTTAAATTATTTCGAATCATTCTTTTTCTTGTCAGGTTTCCATTTTTTTTCCCCCCATTCTCTCTCAAAACAAAATCCAAAAGCATGAGTGCTTGCTTTTACTGTTAAACAGTCAAAAGCGAAAAAAACAAAACTCTAATGCATGGGAAATTCACCTTGTTACATGTGTTTGTGGTAAATGTTACTTATTTTTATGGTAGGAGTTACAAAAATTTGTGGTTGAGAAATGAAGCTATGCATTTTTGTGATGATGTACACATTTTATGATTAGAAAATGTTTGGAGAAAAAAATATGTAACATTTGCCACAAAAAAGATGTAACAGATGCATATGGTACACATCTTTTGAAGGGTGTGTACCAGTGTTTCCCCTAATGCATACATAAATAAAGTCAGTAATGTGTGATTGAGCCTGTGGATACATATTACTACACTACATACATATACGACATGTAATTGAAAGTTAGAAAAATATTAAATATTGTGGAAATAATAAATAATTAATCAATTTAGGCCTTTTTTTCTGATAAATAAACAAATTTTATAAAGAAAGTATTAAGATGATATAAAGAATACAAAAAGGCAACCCCACATAGGGGCAAAAGACAAACCCTAACCATTTACACCATCCAAAAATCTAAAAAAATAAACTTATCTGGATCAAACTTCCTCTCCATCTAACTATACAAAACTACGAGAAGACGACTCTCTAACCAAGAAGCACCATGATAAATCTCTTGAAAAGTTTCCTTATTCCACTCCAATCAAACAACCACATCAAATAAAACGGCGCCAACACCTACACCCGCCGGCAAAAAGCGAACAAATAAAATCCCATACTGAACAATGAAGAAACAAATGATCCACTGTCTCCACATTCATACAACACATACAACATCCATTTTCTAAAACATGCCCACGCTGCATCAAGTTATCCAATGTGAGATTCTGCCCTAAAGCCGTCGTCCACATGAAAAAAGCTACCTTAGATGGAACACCCAACACCCAAATACTCTTCCAAGGAAAAGTCTTTCCTACTTCCCCTGCCAAACCCTAATAAAATGAAGAAACTGAAAACCGCCCGTTTGCACTTGCACCACTCCACACCATAACATCCTGCCCTACTCTAGCAATCCCCAACCCATGCAAAAAATCTCATATCTCCACGAGCTGAGTAACCTTGCAATCTTGCACCTATCGCCGAAGCTGAACATCCCAAACCACCACACCCTCGTCCCCCAAATAAGATGCCACCATTGACCCCCAATCAACCGCAATATTAAAAATCAAAGGAACGCTGTCTTCCAATAAAACTCCACCACGCCACCTGTCCTTCTAGAACCGCACCTTCCTCCCATCACCCATCCGAAACCCTATCCAATTCCAAAACTCCACTTTCCCCAACCAAATCCCTTTCTATAAACCACAACCATGAGTACTAGTCACATCTCTAGAAACTCAATCCCCCCTTCCCATCCTATACTTAGAAGCCACCACCTTACGCCATAACCTATCTTGCTTCCAAGCAAAACGCCACAACCACTTACCCAACAAGGCTCTATTAAAAGTCACCAAACACCTAATGCCCAAACCCCTAAACCCCCTACTTTTTTAGATTGACAGATCTACCCCCAATCAACCAAATGATACCTAAACTCATCCTCTCCACTACCCCATAGAAAATCAAACGTTAATAATAATCAAAACCTTTTGTTTTAGAAATACACCGAAACAACTCTCAAAATTGATTTGTAAATGGACCATTGAATCAAGTCAGTTGACTGATTTCTTTCATACTTGTGAGAAGGAGATTAGATGGTGCAAGTTGCAAGTGAAAGGAGATTTAAAGAGTGAGAAAGGTGAGGCAGTTGTTTATTTATTGGGAGGTACATTGCTTTTTAAATTGTGCATTTTCATATTTGCTTCATAATTTACAAATGGATAATGGTTTAGAATACAAAAACTGAATTGTTTTGAGGATAATAACTGTCATAAAAAAGCTATTACATATTTTCATTTTTTTTTTTGGCTCACACCAAATAGGGTGTTGGCTTTATATAATAGTTTAGAGTAAGAATTTGTTAAATGTTTTCATAGTTTAATTTTGGTGTGTGTACAAGAATT